>NC_089249.1:175675144-175981269 GCF_963930625.1 Muntiacus reevesi
TGTTTTAAACTGTGAGTGTTTGTTTACACCCGTGTAAACATGTCAGATCCTTCAAGGAGCCTCCAGTAGTAACTGCCCAGTGCAGTCACATTCTGTCTGCTTTTAGGAACGTGCTGACCAAGTAGGAAAGTGAGAGAAAGGGTAGGAAATTAATCATAAAGTGGTAAGTAGCAGACAGTGATAATTGGTCAACGATAGGAAACTGGAGAATTCAGAGAAGGAAGAGAGAAAGTGGTCAGGGCCAGTTAAGGGTCTGCAGAGAGCTAGAATTGGGTTGGCTCGAGCACAACTGGGGCAGGGGTTCTGGGTGCCGAGACACGTCTCCTGCTGTGCTGACAGCTGTGGAAATGAGTACTGGGGGCCTGTGTACAGGGCAGGTTGACCAGGTCGACTTGAAGGAAGACTTGGGGTCAAGAAATAGTGGAGAGGTGAGAAAACTCAGATTGGGGTTTGGGGGGCGTTTTCACTACAGCAGTGAGAAATCCGTGAGGGCTCCGAACAGCTCCACACCCCCTGAGCAGGGGCGAGGAGAGGGTGTGGTATGCCCGCCCAGGCTCTGAGCCTCCGGGTTGGCACGTGGCCAGCTCTACTTTTGCATATTGATATGTCTATTTCCCGCCATGTTTCTTCACATTCTCTAGGCCTATTGAGCAGGAAAGAAAAATCTGGTGGTAAAATTCAGTCTCCTGTGAACCCAAGGCTGAGGGAATTGGCACCGCTCGGGCCCTTGCTCCCCTCAACGACAGCTCCCTCCTCTCTGATAAGTGGGGTTGTCCCCCTCCTCCCATGCTTCGTCTCCACCCCCGACCCCCGACCCCCAACCCCCACTGTCTAGTTCGGTGGCTCTAACACTTGTCTATTTAAAGCCAAACTTTTCTGTATGGCAATTGATCTCTACTGGGCTACTGTGTTCAAAGCCCCTTTGGAGGATGTGGAAGAGTTGGCAATCTAAGAAAAAGAAAAAGGAGATTTAAATGTTAATCAAAGATAGCAAGATATGCGTTCCAGGTCTTTGTCAACCCATCCATCCAGCCGCCCGCTGACACTTTTCCTGTTGCCCTGATCATTGACAGGGGAACCTGCACCCCTTCAGGCAAGAACAGTGTGAGAACTTGCTTTATAGGCACATGTTTAGAACATGGGGCTATTTTGATGGTTTCTGGAAACAACCAGACATGCAGTACTTAAAACTCTAGGCTCTAGCTTCCTGGACATACGCCCTCTCTCTAAAGAGAGTTAAAAGTCGCAGGTTTGCGATACAGCCTTCAGAAAAGCAGGGAATTTCAGGGGAGGAGGATAGATCACAGGGTTTAGCGTAAGCTGGTGAACTTTCCAAACAAGCCTCGAGGAAGCTAAGAACTGCTGTTGGCATGCGTTGGGCATCATTTGGTGGCAGAGTGTCTTCTTCCCAGTGTAAGGATAGAGCAGAGTGTCAGAACAGGAAGGGAGGAACAGAGGTGTGATTCGGGCTTCCACTAATTTTGCTTCGGTCACACACCAGTCGTTTGGGTGACGTCAGTATTCCTGTGTTTACCCACCAGGAAGTTAGGGCTCAGAAAGGAAAGGTGAGAACTTAACTAGTTGGCCTTGCTAGTCTCGGTGTCCATCGCCAAAGCCGATTCTTGTCAAGAGCTGCCCGCCTTCCTAACGTGTGCCCTTCCCAGCACACCTGGTGGCTGCTTCGTAGTGAGAAGTGTTTGTCATACTCCCCTGTCCCTGTGACTTCTTTAAGAATGAAGTGGGAAATGAAATAAGTAGCTAATAGAAAATCATTGAGCCTCAAAGACACATTCCCTCTAGTTGCTGGTGACTTATAAAGATCTCACATTTTTCTATTTTAGTTTCTGCCTCCTTTGGAAAATTTCTAAGTGGTGGGCTAGTCCTCTTTCTTCGGGAACAAAACCCGTGTTCTCCAGCCAGGAAGCACTGAGAGACCAGGCCGTCCGGGTGTATCCAGACCCCACCCTGCTGCCGGGAGGGCCTCTGCATATTCTGTCTGCCTCTTTGCAGGCAGAGGCCAGCCAGAGCCGTGAGCTCACAGCAGGGCGAAGAGGGCAGCCCTGACCCCGAAGACGTGAGGTGTCGTGCTTCATAGATACAGAGGTGGTGGTGTTCCGCTTGTTAGTAGTTCATCTTTATGTAGTTCTCCTCACTGTCTCTCTTCACTGGACTGTCTGCTCCCCAAAGGAGGAGTCTGGGGGTGCTTTGATCTCACTGTATTTCCACTGCTGGGCAGGGGTGGCCACACCAGGCATGTGGCTCACATTTCTCCAGTGGTTGGTATGTTCTCTGCCCCCAAGAAATTTGTGGTGTGGAAAATAAACCAGCATTTGAAAATATAGAGGTTCCAGGTATGTGGAATAGTGATTCTGAGAGCAGACTTTCAGGAATTCATGTTTCACTGGAGTGAGGAGACAGCCGGTTTTCAGCAAGTCAGCCTGAAAGGACTTTGTGGAGCTTTCTCAGAACTCATATGCTTTTACATCACAGTTTATAGGATTTCTGTACTTCATAAGGACTTGTTTTTTTTTAAACCCCTTACACTTATGGTTCCTGCAATCACGGTCAGTTTTTAAGATTGTGAATGAAGCTTTTTTAATCAGTTAAGCATCAATAAATCATTATTTTAGAATAAACTTCTTAAAAAAGAAAGAAACACATATTTGATATCCCCTCACCACCACCCGCAGCTAAAATGCAGATATTTCCTTTGGGTCTTTGTCCTTTGATCCCTGAATTTTATGTCACAGTCTCTAGCTGCTTCGCAGTCTCTCTCAACCCTAGAAGTTGGCTGAAAGGATGGAGTGATGTTTAACGAGCTCCTAAAATGCTATGGGTTCTGTGTCAGGCCTTGTGGGCTGGAGGTGAGAAGTCAGGCGGCCTTGAAGAAGCTCAGCCTCTGGACACAGAAACGGTGACAAGCCAGGGTGGTGACGGGGCGATGGTGACGTCCCAGAATGTGGGGACGCGCAGAGCAGGAGGCGGCCTGGGAGCAGATAGCAGCTTGGCTGTGGTCTCACACACTCACACACGGCTCCCCCAGCATGTCACCTGAGCTGTGGTAGGAAGTCGTGTGCTGAAGCAGGAGACAGGAATGTGGCTTTTCTCTCTTCCTGGAAGTGAGGTTATGTGATAAAACCACATCAGGCAACATGATCACAAGCGTTTTGCCACATTTCCAGAAGGAGGACAGGAGGTACCACCAGTAACACCTGAATGCCCACTGGCCGTCTTCTTTTTAGGGTAATTTATTATACTCCGTGGAAAACTGAGAAAAAAATCACTGCGCAAAAAATAGAATATTAGTCATCTGTCGTCTCTCTCCGTCATCAGAGATGATAACCACTAACTTTCTGATGGATGTTATGCACGCTATCTAACCATACATACAAGTGCCATCATGCTGCACATAACTTGGTGACTTGGGGTTTTTAACGTTACAGCATAGTACAATATGGGCTTCCCTGGTGGCCCAGCCATAAAGCATCCACTTGCCAATGCAGGAGACGCACGTTTGATCCTTGGATAGTGAAGATCTCCTGGAGAAGGTAATGGCAACCCACTCCATTATTGTTGCCTGGGAAATCCCATGGACAGAGGACCCTGGTGGGCTACAGTCCATGGGGTTGTGGAGTCACAGCAGCAGCAGCATAATAAAGTATATCATCGTATCATAAGAACGTATGTTCTCTTGTCAATTAGTGTATAATTATATCACCCTTAGTAGGAGCACTTAATTGTGTGATGTGTCATGGTTTTAAACTAATCCTTTATGGTTGATCACTGGGTGACCAATATTTGATAATGTGAGCAAAACTTTAGAGAAGGGCCAAACAGTAAATATTTTAGGCATTGTGGACTATATATTGTCTCTGTCATATAGTCTTTTTTTAAAACAAAAACAAAAACACCCTTTAAAAATATAAAGGCCATACTTAGATCATAGACCACTTGAAATCAAGCTCGGCCTTATTTGGTCCGCGGGTTGTAGTTTGCTGACCCCTGGAATAAGCAGTGCTGTGACGCAGGTCCTGGACAGCAGCACGTGCATGCCTGCTGCTGGCTGCCTTTGGATAAACTCTTAGAAGTGCAGTTACAGGTATTGAGTCATTGATGCTGATTTTAAGGCTTTTTAATCAATACGATTCAGTTACCTTCCAGAGAGTTTCCATTTGGCATCTCCACTGTCAGTGTATGAAAATTGTTTTTCCTAAACCTTGACCAACATGGGATGTTCTAATTATTTTTTTCTTTTTGCTCTTTTGGAAGGAAATAAATAATAAGTAAATGTCATTTGAATTTTCATTTCTTAAATAGGATGCTAAATTTTTTTTTCCTACTTATTAACTGTTTATGTCTTTTATGGGCTATTATTATGTGCTTAGCCCCCCCCCTTTTTTTTTTCTGTTGTAGTGTTTGTTTTTCTTATTATAAGCATTCCTATATAGAAATTATATGAAACTTTTTTCTTAGTTAGCTGTGTCATAAACGTTTTCCTGTTTTCATTTGTCTTTTTGTTGTTCAGTAAAAGCTTATGGCTTTTTGTTTTAAGGTGTAGCCAAATCTACTTTTTCTTTGAATTTTTCGTGTTGTGGAATGCTTATAACAGGCCTTCAGACCCCAAGATAACTCATCTGTGTTTTCTTCTAGTACTTTTAGCGTTCTGTGTTGTTTATGTTATGTAAAGCTCTCAGTGAGCATCTGACTGTACTTTTCTGAATAGATAACCCCTGAAGTGCCCCATCCCCATTGATTTGCAGTATGGCCTTTGTCATGTACAAACCCTGAGCTGTGTGACAGGACGGCTAGTGATGCCAGCCCCTGAGGTAGCAACTGGAGCTGGGTGCGTCTTGTTTGTCTGGCTTTGGAGGTGGTGGGGGTCTGTGAGAATAGTTCAACTTAAAAAGTGTGTGTCCGAATCAGGTCCCCAGTGTGGTGCAGAAGTCTGCTCTCTCCCTGGGGCACTGATGTCAAGAGGGCCATCGACAGCCTCCAGCTGTGGCAGGTGTGAGGGGATGAAGAGGAGAGGGCAGGTGCGGCCCCACCCTGGGAGCTGCAGTGACCAGGCAGGTGACAGTGCGGCAGGGCTTCAGAGGAGGGAGGGGGCCTTCAGCCCTTCCAGACGCTGAGGCGCGACACAGTCTGCCCTGCAGGCTGCTGTGTTCACCAGGCTTACCACATGCACAGTGCCAGCCTTCCTCCTGAGCCTGAAGGCCTTGCTGAGAGTACAGGCTTACCACATGCACAGTGCCAGCCTTCCTCCTGAGCCTGAAGGCTTTGCTGGGAGTGCAGGCTTACCACATGCACAGTACCAGCCTTCCTCCTGAGCCTGAAGGCCTTGCTGGGAGTGCAGGCTTACCACATGCACAGTACCAGCCTTCCTCCTGAGCCCGAAGGCCTTGCTGGGAGTGCAGGCTTACCACATGCACAGTGCCAGCCTTCCTCCTGAGTCTGAAGGCCTTGCTGGGAGTGCAGGCTCTGCTAGTGTTTGTTCTGTCAAATGCAGTCCTATATTTACCTGCAGAAAAGCAAGTTTGAGAATATTCAGTTTGATTTCAGCTCCCGCTGATCCTAAATTTTGTAATCCTCAGATACCCACCTCTACTTGGTTGGAATAATCATTCAGGGGAATCTGTTGATGTCATGTTGCTTTGAAATCAGGAAGAAAATTTAATGAGGGTACTGAAAAAAAGTGTTTAAAAATGTTTGTTTTATACAGATTCAAAAGGTGAAACTATTAGAGTACTAGAAAGAGTACAGAAGATTTAGATGGTGACAGATTCTCTAGATTTGGTCTCAAAGATAAAAATTTTCATTACAAAGATTTTAAATCTGTAGATGACTTGTCTGGTGAGATTCTGAGAGACGACTGTCATGCTCCTCAAACCATGGTGACCTTGCAGTGGACTGGGCCTGGGGAAGGGGCCCCTCACTGCAGGCAAGGGTGGGCCTGTGATCTCCCTGGAGGCAAGAGCGCTTGGCACTGAATCCGCAGCAGTACTCTGGCCAGAACCCCCCGCCCGGTTCCTGGTCTTCATTCCAGTGAAGTATTTCTTTCCGCTGTGAGTGAAGATAGCATTGATACAGCAGTTTTGTAGTAGAAGTGGGAAGAACCTAAGTGTCCAGGCACAGGGGGACTGGCTTGCTAAATGCTACTGTTTGTGCCATGGGATGCATGGATGCCCAAAGGCATCTGAGATGATGACAAGAATAAATGTGAAAAAATGTACAGCACGTTTCCCTACTTCTGTAAAGAAAAATGACTGTGCATCACACACACCTGTGTGTATGGCCTAGAAAATAGGCTCCAAAATGTGCATCAGATATTAATAGAAATTATTCTCGATAGAGTGCTATATCTCTGTCTATACACATCTTTCCTATTTTTTTTCTTTTTTGTTTTTTCTAAGATGAGTGTGATCGGTTTTAAAATAGATTAAAAGAACGTTATCCAAACACGCTCCATCCTAAGTGATGTTGATGTGTCTTATTTCCACGTGATCTTTTCCATTCTCTCTCCCTCTTTTAAGTATTAAGTGGACTAGGACTTGCATCTAGACAAGGTAAATGACAGTAGCGTCTTCAGAAACATCCACAAAGGGCACCAGCGGTGCTGTGGGGAGCAGCACTTCAGCTGCTCAGCCACGTAGTGTGAAGGAGTCTAGGGGCTCCTGGTTCACAGCGGGCTCCGGGGGTGCAGAGCTGCTTCCCCAGGCCTCTGAGGCTGCTCCTCCACAGCCGGGGCCCAGGGAGGGGTAGGGGGCAGGAGCCCAGCAGCCAGCACCATCTGCCATCAGTCCCGGGGTTTGGAGGGGTCCTGTGCGGGGGCAGCAGCCCCCCCAGCGAGACCAGCGCTGCATGCGGTGTGCAGACACTGCTGCAGGGGCCAGGGCCGCTGCCTGACAAGCTGGGAGTGCGTGGTAAAACGGCGCTGGATGGGGTACACGGAAGGCTCTGGAGCGCCTGTGATCTCTTCCTTCTGTGTTGCAGCCTCCCAAAGTGAAATGCTTGACCAGGATCTGGCACCCCAACATCACCGAGACTGGTGAGATATGTCTCAGGTGAGTTCTCTCCGCTCCTATCTCCTGTGCTCTGAGCGTTGCCTGAGGCTCGGCTTCCCAGGGGTCATCTCCCCCGAGAGGACACTCGGAGGCTGGGCCAGGAGTAGGGAGGCTTTGGAGCGGTCTCTCGGCTCCCCCATCCCAGCCTGGCTTCTGCAATCCACCCAGGACACCCCCTCTGAGAACCTTTACCCCGTCCCCTCTTATTTTAATGAGGCATACTCCCGCCATGTGGCTGATTTTAGATAAAAGGGGAAACTGTAATTAACAGGATTCACAGTAGGAGGATAATGTGGATGGCAGGCTTCAGAAGACACCCCCCACCCCCTCTTATATTTAAATGTCCTCTCTTGTGGTTTTTCTTTTCTACTTTTTTTGGCTGCGTGCACGTGGCTTATGGGATCTTAGTTCCCTGGCCAGGATCAGTCCCAGGCCCCGGCAGTGACACTGCGGAGTCCTAACCACTGGACCACCAGGCAGTTCCCTCAGCATCCTCTCTTTACCAAAATGGTCTTGATGTGTGCAAGAGCACGTCCCTGGAGCTTTTGCCCGTCGTGTCCTGGGCCCTGCCCTTCCAGGGGCAGATGGCTGGGAACCAGCCATTTCCTGCTTCTAGAGCTTGCTGGTCACTAACGTAGAGAACCAGAGAGGTCGGTGGTGGAGGTGGTTTTCGAGTCAGTTTAGCCTGTGGGCTGTGTCTGTCTTGTGCCCCGCACGTTCCCTGGCAGGGCAGTGAGGTCAGCTTGCAGGGCTCTGGTGCTGGCTCCCTGGCCGAGTCCTGGCCCAGCCCTGGCAGCCATGTGACCTGGGGAGCCCGGCTGCTCCATGTGGGGTGTGTCTCCAGCATGCTCTGTGCTCCCTTGCTCCGTGATCTCGTCCTCCTCATGCCCTGCCTCTGGGTCTTGTCCTCCCACCCTCTTCTCCCCGAAGAGAATGCCGGCACCTGTGAAAGGCCGTGTGCAAGCTGTAACCGTCCTCCCTGCAGGCACGAGGATACCCACTTTCACATCCACTTTGGCTTTTGATAGTGAAAAATACATTTTATGAGAGTATTTTTTTTTAGTTGTTTTAGTTTTTGTTTAGTGTTTTTAGTTTTTTAGTTTTTAGTTTTAGGTTTTTTTTTAGTGTTTTAGTTTTTTAGTGTTTTTAGTTTTAGGTTTTTTTAGTGTTTTTTGTTTTTTAAAGGCATCTTCCCTTTTTAAGTATCTGCCCTTTAAATGTTGAAACTTTAGAAAAATCTGTGATCTTCAGTTTCAGATCCTAAGTGTCTTGTCTCCCTTCCTCCAGTCAGGGTGGGTCCAGAGAGGGCATTTCTCTGATCATTTCTGCCATCTTCTGAGAAATCAGATTATTAACAAAATATAATAGGAATTTAACAGATGGTCGCCTGCTACAAAAGCTAGAAACCATGAAGGATAATAGTTGATACATTTAGCCGTGTTAAAATTAAAAACACACAGTTTGAAAGAGAAAGTATCAGCAGGATTGCAGCCCTTGTATGTAAACAGTCCTTTCAATCAATATGAAAAAGATGAGCCCCCCCACTGGAAAAATGAGCATCGGCTCCAAATAGGGGATTCACAGGAGGAGGCACACAGTGGGCGGAAAGCGTCTGGGGCTGCTCGGTCTCCGTGGTGATGGGAGACAAGCGCGTGGAAGCAAGGGGAGGCTGCTCGCCACTTCTCAGGCTGGCAGACAGCAAAGCGTGCATGCGTGTGTGTGTGTGCACGTGCACGTGTGGACAGGCTT
Organism: Muntiacus reevesi; assembly: GCF_963930625.1. Classification (NCBI taxonomy): domain Eukaryota; kingdom Metazoa; phylum Chordata; class Mammalia; order Artiodactyla; family Cervidae; genus Muntiacus; species Muntiacus reevesi. Next base: position 175,683,955 of record NC_089249.1, read on the forward strand.
CTGTTCCACGGGAGGGTGCGTCTATCTGTATACCTTTCCCTGGTCCTTCAGCCAGAAGGAGACTGCAAACCACAGAGCAAAGAAGGGCCCGGCCCGGTGGACAGGAGCTGCTCTGTGCCACTGGGCCCAGCTGCGCACCTGCGGCTCACGGGCCTGCTGGCTGCTGCTCACTCACCGCTCCTCTTTTCCATCTGTTTCAGCTTACTGAGAGAACATTCGATCGACGGCACCGGCTGGGCCCCCACAAGGACGCTGAAGGTGAAGTGCGGGCCTCCCCTTGGGGCCTTCCTGTCTGGGAGCCAGCCTCCCGGGAGGACAGTGGTGTGCAGTGCACACTATCCCATCCGCACCGCTGGCCGCCCACCCCGCTCCTGCTCCCCTCAGCACCTGCCGGCCCTCCTGGGGCTGCTGGCCAAGGGTGGGCCCGCTTGGTTCCTCTGCCCTTTGCCACGGGTGCTGCAGTGGTTCACCGTTCCTGCTCGTCCTGCTGCTCCCCAGGCTTGCACAGTGGTCTCCCCTAACACAGTGGAGGCTTGCCAGGAGTGGGCAGGGACAGAGGAGGGGGAGGCTGGGGTCCCATGTCTACGCTGAGTCACCTCGGACAGAGGAGGGGTGGCGGATGTGGCCAGGTGTGCTGGAGGGGGCACCTCTCTGGGGCGGGGGGTGATCGGGGAGCCACAGGGACTCAGGAACCGACCCCAGGTGTTTTGCCAGTGTGGCTCAAGTGGGCTTCGGGGGTGTGTCCTGGGTGCCCACGTGGCGCCACCAGCTATGCGTCATCTCTAGGCTTTCCCATGTTGCTGCCCCTGGGCCCCCTGCCTTTCTTCCCTGACTCTTATCAGAAGCGTCCCGGCTTTTGGCCAGTGTTCAATGAGTGGCAAGCAGCTGCCTGACTTCTGCCATCTTCTTTGAGTAGTGAAGTGGCTCCACAGTGTCACAGCCCCTGCCTGTCTGGCGTGGGGTTGGCCCTGCCAGGAGGAGCACTCTCCTCAGACTGGGTCTGGGGACAGTGGTGTTCCCAGCCTGCCCTTCGCTTCAGTGCAGAGATGTGGTCTTCTGAGCGAGGCCGTTTTTGTGGTGACCGTCCCCCTCCTCTTAACCTAAAGGGCTGCAGGCAGCACGTCGGCCCATCTGAGGCTCTCGGCTGCCTGGCGTAGCGCACACGCTGTCTCCTTGCCCCTCTGTTTCCTGTAACATTTTCACATGCGGCAGCTTGGCTCAGTCAGGTGTGGATGATGAAAGCCGTCCTGACTGAAACCGCTCAGAGGCCTCAGTCTGTGCCGAGGTCACAAGAAGCGGGCAGCAGCTGGTCATGGAGCTGCTGCATTGGCTGCCGTCCCTGGGTGGTGAGGGTGGGCCTGAGAGGACTGGACCTGCATGCAGGCTCTGTTTCCCCACGGTTCTTTGCTGATTAACTCTCTAGGCCCTGCCTTTAAAATAACTTTGCAGAAAACTATCCTTCATAAAATGGGGACTTACTGGTTCATCTCTTAGAGGCCACACTCACCCAAAACTTGTTTTCTTCTTTCTTCTCATTTCAGGATGTTGTTTGGGGATTAAACTCTTTGTTTACTGTAAGTATGTTGAACAAAATTCCAAACTATTTTAATTCCTCTGTCTGCTGGTTTTAAAGATTGCATTAAAGATAACACAAGGGGATCACTGAATCCCTCCTTCTTTGGCACTTTTGTGAGTCAGAAGAACAGTGAGTTAAAAACTGAGGGTGCTTTGGAGTAATCCATGGGGAGGTCGGGGGAACAGGTGGGGAGAGAGCAGAGGGCGGGGAGAGGAGAGGGTCCCCACTGCCTCGGGGGCAGCACGGACGGGCCAGCTCCATTCCCCGTGGTCTCCTCCATCGGGTTAGGCTCCTCTGGGGGCCTGGCCGCCCCACACTCCGCTCTGCTTCTCTCCTAAGTGCTCCAGTTTGGATGAAGGAGCATGTAGTCACCAACCTTTAGGCTTTTCACAATTAGCTGTTCCTTTGAGTTTTGACTTTTTGATCATCAGTTCAGTTCAGTCGCTCAGTCATGTCCAACTCTTTGCAACCCCATGGACCGCAGCACGCCAGGCCTCTGTTCAGTTTGGGTCCAGACATCATTCCTCCTGGGTTGTGAGTGCAGTGCTTGTGGAGATGAGTTAAAGATGACGGGGAAGCGGGCAAGAACAGAATGAAAGCATAGAAGGCACAGCTGTTAATCACAAAATCAAGGAGAAAATGAGTTTCTAAGGAAAAATAGGATTTTTATTCATAAATGCTCATATTGAGACTGGCTTGTCATTCCCTAATTACAAGAAATAGCATTAGAAATTAATGTAATTGCTATTTCCTCACCAAACTTTGGAAAGTCATGTGTACACACATTCCAGCCTTCTCTCAGTCGACCATGAATTACCATTTTGAAAAAAATGTCTCACATTCAATGCTTCTGCATCAAAAGAACTTCATTTCTCAGCAATTTTCTCAACTCTCTAGGTCACTCTAACATTTGCTAATTAAATTTCTGTTGCCTGTTTCATAAAATGAAGACTTATAACAGCAGAAAAACAGGTTCTTTCCACTGTTTACTCTTTCTTTTTAAGGATCTGTTGAATTTTGATGATCCACTGAATATTGAAGCTGCGGAACATCATTTGCGAGACAAGGTAAGCTATTCACAGAACATTCTAGGTTGATGTGTTTGGTGAAAATATACTTGTGTATGTGTGCGTGCACTCAGTTGTTATCTGGCTCTTTGTGACCCCACAGACTGTAGCCCACCAGGCTCCTCTGTCCATGGGATTCTCCAGACAAGAAAACTGCATGGGTTGCCATTTCCTTCTCCCGGGGATCTTCCCGACCCAGAGATCAAACCTGAATCTCCTGCATTGGCAGGCGGATTCTTTACCTGGTGCCACCTGGGAAGCCTAAAAAGAAAATTACTGCCCCTTGAGTAGATAAGGATGAAATAGAGAATGGTGGAACCCAGGTTTGGAGCTTAAAGCATTTATAATTGATGTGTTATAATCAACGTGCATGGTCTTAGGAAAGTGTTTGACCCCAGGTCAAACAGGAGTGTTCCTATATAAGGTGTGATTTCCTAGCAGAGTTCAGTGTGAGTGACTGACAACAGGCAACCCTTGCTTCAACTCATGACAGTGTAGGAATGCCGATAGGAGGATGGAGGCAGCCCTCTGCCCCCACACCACAGGCTTTGTCCTGCCTGCCCCAGGACCCATCCGTCTGCCCACAGCTCCACATGGGGCGAGGAAGCAGGGCCACCAAGAAGGGAGAAGACTCGCCAGGAGAGGGCAGAGCTCGGGACCTGAGCCCGGAGTTCCTGGCCTTCTCAGGCAGACTCAGACGGAGGAGCGGGAAGCTGCTCACCTTCTGGAGGGCCGTGGAGACCGGAGGGGACTCGGGCTCAGCCAGGGCACCTGTGCTCCCAGGGTCACACTGAGGGCAGGGCTGCCTGTGGGATCGTCACTCCACCCCGAGAGCTTTGGCCCCAGGAGCCAGTGGTACTGTGGGCTTCCAGGCACTGTGGACGTGACCTTGTGAGCTTGGCTGAAGGCAGCCAGGGCTTCCGTGCAGCCCGTGTTGGCTGTGGGCAGGGGGCTGGTGATGGTCTCCGAGCGCAGCCCTGGGCCACCTGGTGACAGTCACAGCTCTCCCCTTCCTCAGTACAGAGCCCGCCCCCACCTGCAGGGTGAATTCAGTGTGGTTCTGCCCCCTAGTGGCCCCTGTGGGGGCCTCCCGGTCACCAGTAGAGGGTGCACATGAGGCCCCGGGCTGTGTGTGTTCCTGGATGCGGGTGCCCCTGTGGGCAGCAGTGCGGGGAGGAGGGGGTATGGGAGCCCACCTTCAGCTCACACGCTGCCCCACCAAACGCGGGCAGGCCTTCTGAGGTGGACGAGCTCCAAGTCCCTCTTATGGCTCAGACAGCCCCAGGGCCCTACCCAGTGCTTGCAAGGCCAGGGAATTCTCCTAACCTTAGAGATACAGGACCTGGGACCTGGGCGTTGGCTCAGATGGGAGGTGCCTTTCCTGCCCAGGCTGGCCTGGGAGGGGCCTGCATGCATGCGGCCTTTTTACACCTGAGGGATCAGCCAGGAGCCAGGTAGCTTTTGTTTGTTGCCCAAGGAGGCGGCTCTGTTCAAGCCCCCCTCTCCTCTCTGGCAGAGTGGGCACCCTGATGGCCAACCACACCTGGGCCGTAGGTAGCAGGGTCCTGGGAAGGCAGATCTGGACACAAAGGGCTTTCCCAAGAGCAGCAGCCGGGACCGTTTGTCGTCCAGAGCCTTGACCTGACCCACGTGGGGACCTTGATCGCACTGGGCATCTCTCCCGTCTGCAGAACGAAGGGTCTTCAGTTCCCTTCCGCCCAGAGTGTCCCCACCCCGGCACCCCAGCACCTCGAGTGGCAGGGAGGCGGCACTCTGCCCGCGGGTTTCTGTGCGTCCTGCCACTTGGGGGCCGGGGGACAAGGCTGGGCCCTCCACACACTCCCCAGAGCTCACGGGGGCCCTTGGCTTGGGGGAGCCCCACTTGGCCCCAGAGAGTCGCTCCCAGTGACTCACGGCCCTGATCCCCGCCCCCGCAGGAGGACTTCCGGAATAAAGTGGAGGACTACATTAAGCGCTACGCCAGATGATACGGGGAGAGGACTGCAGGGCCGCGGACTGTGCGTGAGAAGATGGGCTCCACCCGCAACCAGAGGGAGCCTCTCCCCGGTCCTCAGCTCCCCTCAGTCCCGCCAGCTCATCAGAGTCCTGTGACCGTGTTGTCCTGAGGAAGAACCTCTTCACGACCGCCCATTGTAGCCGGAGAGTTCCACATAAATACAGCCAGAAAATGTGTCTGGGGTCCTAAAGAGTTGTCTGCTTACCTTAACATGTTTACTTTTTTGAAACTGTACTGTATAGGCTGTTGATGAGAATGAACTCAGCGTCGAGGCTAGAGCTGCTTCCCCCCTCCCCCGTCAGTCCCGCGCAGGTGATGCTCATGACGTGCTCAGTGTAGCCCGCAGATTGGCCGTCAGAAACCCGCTGCAAACTGTGATTGGTGCGAAGTCTCCTAGCTCCTCCCACCAATGTCGGCCCTGCCTAGGTGTCGTGAAGCTTCCCAGAATGCAGAGTCATTCACTGTAGATCTCTTACTGAAATGCGTATTTTATTTAATGTAAGTATATTTTGGAACAGATTTGTAATTTGTACAATTTAATGCTTTAATTATTTTTTTCTATTCTCATTTAGTTTGTATTTTCATTGTATAGAGCAGACAGATGTTGGGTCAAGCAACTATTGAGAAATACAAAGAAAATATGAAAGGCACAGTATTCATTGTGTCCAAATACACCAAGAATCTGTGTTTTAAAAAATCAGCTTGTTTCCAGGTTCAGATGGGGCAAAGGAACTTCGGGAGCCCTTGCAGCTAGATCTGGAAGATTTAAAAGAAAAGCAGGGAGCCCATCCTCATATGCTGCCTGGAGGACAAGGCTATAGCCCAGCCCACCCTGGGGCTTGGTGCTCCTGCGTGGTCACACACCTGTGAGCCAGTGTGCAAGGGAGCCTTATGTTCTGGGGCGGGGAGAGAGACCTCAGGCAGCAGCCTGAGGCCCTGACACCACCCCTGTGGCCCTCTGAGGTATTGGCATTCCCCTGCTCCCGGGTCCCTGAGTCTCGGGGGCGGGTCTCCTTGGTGGACTAGGAGTCACAAGCAGCACACTTCGGAGTAAGAACAGGGAAGAGAGGTGAGTGGCTTTACTCCGGCGTTAGACATTGGAATCCAGTGGTTTCCTCTGCTGCCTGCCTGACACACTCAGGTTTAACTGACAGCTTCCTCAGGTCTCTGGATGCCCCGTCTGCCATCTGCCCGGTGTGGTCGGTTCCTCTTAGTTTATAGCATCATCTCTGATTATGAGATCAGTCTGTCCAGGAAGGAATTGGGGTGACATTTCGCATTGGTCATTGGGAACCCTGCCCATTAGACAGAAGGCTGACCCAGCTACTGGGCCGCCATGTCTGGTGCACGGAGCAGGGGTGGGGGGTTGGGGGTGGCATCTCTGACCAGGCCTGTCAGGACAAGGGTCCTGGGAGAGGCACCCCAGTCACATACTTCTAACTGGAGCACAGTGTCACGGGAGCTCCCCCACAGACCACAGAGCCACCCTCTGCTAGGTGGGTCCGGAGAGCAGCAGCTGGCCGTCCACACGCCCCGGGGCACACTGCTCCCTGCCAGCTCCCGCCCGACTCCCTAGGTCACACCCCTAGCTGTCCAGGCAGCCTGCCTGGTGGTGCAGATGGAGGTGGAAGAAATGAAACATGGGTGATGCGGGGCAAAGACCGCTCGCTGGACAGTGTGAAAGGGATGAGGCTCCCTGTGGGTTCTGACACACACGTCTCTGCTCATCAGAGGTCAAGCAGTTCTTCAGCAGGGACACTCCCACGTTCTGGATCATCCCTTTCTGTCCAGTGGCCCGCCCTCAGAGGCACCTTGACCCCCCCCCCATCTTGTTAAAGAGCCCACCCACTTGGGCCCTCCCCGTGGCCCATGGTGCCATCCTGGGTGCCTGCCCAGTGGGCCCTGTGGCAGCTCTCGGTGGCTGTGGGACACTGACCTCCGGGACTTTTGCTTTGTTGGCGTCTTTTTCACACCCTTAGGCCACAGTAACATTTCTGGCCGTAGTTCCTGTGCCCGCCAACCCAGGACAGTGGGTGATGTCTGCTCTGCCAGGGGGTGGGGCTGCTGGGCCTCTGGGCACCCTGACTGCCCTGGAGCCAGCTGGGGTGGTGCCCTGTCCCCATGCCACTGCTACTTAGAACTGCACGTGTCAGCTGCGTGGTTTTCAGGCACACTTTACGTGGAGATGGCTCCAGGGTAGCCCTGTCAGGAGAAGCTCGCACTCCCCCCCCTTCCCTTGGACAGACTGCCTGCAAGCTGCCTCTGGGAGGAGCCAGGGCCAGCGTTACTCAGGTGCTGCGCACGGTCCTCCTGGCTGGGTCTCTCCCTGCAGCCTGGGACATCGCGTGTCCTGCGTGTGCTTTTCAGCTGCTGTGTCTGTGTTGTTGCCCAACGCCAGCCTCAGGGAGCAGGGTCTTGGGTAACTTCATGAGATGCCCTGCTTTACCCGCCCTCCTCTCCAAGCCCTGAAAGCCTCAGAGGCCTGCCTGTCTGACCTCAGGCACTCAGACTAAGATGGGTGGTGCACGTGCCTGGGTGGAGAAGTCTGCAGTACAAGATTTGTGGGAAGACTGTGCTATTCAGACTATTTGCAGTAGCTAACACTTTGAATGTCATCTTTGAAAGGAAGGCGTCCCTTCATATTTGCCAGTCTCAGTGTTCCATGCGTACTTTCCTCCGCCCTTGTTCCATTCCTGGGGACACACAGGAAGACTTCACAGCTCCAGGAGGTAGCAGGCCTTCCCCACCATGTGGCCACAACCAGGCTGGTCTCAGCAGAGTCCCAAGTCCACCCTCAGGACAACTGGTGGCAGAGGCAGCAGAAACAGATTGAACCGACCTGCTGGGCTCTGAAGCTTAGCAAAAACATCTCAGAGGCCAAATTCCCAGGCGGTGGTGACCACCATGATGTGTCATGAGTCTTCAGGGGACAAGCCTGGGTTGCTCTGTTACCCCCACCCTTCTTTCTTTAAAGAACTGCTGTGGGAAAAAAATTCCTGTTGCCATCGGACCTTTTGCTGATTTGATGATCAAATCAAGCAGAATTTTTTTCATATAAGAAGTCCAACAAGACATTAACCACCAACTGCAGGGTTCAGTTCAGTTCAGTCGCTCAGTCGTGTCCGACTCTTTGCGACCCCATGAATCGCAGCATGCCAGGCCTCCCTGTCCATCACCAACTTCTGGAGTTTACTCAAACTTAAGATCCTTTCACAGCGGCTACAGTCTGTTCCAGGGTCATTTCACGTCCATCCACTTAAAAATGTTTAATCTTGGAAAGTCAGGTTTGCTACAAGTTCATTTTCTTCATAAAGTGTGTGTAGTAAAATGCTATTGATAGATAGTAAAATAATGTTTTCCTTTTCCTTTGCCAAAGAACTTGGAAAATGGGGAAACCGGTCACACCTATCCTTCCCTGCTCCTACAGCCCTGCCTCAAACAAATCCAGCAGATTGGAGGGGCCAGTTCAGAGGAATCCACATCACCTGCTGAAGTTCTCGCTCATGCCCTGGGGTTCCACGGGTTACCAAAGTGACTTACAGAAAGAATTGTGGTTGGGCAAATGTTCTTCAAAAAATCCAGATATGGAGGCATTTGGGGACCTTGCACTGTTGAGAATATCTGTTTCCTTGTGTCAAGCTGTATAAAGAACTGAATTATCTCTTTTTTAAAATCCATCTTAGGGCTCTTTGACTTTGATCACCAGTCACGCTGGGCCAGAGTTCTTCCAGTAAATTCACTGGTGTTTTGGTTGTCTTTTTTTAACTTATGGGCAGTTATAAGAAATCATCGGTGTTGCAAGAGTTCCCAGTGCTGGAGGAGAGACTACGGACAAGCCTGTGCTCTGCACACCGGGCCAGATGGTGGTCGGGGGCCCGGGGAAGGGTTGGCCTCCCCACAGCTCATGGCCAGGGATGCTCTCTCCTGCGCGACCCCGGGGAGGCCCTGCAGTCACTCCCACAGGCCACTCGTGGTGCTTGATGGTGAAAGATCATTTTACTTAACCATTCATGATCTGACACCTCTTTCTGAAACGTATTCCGGGACTTCCTTGGTGCTCCAGTGGTGATGACTCCACACTCCCAGTGCAGGGGGCCTGGGTTCAATCCCTGGTCAGGGAACTAGATCCCACATGCTGCAACTAAAGGTCCTGCATGCCGCAATGAAGTTCAGAGATCCCACGTGCTGCAGCTAGGACCCAGTGCAGCCAAATAAAAAAATAAAAATAGAATTTACTCCAACGTCAATAGCCCTGTTCATCTGCGTCCTCCCGTCCCCTCACCTGGATGAGGGTGGGTGCCATGAGCTGGGTGCAGCACTCGGGAAGAGCCTTGCTTCCTGCTCCCACACGGCTTCGTCCTCAAGTTAAGAGTCTGAGAAATGATGCCCGTGTCCCAGGTGAGCGCAGTGTCACTGCCACGTGCCTGGCGGGACCAGTGACCGAGGTGTGACACAGACCGCAGTCCCCGCACAGCAGCAGCGGGGTGGGGGGCCAGCCGCACACCTGCTGAGACCGGAGCAGACATGGGGCAGCCCTCGGCGCTTCCTACAGCCTTCCCAAGCCACGTCTTCCCACACCTCCAGAGGAGGCACCGACCTGGCACCCGGAGCCCGCGGCCCGGGTGGAGGGTTGAGGACCTCCTGGAGCTGTGAAGTCTTCCTGTGTGTCCCCAGGAATGGAACAAGGGCGGAGGAAAGTACGCATGGATGTGATTTGATGTAGTTTTCCTCACGTTCTTGTGCTTTGAAGTTGTTGACCTGGTATCTGTGGGCTTAGAGCGTTTATCAACTTGGAAATCTTTTAGTAATTAAATCTTCAAATAATTTTCTTTCTCCCCTGCTCCTTTGGGAACTCCAGTTACAAGTTTATTGGGCTGCATGAAGTTTGCCCACAGCTCACCACTGTGGAGCCCGCGGCCACTGGGCCTGTCTTCCCTGCCAGCCGCTGCACCCAGGACCCCAGCTTTCCTGCCGCAGGGAGGCCCGTCCACCCCCAGCCTCAGCGTCCCTCCTGGGGCTTCCTTCTGGATTCAGTTCAGGTGGTGCCCCCGTGCGGCCGGTCTCACAGGCCGGTGGACAGTCCTGCGGTGTCCTCACCTCGCCTAGGCTTCCAGAAGCACCAGGGGAGGTCTGCACCTGCCTGCATGTCTATTTCTGCCTGTCCGGGCATCGGTCAGCGCCTGGAGCACAGGGCCTCGTCTTCGCCGCTAGCAGTGACTGAGTCAGTTCTTACAAGTAGGTGCAGCGGGAACTTGAGAGCACGAGTCTGCCAGAGGCAAGCCTGCTCAGGACAGGCCCCTGCCTGGGGCGGGAAACGCTGGCCAGCCCAGCCCACCCGGGCTGACAGACCCCCCCCCCTCCCCCCCACCCCTCAGTGACAGGCGCTGCGTCTCAAGTTTGCTTTGCTTGAGTAAATGGGCCTCTGGAAAAATACTGCTGAGAAAGAAGGAATAATATCCAGCAGACTTGGGATAAACATGATGTTGGGAACCAAGTGTAGGATTTAAAGAAACTTTTCCAGGGAGCAAAAAGATCCACATGCTTAGGAAAATGCACCTTTGACCCCAAATCAAAAAGTTCTAAGGTGACCTAGTGGTTAAAAATCCACTTACCAGTGCATGGGACACAGGTTCAATCCCCAATCTGGGAATAGTCTACACGCAGCAGAGCCACTCAACCTTTGCCCCACAAATGCCGAGCCAGCGCTCCAGGGCCCACAGACCACAGCTACTGAAGCTTGCACGCCTAGAGCCACTGCTCCACAGGAGAAGCCGCTGCAGTGAGAAGTCTGCACACTGCAACAGCAGCGTCCGCTCGCTGCAACTAGAGAAAGCCCACATGCAGCAAGGAAGACCCAGCCCAGCCCCAAACTAGATTTTAAAAAAGTAATAATAAACGCACAATGGTGCAGGGCCGGATCGTTGCCGGGAAAACAGATCAATGATGTGGAGACAAACTTGGTGAACTCTCCAGGAAAGGACAATAAAGAGACAAAGGTCATCTGTAGAGAGGGTAACAGGGCAGAGGGGGCTCGTGCACTGGCTAAGATGGATTAACGTCCTCGGTGCCAGGAACCGGGACAAAGGTCAAAAATACACTCTTTACCATAAAGCACAGTATCTCAGTCATTAGGGAATACAAGCAGGGCTGTTTCACACCCATGAAGACAGCTAAGATAAAATGTAAAAAACAGACATTAGGTGTTGCTGGGGATGCTGAGAAATTGGAATCCTCATACACTGCAGATGAGAATGGCAAATGGGGCAGCTCCTTTTAAAAACATTCTGGAAGTTCTTCAGGCTACATATACAGGAACCACACTGAGACTTCCCTGGTGGCCCAGTGGTGAAGAATGTGCCTGTCAATGCAGGGGTCTCGGGTTCGATCCCTGGTTGGGGAACTAAGATCCCACATGCCAAGGGGCAACAAAGTCTGTACAGCAACCACTGAGCCTGCAGCTCTAGAGGCTGAGCACAGCAACTAGAGAAAGCCCATGCACCGCAACAAAGACTATTTATCATCGTCAAAAATTGGATACAGGGTAAATGCTCGTCAAGTGATGAATGGGAAAATGAAATGTGGAATCCCCGGGGAAAGGAACAGTGAACATCAACAAAGAGGAATTACTTATACGATGCTACAACATGGGTTGAAACCTTGAAAACAGTATCCTAACTGAAAGAAGTTAGACACAAAAGGTCACATGCTTTATGATTCCATTTATATGAAATACCCAGACAAGGCAAATCTATAGAGATAGAAAGTAGCTAGTTGTTGCTAGGGCTGTGGGGAAGAGGAAATGAGTACAGTGTTTCTTGTTGGGGGTGATGAAAATGTGCTGGGATTAGATGTATTTAGTTGCATAACCTATGAATACTATACACTTTAAAAGGGTTAATTTTATGGTATATGGATCTATCTCTTTTTAAACATTATGAAGAAATTAAGGTGTAATACTGGAAAATGTTCAAATTATCCACAGGAAAACAAACAAAGAGTTGAGAACCAGATGAAACAAATAAATAATAAAATGGTAGATTTAAGATTTATTACCACTTAATAATTATATGTAAATGGTCTAATACACTAAAAGACAAAGATTTGCAGAGTGGATTACTCTGGTTTGGGGAGATGTTACCATTGTGGAAAACTGAGTAAAGGACTTCGCATCATTTTTACAACTGCATGTAAACCTATAAGGGTCCCAATAAAATTTTTAAGTAAACTATACACCCAGCACCCAAGAAGGTAAAATTTACAATGCCTAGTATACAACACAAAACTTCAAGGTATGCAAGAAGCAAGTAAATAACATCCATGGTCAGAGGGAAGGAAAAAATCAGTCTATAGAAACAGAGTCTTACCAAATATGATAGCATTAATAGATTAAAAAGTTAAAACAACTCAAGATGATCAAGAAAAGACTACTCATGTTAAGGAGAGATGTGGAAAATATAAGACACAAATTCAATTTTCTGAAGAAAAACAGACATGATGAAATGTATACTGGATGGGTTTAACAACAGGTTACATATTGCTGAAGAAAAGATTTATGAAGTTGAAGACAGCAATAAGAAAATGAAAACTGGTGGGTGGCAGTACATCTAAGGAAAAAACACTCAGAACTTGGGTGAGCTGTGGGCAAACTTCATGCAGCCCAATAAACTTGTAACTGGAGTTCCCAAAGGAGCAAGGGAGAAAGAAAATTATTTGAAGATTTAATTACTAAAAGATTTCCAAGTTGATAAACGCTCCAAGCCCACAGATACCAGGTCAACAACTTCAAAGCACAAGAACGTGAGGAAAACTACATCAAATCACATTCTACATTGCTTAAAATCAGTACCAGAGCAAAAATATTAAAAGCAGTCAAGAAATAAAGACACATAATGTATAAAGGAACGTAAAAAAGGGTGATTGCAGGTTTCCCGTTGGAAAGAATGTGAGCAAGGAAACAGTGGAGAAAAAAAACTTTATTGAAAGAAAAATCTCAAGTGAGAATTCTGTATCTGGGGAAGGTATCAAAGCTGAAGGCAAAATAAAGATGTTTCTCATACATACAAAATCTGAAAGTCATGCCAGCAGATGAACACTGCAAGGAACTTTGAACAAAGTCCTCAGACATGATATCAAGTGGGAATATAGAACCACAGAAGGGTTACACTAAGTTGACGCTTAGGCCAGATGTGGCTCCCAGTTGGACTGGCCAGTGCATTGTAGGGTGGTTAACGCATATATGGCCTTACGAGCTATTAACAGATCCCAGAAGCACTGACCACAGTGATGACAGCCAATGTTTTAGACATTGTTAAATGTCCCCTGGAGGGGAAAAAACCACTCCTGGTTGAGAATCACTTTTCATATTTTACATCTCTTGTGTTTTTGACCAATTATCTGAGAGAATTCCTCTGCTTAGGCATTTAATGCATTAATTCACTCTTTATGCCTGTTCTATTCAGCCTATTTTTGATTTTGATTTTTTCAAAAACTGACTTCATTTTTCAGAGCAGTTTTAAAGGTTCCCAGAGAAATTGAGCAGAACAGAGTTCCCATATCACCCTATGCCCTACATGTCTAACCTCCTCTACTACTGACATCACACAGATGTAAGGCATTTGTCACAACTGCTGAACCTACACGGAAACATCACTGTCATTCACAATCCCTAGTTGACACTGGGGTCCACTCTTGGTGTCTGACATTATATGAGTTTCCACAAACGTATGATGACATGCATCTATTGTTATACTATCACGTACAGTGGTTTTACTGCCCTAAACATTCTCTGTGCTCTGCCTGTTCATGCTCGCCTGACTCCCTATCCCTGGCAACTCTATTGAGTGTTTCTCACGCTTTCTTTTTTAAAATTTTAATTTGTGTGTGACTGTGGCAGGCCCTAACCTCGGTCCAAGGCTGGGGTTGCCTCACGCAGGCTCTCCCACTGCGGCACATGGGCTCAGCAGTTGCAGAGCTTGGCCCCAGTGGCTCCAGTTTGCGTGGGATCCTAGTTTCCCCACCAGCGATCAGACTCACATCCCCCGCATTGCAAGGCGGATTCTTAACCACCACACCACCGAGGAAGTCCCCTCTATTGAGTTTTTAAATCTCAATTATTATAGTTTCCATCCAGTTGGTTTTTTTAACTGTTGCTTTTTCTTACGACTGCCTTTTTAAAGAAACAAGATGCTCCCTTGACTTTCCTTAAAGGGGACGACAGAGGATGAGATGGTTGGATGGCATCACCGACTCGATGGACATGAGTTTGAGAAAGTTCTGGGAGTTGGTGATGGACACGAAAGCCTGAGTGAGCTGCAGTCCATGGGGTCACAAAGAGTTGGACACGACTGAGTGACTGAACTGACTCCTTGGAGACCTTTCCTCTCTGAGGACTTACTCTGCTCTATGACTTTTTCCCCTTAGGTATAAGCTCTGTTTGCTGCATTTACTATTTCACTGCCACAGAGATGGCATTTCCTCAAATATTTGATCTTTACTGGGCACTGATTTCATAATTATCCTCTGCAGGCATCTGCTGCGTGTGTGATCAGCCCACTCGGAATCATGTGGCTGCTACTGCTTTTAGGAAGAGTGGAGTCCAGGCCATGGTCCTGAGTGTGGGGCACTCTCACCTCTTGACTCCACCACTACCGTCGATGTATCCACCTGGAAAAACAAACCCTCTAACTGCTGCCTAACTGGTCCAAGGAGGGCTGGATCAGTCCACTTGTGGGTAGTCCCTGGCCCCTCCAGCTCCCATCCTGACAGCCTTCCATACAGATACAGAGAATGAAACCTGCACCCCACCTGTCAACTTCCCCACCCACCTCTGCTCTTAACCTCCTACCTGCTCACTGCCTCCAGGACTTTTTACCTCTTCATCTTCAGCCTTCTTGTTAGCTGCCTTCCTTCAGCCCCTTCATCCTGTGCCCCTTCTTACCTCCTTCCTCAGCCTTCTGAAGAGCTGGCTACATCCTCCACCTCTTCCTGTCTCCTTGCTTCCTCAGTGCTGCACTCTCACCCTCCCCCACTGCTCTCCTGAAATTCCTTTCACAAAATCATGAGTATCTCCTGCCTGTTAGATACAGTAGACACTTCAGACTTCCTCTCAACTACTACCTGTGCTCTTGACACTCTTCATTCTGTTTCCTCTTCTTTTCACTGGCCCTGAGCTTCTGTATGTCTATTTGCTTCTTAAATTTTCATGTGCCTTTTGCTCCAGACTGCATTTGGCAAGACATGAGCTCGGTTTGCATGCAGGAATGAAAGGAAATAAAGAATCCAGAAAGGAAAGAGGCTTGCTGAGCTGCAAAAGACAACTTCTGGACCCTGCCAGGAGATAACATTGAACAAGTCTACAAAAATCCAACTAAAATTCAATTTCTTGGCAAAGCACCCCTGCGTTCAATTCTGGCTCCATTCCTCCCCGTGCGAACGTGGGCAAGATGCTGGCCTTTCCTCTACCTGAACGTCCTCGCGTGTAAGGTGGAGCTGCCAGATACCCACCGGATAAAGGTGATGCCAAGACGAAACTAGTGAACACACGAAAGGCGCCTGGAATACCGCCTGGCACACGCTCGGCGCTCAAACTCAGAAACTGTTAACTTGCCAAAAGGGCAAGAGACGGTGGGCGGCTCGTTAGCATTCAGGAATCTGCATCTCGCCCTCTCACCGCTTTTGCAACCGACTCACGTTACGGTCGGCGGCATGCACGAACACTAGACACTCCCATCCGACAGGTCGTGCTCCGCCGGCCTGGGCGCCTTCCCGTCCGGGTACCGGCGCTACTCCTCCCCTCGCTCCCGCGTGCTTGGCGGCGCCCCCGCGGCCTAGGCCCTCCAGACGCCCTGCCCCGCGCCCCGGGCGGTGTCCCACGGGTCTCGCCTGGTCCCTCAGACCCACCCTTGCGAGACGAGCCCGAAGTCACCCGCGCAGAGGGTCGGGTCACCGAGGAGGCGAAAGGTACGGCCTACCGGCCTCGGCTGACGGCGGCTCCAGCTCCAGCCGAGCGGACTTAAGCGGACCGGCGACTGGAGCCCCGCCGGCCCGGGTCGGGCACCTCCTCCTAGGGCGCCGCCGCCGTGACCACGCCTCCACGGCGCGCTTGAAGCCCCGCCCCCAGCCTGTCTCTTCAGAGCGCGCGTCAGGGGGCCCTGTCTCCCCGCGAAGCGCCCCTTCTTGCGCGCCTCGCCCGCCCGCGCGCCGCCGACGTGACCACGCCCCCGTGACGCGCTTGAAGCCCCGCCCCAGCCCGTCTCCTCAGCGCGCGCGACCGGGGTCCCCACCTCCCCGCGGAGCGCCGCTGCAGCGCGAGGATTGGCCGAAGCTGTGCGACTCAGCCAATCCGCACGGTCCCGGCGCCCGCGGCCCCGCCCCCTCCCGGCGGCGCTCCGAACCGTGACAGGCTCCGCCGGTTTGGGCCTCGCCTGAGGGGGCTGGCTGGCTGGAAGCGGGCCGCGGTGGGGTCAGGATGGAGGCGGCTGGGGCGCGGAGCAGGGACGCGCGGGGTCGAGCGGAGAAGAGCCCGCCCGAGAGGTGCGCTCCTTGAGGGGAAGGTGGGGAGAGCCGTCGGCGCGCTCCTCCAAGAAGCCCTCCAGGCGCCGCGTGGCGGTGGCGGCGGCTGCGGGTGGTCATTCCACGAGGGGCGGTGGGCCGCCGGCCGCTCTCGGCGGAACGGGGCTTTCCTAGGGAGCGGGGCATCAGCTGGCCGGTCACTCCCGCGCGGGAGGGTCCGTGCAGGATGCGACGATGACCGCCGGGAGGACGAGCGGCGCAACGGCGGGGCCTGGGAAGGGCTCCGGAGAGGTGACGCTCGGGCCGAAAACCCCAGGGACACTCAGGAGTCCGCAGCACGGGTTCTAGGAACGAGCCCGCGCGGTCCCGGGAGGCGGGGACCGTAGGGCCTGGGGCAGCTGTCCACCGGCAGGATCCGGGGAAGACCTTGGGGCGTATTGTCACTGCGATGATGCTCCTGGAAGTTTGAGCAGATTTAATTTAATTATAAGGGAAGTGATGTAATTTAATTACATTATAGGTTGCTGTTGTATATTTTACAGGACTCCTGGCCGCTTGGTAGGGAGTCAGGGTTTGCAGCAATCAGGAAAACCCGTTAGGAATCTTTTGCAATCATCTGGGAGGCAGAGGTGGTGTGGACCTCAGCGGGCGCAGGCGTGGCGGAGAAGCGAAAGTACCTGACAAAACCTGCCCGACTTGCTGATGCTTGCTCGAAGCAGGGTGTGGGGGTGAGGAAAGGAGTCGGGGGGGTGGGAGTGTTAAAAAGGAAGCTCCCAGGCGTGAGCAGCTGGCAGAGTGGGGAGCAAGACTGGGAGATACCTCAGTCCACCGATGCTGGGACCTTCTTCCTCTGGGTGTGGTGGGGGCTGGCGGGAAATTCTTTGGGTGTGTTTGACAGAGTCTTCATTCCTGAATCCAGGAATTTGTTAAATACTTTCGCGGGGGAGGGGGTAATCCTCTCTACCGAATGTGAGAAATGGGTTTGTATCTTTAACATTTGGGTCTAGGCCTAAATCTGACTGCTCTTTCTTTCGGTTTCATTTGTCTGGGCCGGAGAAAAGGGAGCTAAGTAGGAAAACGTACTGACTGAAGGCAGAGATTCACGATACCTTTTCATTTTTCAGTTATGAATCTAACAAAGTTTACTTTTCCCATGCAATATTGATAACACTTTAAAGAAACAGCACATACTGGGGCAGAGTAATCTACGATGGGTTCGTCTGAAATTCAAGCTGTGAATTAACTCAGCCAAGCAGAAGATTCAAGAGCTGTGGTTCACTAGTAGTTTGAGGAACTTCAAAATACTTACCGGAAGTGAGAGCAGAGTTAGGGACACAAGCAGATTTAATTCTCAGCAGCAGGGATTCCTAATCCTAGGGTGGTCAAGGAATGCTGGTCAGATTTCCCAAGCCCCAAAGCCCTGTACTTGGGCATCTTAGAGACAAAATGTTGCATTCAAACACTCCATGGATTTTTAAAAATGTGTTTAGCAGCCACTGTTGGTAATTCTGTTTGAATTTTCATGTGAATTGGCTTGAACACTATTGTTGACTTAAAAATCAGGTAAAATAATGAATAGTATCTGACAGGATTGTCTGCTATATACATTCATGAACGTTTCTGAGATTTTTAAGAAATTTTTATTGGAGTTGATTTTCAGTACTGTGTTAGTTTCAGATGTACAGCAAAGTGAATCAGTTATATGTATACCTGTGTCCATTCCTGTTTTTTAAGGTTCTTTTCCAATATAAGCCATTACAGAGTATTAAGTAGAGTTCCCTGTGCTTGAAAGTTTTTGATTCTGATAAATATATATATATATATATATATATATATATATATATATATACACACACACAGGTAAATTTCACCTAGGAATCTTTCAGGGGCTGCGCACTTTCTTATGACATTTGTCACCTTATATGTCAAGCTCCTACTGTGTACCAGCCGTTGTCCTCAGTGTTGGCGACACACCTGGGAGAAATATGGGAGCTCGTGGAGCTGCTGTTCAGTCACATTCTATCAAGGCAGAGAATTAACAAGGGGCAAGACTCGTGTGTTAGATGATGGGGTGCTGCGGAGAAGCAGGGGGACACAGAGCCCTGGGGAGGAGGGCAGGGGTGGCTGCAGTTTCATTTAGAAACTAGCCTCATGAGGTCAAGTTGGAGCAAAGACCTAAAAAGTAAGGCAATGGTGGAGGGCATCGTCATTGCAGGCAAAGAAAACAGAAAATGCAAAGAGAGAAGTCCCTGAGACTGCAGTGCAGGGGACATAGGGGCCGTGAGAGGAACCGTGGGAGCCTAGGTTACCCGAGCCTCACGGCCATCACAGACACCACCGGGAAATACAGGAAAACTGCCAGTGAAGTGGTGAAGTTCAAATACCAGGGGAAAAGCCCTCAGGAATGTGTGACTCCCTGGGCCTGCAAGGTTCCCCCCTTGCATTAGAAGGAAGCAGCATGGGATGGAAAGAAGCTCTGGAAGTTTAAGTAGACAGTCTCCCAGCAGTGATAAAGGAAACTAGCAAATACTCCTCCTCCTATAAGCTACTTCAGTCATGTCCGACTCTCTGTAATGCTACAAACTGTAGCCCACCAGGCTCCTCTGCCCATGGGATTCTCCAGACGAGAACGCTAGATAATCAGAAATCATGTATACATTTTCCAAAAGTGATGCAGATGTGGGCATTCCTAAGCACACAGTGTAATTGCAGAAAAGCCCCCAACCTTCACATTGTTTGCTCCTGCTGACGACATAGACTGAGTGCAGCTGTTTTTCCACATTTCATTTTCTTGTCCTGAAGAGGCACGTCTTTGTTTTCTCTCCAGCAGGAAAGTGTATATGGACTATAATGCAACCACCCCCTTGGAGCCAGAAGTGATCGAGGCCATGACAGAGGCCATGCGGGAAGCCTGGGGAAATCCCAGTAGCTCTTACCCAGCAGGTAATTCTAGAAGACATGCCCAGATCTGAGATGAGGGGCAGGGGCATTGTTGCAGGAACTCTACACAATATGGCATGACTCGGTTTTGAGTGGATTTTCTGTTAACTGCATGTCTTTAGCTGTAATTCTGGATAGTTTTTTTTTTTTTTTCCTGAAAAGACCAAATTTGAGCTTTGTTGATACCATAATCTTTCATCTTTAACGTGCTCTCCTGTCCCCCTTTCCCAGATGAAAAAGATGTCGTATTAAGAGCTGCTTGTAGGGCACCTCCCTGGTGGTCCACTGGTTAAGATTCTGTGCTCCCAATGCAGGGGGGCATGGGTTTGATCCCTGGTCAGGGAACTGAGACCCTGTTTGCTGCAAGGCCCAATCGAAAAAAAAAAAGTTTGTAATAACAGTACTTACTAAGACCCTGTCACGTATCTGTCTCTGTCAATCCTTACAAAATTTACAAACTAGATCTTTTACATAATCAGGATCACATAGAATCCTGGCCTCCTTTTTTAAAAATAAAAATTACTTTAAAGTTCTTTCAGTTTAGTTTAGTCGCTCAGTCACGTCCAACTCTTTGCGACCCCATGGACTGCAGCACGCCAGGCTTCCCTGTCCATAACCAACTCCTGGAGCTTACTCAAACTCATGTCCATCGAGTTGGGGATGCCATCCAACCATCTCATCCTCTGTCGTCCCCTTCTCCTCATGCCTTCAATCCTTCCCAGCATCAGGGTCTTTTCCAATGACTCCATTCTTCACATCAGATGGCCTAAGTATTGGAGTTTCAGCTTCAGCATCAGTCCTCGCAATGAATATTCAGGATTGACTGGTTGGATCTCCTTGCAGTCCGAGGGACTCTCAAGAGTCTTCTCTAACACCACAGTTCAAAAGCATCAATTCTTTGGCACTCAGCTTTCGTTACAGTCCAACTCTCACATCCATACATGACTACTGGAAAAACCATAGCTTTTATTAGATGGACCTTTGTTGGCAAAGTAATGTCTCTGCTTTTTAGAATGCTGTCTAGGTTGGTCATTACTTTTCTTCCAAGAAGCAAGCATCTGTTAATTTCATAGCTGCAGTCACCATCTGCGGTGATTTTGGAGCCCCCCAAAAATAAAATCTGGCACTGTTTCCATTGTTTCCTCATCTATTTGCCATAAAGTGATGGGTCTGGATGCCATGATCTTAGTTTTCTGAATGTTGAGTTTTAAGCCAACTTTTTACTCTCCTCTTTTACTTTCATCAAGAGGTTCTTTAGTTCTTCACTTTCTGCCATAAGGGTGGTATCATCTGCATATCTGAGGTTATTGATATTTCTCCCGGCAATCTTGATTCCAGCATGTGCTTCATCCAGTCTGGCATTTCTTATGATGTGCTCTGCATATATGTTAAATAAGCAGGGTGACAATTTACAGCATTAATGTATTCCTTTCCTGATTTGGAACCAATTAGTTGTTCCATGCTGTTGCTTCTTGACCTGCATATAGATTTCTCAGGAGGCAGATCAGGTGGTCTGGTATTCTCATCTCTAAGAATTTTCCACAGTCTGTTGGAAATATGTTTCTCATTTATTGTTGATTCCATGTAGAGCTTTAAGTTAGAGGTTCTGCAAAATAATTTGCTTTAGATCAGTAGTTACTTGACTGAGTCACATTTTATTTTGCAGATGGTGAGCTGAAGCTGTGCCTTCTTATTTAAAGTTTTATCAGGGATGCATGCTGTGTGCGTGCTAAGTTGCTCAGGTGTGTCCGACTCTTTGTGACCCCATGGACTATAGCCTGCCACGCTCCTCGGTTCATGGGATAGGGCTTAACAATTGTTGTTGTTCAGCTGCTATGTCCAACTCTTTGTGACCCCATGGACTGATGGACTATACACTATGCAGTCTGTGGAATTCTCCAGGTCAGAATACTGGAGTGGGTTGCCATTCCCGTCTCCAGGGGATCTTCCCAACCCAGGGATGGAACCCAGGTCTCCGGCATTGCAGGTGGATTCTTCACCAGCTGAGCCACAAGGGAAGCCCAAGAATACTGGAGTGTATAGCCTATCCCTTCTCCAGCGGATCTTCCCGACCCAGGAATTGAATCAGGATCTCCTGCATTACAGGCAGATTCTTTACCAGCTGAGCTATCAGGGAAGCCACTGTCTCCCAGAGTTTGTTCAGACTCATGTCCATTGAGTCGGTGATGCTCTCTAACCAGCTCATCCTCTGCTGTCCCCTTCTCCTTTTGCCTTCAGTCTTTCCCACCATCAGGGTTTTTTCCATTGAGTCGGCTCTTTGCATCAGGTGGCAACAGTATTGGAGCTTCAGCTTCAGCATCAGTCCCTCCAGTGAATATTCAGGGTTGGTTTCCTTTAGAATTGACTTAGCAGTGTTGTTTTAGTCACTAAGTCATGTCCGACTCTTTGCAACCCCATGGACTGTAGCCGGCCAGGCTCCTCAGTCCATGAAATTTTTCAGGCAAGAGTACTGGAGTGGGTTGCTGTTTCATTTTGCAGGAGATCTTCCTGACCAAGGGATGGAACCTGGGTCTCCTGCATTGGCAGACAGGTTCTTTACTGCTGAGCCACCAGGGAAGCCTCTGACTTAGCAATACTTGTGTACAGATTTACAGGCTTCTGTGGGTTTTCAGGTCCATTTGCTTAGTAATCTTGGTAACTAAAAGCCTTTTCAAAATTAGATAGTAGTCATTCATTAACTTCATTGTTGGTTTATTTTGTACATGTATTCTGGTTAATCTTTTGGACTTTGCCTTGTAGCTAATCTTCCTCTAGAGAAACTGAACTTTCTGACGCATAAAACTGGAGAATGTGGAAAACAATTGAGCACTAATAAAAAGCATTTGTCATGAAAAAGTTTAGGAATAACCCTCAGGAAGAGGCTCTCGTCCTGCCCTGTGAGCGGTGGGCATTTTCTGTGTTTGTATAAACATGGAATCTTACCAGTTTTTCATCTGGCTTCTTTTGGTCAGCATAGTTACCTTGAGACTGACCTGTGTGATTGTCAGCAGCTGGTCTGTCTCATGTTCTCATCTGCTGATGGGTGTGTGAGCCGTTCCCGGTTCTTGGCAATTGTAAATGACACTGCTGTGAATGTCGATGTACGAGTCATGGTCATCGCCTCTTTTTTCTTGGGTAAACAATATTTATACCATAAACACCTAGGAGTGGAATGGTGGGATCGGATGGGAAGTGGAGGTTAGACTTCTTAAGAAACCGCTGCCCTCTCTCCAAAACGCTTGTACCATTTTGTGTTCCCACTGGCGTGATGAGAGTTGCATTTCCTCCACAACCTCCTGATCACTTGGACTGGCCAGTCTTTTCATTTTAGCTGTTCTAATAGGCACATGACGGTAGAGAGGTAGCCCCACGAATCCTTACATAGAAGGGTCTCCAAGACTTTGTCGATAAGTGGAAGGGGGAGTTTTTGCAAACCAGTATGTAAATTATGAAACCCAGTTCTGAAAAGGGAAAAGAAAAGAAACGCTTAGACAAAGTTCTGTCAGTGGGTCGAAAAAGGCTGCAGGCTGCCGCACACCACATGGGCCACAGGATTGCTGTGGGGAGGGAAGGTGGGGTAGGCAGAGGACCAGCCCAGCAGCTCCTCTGAGGGGCGGCTCCTCTGAGGGGCTTCTCGGCTCCTCTGAGGGGCTTCTCGACAGAATCCTGGGGCAGGATGGGGAGGGAGCGGGTGGACAGGCTGAGAGGCATGCCCGAGGGCTCACGGTGTCTGCGGTGCTCCTGCCCATGTTGACTGACGCTGATCACAGTCTTTCAAGTATCCCTAATTGAACTGACTGGGTCTCCTAAACACTGCAGACTTTCCTAACTTGTAATGAAAACTTAATGCAGGAGTCTTAGGGAGTGTGGGATGACTTCGTATATGTATTTTTACCACATCTTTTTACATTTCTATCTTTGTGTGTGTTTTCTATTTACATATTTATTATAGCGGTACCTGCTCAAAAAAGTATTTTTATAAATAAGACTGAATGGTCAAAAGGTCTGGAGGCTACTGGTCTGTAGTTGAAGTATGAATGGTCATGGACATCTCCAGAATTCCTACCCTGAGCCCTTCTTTCTCCACCACGTGAAGCTCAGTTCCTGCTTCCTGCTCTCCCGTGAAACTAGGGGTAGCTGGGCTCCGAGCCCAGGTTTGGAAGCAAATGGGTCTCTGGGGCAGTGACCTCTCTAGTGACTGAGGGGACCTGCACTATGACATATGGTGCTGGACTTTGTGTTGAGCAGTCATGGGTTCTGTTTCTGCTTATTTTTGTTGTTTTGCAGCATGATCTATTACTCCACCCTTTCCTTCTCCCATTTTCCCGAATGGGAAGCAGGGCAGATGGCCACAGATCCTCTCCTGTAGCGTCGGGTAAGAAGAAAGCCACTCTCAGAATTTTAGGGCTCCGGCCTCCTCCCCCAGCTGTCTCTAGCTCCTCCCAAGTTCTTTGAGTCTCAGTAGTTTCCCCTGATTTGCTGTCCCTTCGCCACATGATATCTAGGCTGTCACTCATGTTAGTGAACACGTGTTGTCCTGGAACTGCACACTAAGCCATCCTGCTCCCTCATGTCTGGTCGCTCCTTTAAATGTGTGTTGATTGGATTTGGTGCAGCCAAGTTACTGAATTTCCACTTTGGTTCCTCCAGGTAGGAAGGCCAAGGAGATTATCAACACAGCCCGGGAGAACCTCGCCAAGATGATAGGTGGGCAGCCTCAGGACGTGATCTTCACTTCGGGGGGCACTGAGGTAAACAGTTCGAAGTTTTATGTTCTTTTAGCTGTCAGTTATTTTAAAAAAAGTATGAGGTGGTGCCCTCTTGATATTATTGTCTTTTAAAGAGTAATGCTTTGTCCTGGTATTTTGCAAATTAGCCTGATATTATTAGGCAGTATTTATCCTGTAAGTAAATTCCAGGGGGCTGATAGGATATTTGTTACCTAACGTATGAATTAACTTGCTTTGCATTGCTGTCTCAATAAAGAGAGTGTCTCCTTCATTTTGCCCTGGAATCATTCCTTTATATCCCTAAGTTTACCTTATTAAGAGGTTTGCAGTCAGAATGGCCATCATCAAAACATCTATTAACAACAAATACTGGGGAGGGTATGGAGAAAAGGGAGCCCTCCTACATGGTTGGTAGGAATGTAAATTGATGCAGCCACTATGGAGAACAGTATGTGTGTGCTTAGTCACTCGGTCATGTCCAACTCTTTGGGACCCCATGGACTGTAGCCCGCTAGGCTCTTCTGTCCATAGAATTCTCCAGGCAAGAATACTGGAGTGGGTAACCATTCCCTTCTCCAGAAGATCTTCCTAACCCAGGGATTAAACCCAGGTCTCTTACATTGCAGGTGGATTCTTTACCATCTGAGCTACCAGGGAAGCCCTATGGAGGTACCTTAAAAGTTAAAAATAGAGTTCCCATATGATTCAGCAATCCCACTCCTGGGGATATACCCAGAAAAGATGAAAACCCTAATTCAAAAA
The DNA here is from genome assembly GCF_963930625.1 of Muntiacus reevesi. Lineage (NCBI taxonomy): Eukaryota > Metazoa > Chordata > Mammalia > Artiodactyla > Cervidae > Muntiacus > Muntiacus reevesi. The sequence continues at coordinate 175,708,558 of NC_089249.1, forward strand.
GATATGTGCACCCTAGTGTTCATAGCAGCACTATTTACAATAGCCAAGACATGGAAGCAACCTAAATGTCCATCAACAGATGAGTGAATAAAGAAGATGTGGTACATATATATGATACATGCTGAGGGAAGCAACTCAGAGAAAGACAAGTATTATATGACATCTCTTGTACAGGGAATCTTTTTTAAAAAATGATACAAGTGAACTGATTTATAAAAGAGAAGTGGACTCTCAGACTTAGAAAAGAAGCCATGGTTACCAAGGGGAAGCGGGGCAAGGAGAGAGAAATTAGGAATTTGGGGTTAACATATATACACCACTACATATAAAACAGATAAACAACCAAGACCTGTGCACAGCATAGGCAGCTATATTCAGTGTCCGGTAATAACTTGTATGGAAAAGAATCTGAGAAAGAATGTGTGTGTGACAGAACCACTGCTGTACACCTGAAACTGACACAACATTGTAAATCAACCATGCTCCGATTAAAAAGGAAAAATGAGTGTGAGGTTTGACCCATTTGAAAGGTATTCCTTTTTAAATTGATAGAAGATTCTCAATGACGGTTTGATGGCATCTAGGCCTCTACTCAGTCAGTCTTACCATCTCATTTCCGGAAAGGAAGGTCCCTCACATGTGATGTTACTGTCCATATTTAAAAAAAAAGAATCTGTAGCTAGATTATTAGTAAATTTAACAAAGTTATTAGATTAAAAAAAAAATCAAGTGTATTTTTATGTACCGTCAACCGCACATATTTATCAGAGTACCAAAAAATATCAAATACTTAGGAAATAAATCTAGTAAAAAAGATTTTGTAAACCACTCCCACCCCAATACATATACACATTGGGAAAGGAATAGAATTTATTACCGAGAGCCTTCAAAGAAGTTCTGAATAACAGAGCGTATATCATGTTCACAGAGGAGAAGGCTCAGTATAACTGTGTCACCTCTTTAGGTCTATGGATTCAGTGCAACGTCGGTCAGAATTCTGACTCCTTTTTTCATGGCGCCTCACCACATGGAAATACAAAATGCCAAGAATAGCCAAGACTTCTTGAAGATTAAGAATGCAGTGAATTGCTCTATGAATTAAGACAGACGGTCTTAGGGCAATGAGAGACACTGGGCCAGAAACAGGGCCGTACCTGAACGGGCCCCTGTCATGTGGCGAACCCTGGCCCTTGTGACTCTGAAGAGTGATAGATTTCCTAAATAAAATACAGAAACCTTTAGCTATAAAAGATTGATAAATTCTCCCATCACCACAAAACAAACTGTAGGTCATCAGTGAACCCTGAAGGAAATCAGAAGACCAGCCAGGCATTGGGAGATGTTTGCCGCAAGTAACTGACAAAAGACTCGCATCCAGAATATACCTGCAGACAACCCAGTAGAAAATGGGCAAGAGACGTTAAACCCTGCACCAAGGAGACGCCCCTGTGGTTTCTACATGGGAAAAGGTTCTTAGCTTCATAATTGGTCAGGATCAAAGGTAAACAAGCAACATGGGTGCCTCTGCCCACCTGTCAGGATGGAAGAAGCAAGAGGTCCAATGGCAGGAGGTATCGAGCACAGGGCAGATGGGGGCGCAGGCTGGAAACCACGCTGGAAGGCGGGCGGGCACCGCCTGGCAAAGCTGAGGCCATGTTGCCCTGTCAGCCAGCTGCTCCGCTCGGGGACATGCCCGAGAAGAATGGGGCATGTGGACACCAGGGGCAGGTGGGACCGCTCATGGCGCCTTCGTGACAGCTGGAGACTAGGGATCACCCACACGTCCCTCCAAACAGCACGGACGGGTGCTCACGTCTCTGGGGCAGTCCCAGGTGGAGGGTACCAGGCGGTGCCCTGCGGCAGCCGGAGGACTCCCAGGTGCCGCTCAGAGGGTGCCAGCCTGAGACTAGCTGACCCCAGCCGGGGGGGCCGGGTTAGGGGCGCGGGGCGCTGACAGGCCCCTGGGCTGTGACCACCCCCGCACACCGGGTCCAGACTCCTGATGGCCCGCATGGAGCCGTCTTGATCTCGTCTGGGGCCAGGTGCCAAGCAGCCTGTTGGTCTGAGGGCATGCAGTGCATTTTCAGTTGTGACCAGCTGGTTCCCACAGAGGCTGCTGCATTCCCAGCGCCTCTAGCAGCTCTCACCTGAGGTGTGCAGCCCCCGAGGGCCCCCCTTTCTGGACCAGGAATCACTGTGTGGGCAGCAGTGTTCTCAGAAGGGGATGGGATTCTATAAAGAACCACCCGCCACTCAGAGAAGCGCATCCAAGCTGTCCATCCTGACCCTCTCCTCCCTATCACCCAGGTTGATGCGTCTCGGGTCTTGGGGTCCCTGCATCGGCTGCCTCGTTCTCCCCCAGGGCTCCCTATTTACATGATCAGAGCCTTTGCCGTCCCCGCCAGGTGACAGTGTGCAGGCTTCTTCGCCACCGAGCAAGCACAGCCCCCACCTTCCCGCAGGTGGTGCCTTCGGATACCTGAATAGGTTGGATGTTCAGTTGAGAAAAAGACCAGTTCAGTTCAATTCCATTCATATGAAGGTCCAAAGGAGGCAAAATAAGCAAAATTGGTTAGAAATGCTAACACAGGAAGGAAATATGTAAAGACAAGCAGGAAAATGATTACTATATAAATCAGGGTGGCAGTTAGCTGCGGTGGGGGAGGTGGTGATTGAGAGCAAGTGGGGGGGGGGTCCCTAAGTGGGGGCTGTGTTTTTTTGTCTTGATTCAGGTTACTGTTATTCAGATGTTCACTGTCATACTTTCTCATTAAACTTACATTTCTGTGCTCTTCTGTGCATATGTAAAATTTAATAACAAGAGTGAAGTGAAAGTCGCTCAGTTGTGTCCAACTCTTTGCGACCCCTTGGACTATACCGTCCATGGAATTCTACAGGCCAGAATACTGGAGTGGGTAGCTGTTCCCGTCTCCAGGGGATCTTCCCAACCCAGGGATTGAACCCAGGTCTCCTGCATTGCAGGTAAATTCTTTACCAGCTGAGCTACCAGGGAAGCCCAAGAATCTTGGAGTGGGTAGCCTATCCCTTCCCCAGCGGATCTTCCCAAGCCAGGAATCAAACCGGGGTCTCCTGCATTGCAGGCAGATTCTTTACCAGCTAAGCTACCAGGGAAGCCCATATATAATAATAATGAGAACAATAATAATAATACTGTTATAATAATAATAAGAGAAAAAGATTTAACACAAAAATCTCCCACCCCATCTCCTCAGTTATCCACTTCCTGTCCCTACAGGAGACCAGTACTGTTAGTTTCTGTCGAGTCCTGCAGAGACAGTCTTTGCCTTAAATGCAGCTAAAGAGAAAGGGAAGTCGCTCAGTCGTGCTTGACTCTTTGCGACCCCATGGACAGTAGCCTGCACCAAGCTCCTCCATCCATGGGATCTTCTAGGCAAGAATACTGGAGTGGGTTGCCATTTCCTTCTCCAGGGAATCTCCCCGACCCAGGGACCGAAGCCAGGTCTCCCGCATTGTAGACAGACACTTAACCGTCTGAGCTACCAGGGAAGTCCAAATGCAGCTAAAGGTGTAGATAATTCTTATCTTCTCTCCTTCCTTTTTTACCTCTTCAAGGAAGGATGTGGCGGGGAGGGGTGTATGTGTGAATGTGTATGTGTCTTGCCCTTTTTATAGAGACTGTAGGATGCTGCATCCAGTGCATGCTACCTTCTTTCATTTAACAAGTGCCTTTGAGATCTTTGGCATCAGCCTGTGGAGTGGTCCCTCGATGCTGTTACATCTGCTTGGTGTCCACCTAACAATGTGTAATTATTTACCAAGCCCCCTTATTGATAGACATTGAGGCTTCTAAGATTTTGCTGCTTCATCTTTGTACATTTGATCAACTTCACGTCCATCGCTTTGCTTCTATGCAAGCGCAGCTGTAGGATCAAGTCCAGGAAGTAGATCTCCTGGGTCAGAGGGCTTATTTGATGAATGCACCAGGTGGCCCTTAACAGGGGTTATGCCAGTTCACACTCCCACCAGCGATGGGTGCCTGGGCAAAATATGCTTTTTTAACAGATTTAGAAAATTTTAAATGTATAATGTTGCTTAACAGCAGTAACAAAAATCAGAATCCACCAGAAGTGAATTCTGACATTTCTGAAAGTTGAAAACCCCCAGATCTTTGTAGTTGGGTCTTTCAGAAGGCGCAGCTCAGGACCTGAATTTCTTTGAGACCATTTTTTCCCACGTTAGCCACAAAAGAAACTACAAATGAGAGCTATTGTTACTCAACGGCTCCCCTTGGGTGGTTATTATAAGTAACCTTTCCGCTCTGTCTCTGCAGTCAAATAATTTAGTAATCCAGTCCGTGGTGAAGCACTTCCACAAAGTCCACGCCGCCAACGGGGACACAGGCGGGCGTCCCAGCCCAGTGGACGGGGCTCTGCCCCACATCATCACCTGCACCGTGGAGCACGACTCCATCCGCCTGCCACTGGAGCACCTGGGGGAGGAGCACGTGGCCGGTGAGTGACCGCTGACCGACCCGGGAGCCGAGTGAACCACCTGCCCTCCCACACCCGCCCACCGGGCTGTGCTGCAGTACGACGCTTACACGGCCTGTGCTTCTTCCAGATTTTCCCTGAGGGACGAATGGATGATCAGTGTGTGGAACCGGTCATTTATCACCGAATGATACATAGACTCTTGTATATGATCACTCACACACACACACACACACATACACCATGATAATCATTGTGTGGAACAGGTCATTTATCATCAAATGATGCATAGATTCTTGTGTATGATCACACACAGACATACACATCACGATAATCAGTATGTGGAACTGGTTATTTATCACCGAATGATACATAGACTCTTGTGTGTGATCTCACACACACACACACACACACCCCACCATAATCAGTATGTGGAACTGGTCATTTGTCACCCAAATGATGCATAGACTCTTGTGTATGATCACACACAGACACACACACACCATGATAATCAGTGTGTGGAACTGGTCATTGATCACCAAATGATACATAGACTCGCGTATGATACACACACACACACACACACACACACACACCATGATAATCAGTATGTGGAACTGGTCATTTATCACCGATTGATACATAGACTCTTGTGTGTGATCTCACACACACACACACACACACACACACCCATGATTATCAGTGTGTGGAACTGGTCATTTATCATCAAATGATGCATAGACTCTTGTGTGTGATCACACACACACACACACACACACACACACACACACACACCCATGATTATCAGTGTGTGGAACTGGTCATTTATCATCAAATGATGCATAGACTCTTGTGTGTGATCACACACACACATACACACACCACCTCCTGGTTGCCAACTTGCTTACTCTCCCGTAGTCCAGTGCCTCATAAGACCTGAAGACCTGGAAAGAATTACCAGTTTGCCCAATCCAGAGCCCAGCTCACCATGAACTCTGTGTTCTTTAAATGGTATGGTGGTAGTTTACTCACTCAGTCATGTCCAGCTCTTTGCATCCCCGTGGACTGTCTTACCAGGCTCCTCTCTCTCTAGGCAAGAATACTGGAATGGATTGCCATTTCCTCCTCCAGGGGATTTTCCTGACCCAGGGATCAAATTCGCATCTGCTGCATCGCAGGCAGATTCTTTACCACCGAGCCACCCGGGAAGCCCCTTGTGTATGATAAGTAAATGCATATTTAGTAGCACGCCTATGAACGCTAACTCGTGCTTCTCATTGTTTGGTTTTAGTAATTAAACCTTGGCTTCCCTCCCTCTGGGAGAAAGGAAAAGGACCCAGCAGACCTGACTCCTGGTGGAAAAAGCAAGAATACGTGCACTCCCGCTGGGGGCCCTTCTCTCAGCCCAGAGCAGGCCCGGGCCTCCCAGGCGAGGGGCGGGGTGGTCCGGAGACCCCCAGGAGGTGCCCCTGCCAGGGAGTCTGAGGGTAGGTAGGGCTGCCCAGCAGTGGCAGTGGCCTGGGTCACTTCTGGTCCTTCCTTCACTTTTCCTGTGATGTGGCATCCTGAGACACAGGGTGTCAAGACTAGTTTTTCAAAAACTAGTTTATACGTCATCGTTCTCAGAACAGCTAAGGTTAAACTCTGCCTGGAATAAGACAATGCTCTTCTGTTCAGCATTCACCTTATTACCTGATCTGCCTGCAAACCCGAGGGGAAGCAGGGAAAGTGTTTGTATCTTAAGGATAAGGAGTGGGACAGAACTGCTCGGTTGGACCGTGAGCCTTATTACCGGTTTTCCCATTCAACTACTGGAAAGGTTTTTCTCTTTGTGATCTCTCCTGAGTGGACCACTTTAACTAAAACAAGTCAGGTCCAACTTTCTTCTTTAAATTGTAATTCCTTTTCATCCCTTTCTCACTTGTAACAGGGAAAGGCAATGTAATACATTGTCATTGGTTACTATTACATGTTACTTCGTTTAAAATTACACAAGTTTTTACAAAGTATAGACACGCAGGGATGGAAATAAAGATCTGCAGAAAGCCTTCAAGGAAAAGCAAAGATTCTTCCCCAAAGCCCTAGCCCTGAGGCAGCCGCCCCTCGAGTTTGCTTTCAATTTTTCTCCCACTCAGTATCATCATTTTAGCTGCTTCCACTTTAATACTTACTTGCTTACAAACATAATCTCCATCTCTTGGTTTATCACTGGAGCACCTTTCTGTTGATGCGCAAGTGTGAAACGGGGACTTGACCTTGCCTGTCTCCCACCCCTCCACCCTGACAATATCCCAGTGGGTTTGTTTTTGTTAACATCCGCTTTATGAAGACAGAACTCACATACTATACCCTGAACCCATTTGAAGTGTACATTTCAGTTTTAAAGTGTATTCACAGAGTTGTGTGACCATCACCACGATCAGTTTTGATGCCTATCATGTCCCACAGAGGACCTCGTGACCTGTAACTGAAACTGTTTCCCTCACCCCTGGGCAAGCTGGTCCATAGTCGTCTCTGGAGATTTGCCCATTCTGACTCCCATGTGAAGGGAATCATAGGAAACGTGGTCTTTGTCATTGGCTTCTTTCAGTTAGCACTGTGTCTTCAAGATTCATCCACATCATGGCCTGTGCCAACATTTACTCCCTTTTTATGGATGAATGATATTCACATTTTATCTGTTCGTCGTTGATGAACATTTGATATTAATATGATGAATAATGCCATTGGGAGCATTTGTATAGACGTGTTTGTCTGGATGTATGTTTTTGTTTCTCTCGAGTATCTACCAGGAGTGGAACTGCTGGGTCAGGTGGTAATTCTGTGTTTCACCTTTCAAAGGCTCTACCTGTTTAGCCCTAACCTTTGTATTCCACCTGAGTTGCACCATTTTACATTCCCACCAGCGGTGCCTGGGGTGGGGTTGGGCTTCTGATTTCTCTGGGTCCTTGCCAACGTTTGTCTGCTGTCAGTGTTTTTTATTACAGCTGTCCTAGCAGGTACGCAGGCAGCTCTAATGGGTGGGTTTTGATCTGCGTCTCCCTGAGGGTTGATGATGATGAGCGGGTGCTCACATATGTTAATAGGCAAAACTCCCTGCTGGAGTAGCCTTTGCTTCGCTCCCCTCTGAGCCCCACAGTGGAGGCACCAGCAGCGCCTGTCTCTTGCTGCCCCCCCCACCCCCAACCCCACCCCGGGAGCCTGCCTGGCCAGGCCAGTGCCTCTGCCGCCCACTTCTGGGAGTGGGGTGGGGGTCCTTGGGTGTCAGAACCTGGTCCTCTGCCTGCCCCAGCAGTCGGTACTCCCCCAGCTCTCCGCATGTACACCCTGAACTCAGCTGACCTCTAGGTCCTTTCCTACTCTTTACAGAGTTAGTTTTCACCTGTCCGCAACCTGGGTGGGTTTTCCCTGTTGGCATTAATCTGATGCCACCACCTCTCTATTCTGGACATGGCTCAGGATTCCTCATCCACAATTGCTGCCCATGTTGAGAAATATATCCGTTCTCTCATTTCAGTGGGACCTTGAGGGGAAAGCAGGTGTGTTGTCTTCAGCATTTTGCACCCGAAACCCGGGCTTAGTCACCCTGCCTGTCTTCCACCTGCAGTAGCAGGGGTCTAAGTGCCGGGTACACAGGAGGGGCTTAAGGAGGGCTGGGTCAGCGCCGAGTGAGTGAAGGTCACGTTGCTGGCACCTCAAGATGCTTTTGTGAACTGAGGTGTCTCAGCTGCTCACAGGTCCCTCAGAGGAGAACAGAGGGTCCCCAGAGAGACCCCGCCACCGAGGCGCATTGGTGAAGCCTGCAAGCCATTGTCTGTGGGCCTGGTGACAGAGTGGCTCATATTCCTTCAGAGTCTTCTGAACCTTTACAATAAATTGCTTTTCTCACTGTGTCCCGTTCCAGAGAGGAGGCCTTGTCGGGCTGACCTCACATTTGTGTCTTACTCCTCAGAGGTCACCTTTGTCCCTGTGTCCAAGGTGAACGGGCAGGTGGAGGCTGAGGACATCCTGGCGGCCATTCGCCCGGCCACGTGCCTGGTGACCATCATGCTGGCCAACAACGAGACGGGCGTTGTCATGGTGAGTCGCTGTCCTCCTGGGGAGACCGATGGGGACGCGGGCTTCCCGCCCAGCCTCCCCTTTTCCTCTGGTCTTTAGTCTGGGAACTTCTGCCGCACCCTCGTTCACGGCTCCTCATTTCTTTGATTCCATTTCTGTGGAATCAGAGTGACCCAGCCCGCTGTCTGCTCTTCCCTCTCCAGCCCGTGCCTGAGATCAGCCGGCGAGTCCGAGCCCTGAACCAGCAGCGGGCAGCGGGGGGGCTGCCGGGGGTGCTCGTGCACACGGACGCCGCCCAGGCCTTGGGGAAGCGGCGCGTGGACGTGCGGGACCTGGGCGTGGACTTCCTGACCATCGTGGGGCACAAGGTGTGTCCACCTGGCCCCCTGCCCTCCTGCAGGGAGACTCCTCGACACCCGTGAGGCTCACCCCTGAACAGAGCCCAAGGCACCACTCACCCTCCCTCACCTGGCGTGCCCGTCATGCCCGCCCAGTGAGGCCCGGGGTCAAGGTGCCAGGCGGACTGTGGCCCTGTGGCCAGGCAAGCTGTGGAGGGGTTGGGGAGGGGTGGGGAGGTGGGGAAGGAGGGGGTGGAGGGGTGGTCTCAGGTGGGCTTAGCCTGGGAGCGAGTGTCCTCTGCAGCTTCCCAGGTGGCGCAAGCGGTAAAGAATCTGCCTGCCAATGCCAGAGATGTAAGAGACATGGGTTTGATCCCCGGGTCAGGAAGATCCCCTGGAGGAGGACATGGCAGCCCACTCCAGTATTCTTGCCTGGAGAATCCCGTAGAGGAGCTGGGTGGGCTGTAGTCCATGCGGTCAACAAGGAGTCGTACACGGCTGGATGACTGAGCAGCTGCGGAGTGTTCTCTGCGCTCCCAGCCCACCCCCACCCCCACCCAGGGATGGAAGACGCAGGGCTCATCGGTGAGGGCTCGTCTAATCTGACTCACAGGGCAGCTCAGACAGTGAAGGTGTGGTTTTAGCGACCCTCAGCTCTAGGCTGTGCTGGGGAATTCTGATAGTTAGCAGTGAAGACCCTTCTGAAGCTCTTGTGTCTCTCTCCAGCAGCCAAGAGAACTGGGAGTATTTTCAGTACTTTCTTCCCAGCTGGTTCCCAAGGGAATGAGTGTGCCCACGTGACACGCTAGCATGTGAAACTTCCCCCTAACGAGGCTGTGAGAGCGGGAGCCGCCCACAGGATAGCCCTCGGCCACCTCTGGCTCCAGCCCGTCCGTCGGCCTCCCCCGCGGCAGGCAGATGCTCTCTGCCCCAGAGCTGGGGCCCAGCGTCAGTGCCTGACCCGCACCCATGTCTGGACGGGTCCCGGTCACAAGACCGCAGAAAGCAGGGCCCTCACGTTACAGAGCATCTCCGTGTCGCTCTCAGCACGTGCAGGAGAAGGTCCCCGAAGGTTCTTGTTGGATAAGTGACTGGCTTTTCCTTGCAGTTCTACGGCCCCAGGATCGGCGCGCTCTACGTCCGAGGGCTCGGTGAGCAAACCCCTCTGTACCCGATGCTGTTTGGAGGCGGACAAGAGCGGAACTTCAGGCCAGGGTAAGGCAGGAGGTGAACGAGCTGTCTGCCCACTGGCCACGCCGTGGCCCTTCCGCCTCTTGGAAGCGCTGCGATAGACCCTCCACTGAGTCCGACGTGGCTCCACTGGCTGACTCTGCACTTGGGACTCACACGCATGCCGTCTCGCTGGGGAGGACTCAAAGCAGATGAAGCAATCTGTCTTGTGGCTGCATCAGTGTGCCCAGTTCCTTCTGCTATTTGGGCCCGGCCGACAATAGAGGGGCTGCTGCACACCCCCCCAGCCTTGGCTGAGCTCTGCTGCCCCCTCTTGATTGTGAGGGTGCACAGGGCCATGTGGAAGCACCTGGCTTCCTTTCCGGAAGCTCCTGTGTCCTCATGACTTGCAGGCAATGGAGGTGAGGCCAGCACCACACATGTTGTCAGCAACGTGATAACAAGAGGGAGAGACCGGACATGCACTGGGTCCCTGGGGTTTCTTTTGCCTCTGTTATTCCAGAACTAGAGGAGAAGAAGCCAGCGACTAGAAACACCAGAAAGGGCTGATGAAGAAAGCCCAACGAGCCCGCTCTCCAGCTGGTGGCAGGGAAAGAACACCCTAGCAAGATGGAGGGCTTCTAGACAACATGTGCTGTCCTCCCACTGCCACCATGGGCACCTGCCTCCACCCGCACCACGGAGGTGCCAGGGGCCCAGACTTCCACCCACACACGCTGTGACAGGAGCCCACAGCCTCCAGTGCCAGACAGGGCCCAGTGAGGAGCCAGGACATCTGCCCCACCACAGCGACGCGCCCCCACCACGGTGTCAGCGGGGACCACACGGGGACCCTGGGCTTCAGCCCACACCCATCACTGGCAAGGCGCCTGGTCCTCTTGTTTGTTGACTCGGACTGAGCTGGGAGCCCAGACGTCCACCCCTGCCTGGCAGTGATGGGCAGGGTCAGAAAGTGCCAGCTGCTACAGAAGGGTTAACAAACCCTGGGCTTCAGCCCACACCCATCACTGGCAAGGTGCCTGCTCCTCTCGGGTGTTGACTCGGACTGAGCTGGGAGCCCAGACGTCCACCCCTGCCTGGCAGTGATGAGCAGGGTCAGAAAGTGCCAGCTACTACAGAAGGGTTGACAAACATCAAGAATCATAAAATAACATACAGACATTCAGGTTTCAGTTTAAAATTGCTCATCATACTGAGAACCAGAAAGATCTTAAACCAAAAAAGGAAACTATCAATAGATGCTGACACTGAGATGATAAAGATATTTGAATTGTCTAACAAGAGATTTTAAGGCAAAAACAATAAAAATGCTTTAGTGACCAATTATGAACACACTTGAAACAGAAGAAATAAAAAGTGTCAGCAAAGAAGAAGAAAATACAGAGAAGAGCTAAACTGAAATTTTAGAACAAACAGTTTCAACAACCAAAGTAAAAAGGCCATGGACAGGCTCACCAGCAGAATGGGGCAACAGAAGAAACACTCGGTGAACTGAAAGAACAGAGTTAACCAATATAAAAAACAAAGAGAAAAAAAAAAAAAACAGAGAGGAATCAGACTGGAAAAAAATTGAGCAGAGCCTCAGGGACCTGTGGAACCAACAGAAAATCTAACATTCATTTCATTGAGGTCTGAGAAGGTGAGGAGAAGGAGGATGGGATGAAAAAGAACTTAGCAAAGAGACAAATTCAGAGATTCAAGAAGCTGAACAAAACCCAACCCGGGTAAACCAAAAGAAATCTAAGACATAAAAAATAAACTTCCATAAATGAAAGACAAAGGAAAAATCCTGAATACAGCCAGAGGAAAAAATAAACAACTCCTTACCTATAGGGAAAAAATAATTAAAATGACAGTGGATTACTCATCAGAAATCACAGAGGCCCAAGGAAGCAAGGCAAAATTTTCCAAGTGCTCAAAGAAAAGGCAGGCCTGTACATCCAGAGTCATGTACACAGCAGAAATATCCTCAGGAACAAAGAAGGAATCAAGATGTTTTCTGGTGAAAGAGAAAACTAACAGAATTTGTCACCAGAAAACCTATGCTAAAAATGACTAAAGAAGTTCTTTACACAGAAAGGAAACAGTAAAAGAAGGAAACTTGGAACAGCAGAGAGAAAAGAGCATGAAAAGCAAGAAAATAGGTAAATAAAATAAGACTTTCCTTCTCCTCTTGAGTTTTCTAAATTATGTTTGATAGCCTAAGCAAAAATCATAGCACTGTCTGATGTGGTTCAAAATATATGTGCAGGGAGCTTCACTAGTGGTCCAGTGGTTAAGAATCCAGCTGCCAATGCAGGGGACATGGGTTTGATCCCTGGTCCGAGAGATACCCCATGCCGTGGGGCAACCAACCCCATGCGGCACAACTCCTAAGCCTGCATGTTGCAGCCACTGAAATCCACACACCCTAGAGCCCGTGCTCCACAGCAAGAGAAACCGTCCCAGTGAGGGGCCCAGGCGCTGCGGCAGAGCGCAGCCCCTGCTCGCTGCAGAGAAACCGTCCCAGTGAGGGGCCCAGGCGCTGCGGCAGAGCGCAGCCCCTGCTCGCTGCAGAGAAACCGTCCCAGTGAGGGGCCCAGGCGCTGCGGCAGAGTGCAGCCCCTGCTTGCTGCAGCTGGAGAGCAGCCCCTGTGCAGCAACAGAGACCCAGCGCAGCCAAAAACAAATAAATTTTTTTTTAATGTAAGTGGAAAAAATATTTACGATGATTATTTTGTGAATGGAGAAGAATAACAGATGTATAAAGAAGTACATTTTCTATTCTTTACTTGAACTTCTGAAAACTGTTTAACTCACAGAAAAGTAGAAAAAAGAAAACAGAGGAAAAAATAGAACAAACCGAAACAATAAAATGGCAGACTTAAGCCTGAACATCAACTATTACATTGAGTGTAAATGGAATAAATATATCAATTAAAAGGCAGAGGTTGGCAGAATAAATTTTTGAAAACTGGTCTAACCATATGCTGTCTCTAAGAAACTCACTTCAAATATAGCAAGTTGGGGAAAAGTGTTTCATGTTAATCTTAATCTAAGGAAAGCAGGACTGTCTTCATAACATTAGATAAAGGAGACTCCAAGGCAAAGAAAATTACCAGAGGGTGAAAGGAATAAAGAGTTAGTTCACCAAGAAAACATGGCAATCCTAATATGGATGCACAAACAGTACAGCTTCAAAATATGTGAGGAACAAAACCTGAACTGAAAGGAAAAATAGACAAACCCACAATTACAGATGGACAGTTCAACACCCATCCCTCAACAATGGGTAGACAACTAGACAAAAATTGGCCAGGATACAGAAGAACTCAGTAACACCTATCAACAGGATCTAATCAACATGTTTGGACCTCTACCCAACAACAGTAAGATACCCATTCTCTTCAAGTGCCACGGAATGTACACGAAGATAAATTCATATTCTGTGCCATCAAACAAACCCCAGCACATTTAAAGAACTGAAATTACACAGAATGTTTTCTTTAACCACAGTGGAATCAAACTAGAAATCAATAACAGGAAGATAATAAGAAAATCACCAAACACTTAGAAACAACACACTTATGAGTAATCCATGGGGCAAATTACTGAAATGAATGAAAATACACTTACCAACATTTGTGAGACCCAGTTAAAGCATGGCTGAGAGCACAGCACTAAAGCATATGTTAGATGAAGCGAAGCATCTCAGGTCAGTCAGCTCCCATCTGAAGAACCTAGAAACTGTAGAGCAAAACAAACCCAAAGCAAACAGAAAGAATGAAATGATAAAGACGTGAACAGAAGTCAGTGAAATTATGAACAAAAATCACTTTAAAAATCTATGAATTGAAGATCTGGCTCTTTGAAGACATCGATAAAATTGACAAATGTTTATTTTAGCAAGACTGATCAAAAAGAGAAGAAACAAATTGCCATTATCAAGAATGAAACAAGATATCACTGTGGGCCCTGCAAACATCAAAAAGAATAATGGAATGCTATGAAGAACCCCACATACATGAATTTGATATGAAGAGTGGACTACTTCATCAAAAAATATGAGCTACTGTAATTCCCCTAATATGAGGTAGCCTTTCAACATACACTGCTGGAACATTTAGACATCCCAGGTAAAGATGGAAATCAGCCCAAGTCTCACACCTTATGAAATGTAACTGAAAATAGATCATGAACTGAAATGTAAAACATAAAACCGTAAAAATTTTAGGAGAAAATCTTCAAAAACTAGAGCTAAGCATAGAGTTCTTTCTTAGACTCAACACCACAAGCATCCATAAGAGGAAAAATTGATGAACTTCATCTAAACTTTTGTCCTGAAAAATGCTTTGTTAAGAGGATGAAAAGACAAGCTACACATTAGGAAAAAATATTTTCAAATGACACATCCGCCAAAGGGCTGGTCCCTAGAATACATAAACAAAATATGAAATATGCAACTACTATACAACCTAGGAGTTTCATTCCTGGACATTTATCCCAGAGAAATGAAGACTTGTGTTCACAAGCAAAGCCTGTACCCAAAAGTGTCTAGCAGCTTTATTCATCACAGCCACGAACTGCAAGCCACTCAGATGTCCTTTAACGAGGAGCAGTTAAACAGCAGGGGCACATGCATGCTCTGGAACTCCTCTCAGGGACGAGGGGGAAGGAACCACGGACACACACAGCAGCTTGGGGGAACCTCCAGAGGACTTTGGCGAACGAAAATAGCCAAGCCCTCCAAGTTATAAACACTTTACATGACAAAATTTGAAACGTCCTCCGGGGTTAAGGAGGGAATAGGGCTGAGGGTGTGGGTGATGAAGAGTGGGCGTGGTTACAGAAGGGCTGCGAGAGGGTCTTTGTGGCGCTGGCCGTGTCTCTATCTTGTCAGTGTCCAGGCTGGGATTCTGGCCTGCAGTGTTATTAACAGTTGGGGAAACTGAGTACAGGATACACAGAGTGCCTCTGTGCTGTTTTTGCCAACGACATGTGAACCTATGTTCTCTCAAAAATAAAAAGATTAATTAAAAAGAAAGGAGGGAGAGAGAGGAAACAAAAACAAGGAAGAAGGACATCCCTGGTCATCCGGTGGTTAAGAATCCGCCTTGCAGAGCAGGGGACGTGGGTTCAATCCCTGGTCGGGGCACTGAGATCTCACACGCCACAGGGTGGCTAAGCCCGCATACCACAACTTGAGAGTGTGCGCCCTGACAAAGATCCCACCTGCCGCAAGTAAGATCTGATGCAGCCAAATAAATAGATGCTAGGAAAAAGGTGGGGAGGGAGAAGAGGCGGAACAGCAGCTGTGCCATAGTCATACAGGCAGCTCCGTGGGTGGACAGGTGAGGGAGCAGGTTTGCATGAGTCTGGGTGGGGGTGGAGGGCCAGGCTCGTGCGGGGCCGGCTCCAGGTCCTACAGAGGCCTGGCCTTGTCGCTCTGCCCAAACCCCCAGGCAGTCCCAGGTCACAGAACTTGAGCAATGCGTCAGGTCCGACCATGTCATCCTACAGAGGAGGGCGACATTAGAGGTCTCACAGCCCCGGACGGAGCCCAGAGCCCCTGGCTCGTCCCTGTCCACCCCGCCCGCCCCCTCCAGGTGTCAGGGCCTGTCTCGGGGACAGGCCTGACCAGTGAACTTGTGCAGGCAAGGTCGGTGGGACCTTATTTCCTGTACTGTCAGTGCTGTTAGATGCATCTGAGTCCATTTATCTTGCTGTTAGTAAACAAGCAGGAAACAGCTCCAGAGGCTTAAGAGAACTTCATTTAGCCAAAGCAGAAAGTTAAGTTACTGTTTTGGTTTTTCCTGAAATAGAGTGAAGCGTTGTAGTTTTAGTTTGTTAGATCAACACGTGGGAACCACTGGTCTTCGGGGGTTTTCCTGTCCCCTGCACAGCCACACACGTGCACACACGCATACACACACACACACACCACCCCAAACCTCCAGTCACCAAAGATTCACCCCACATTACAGCTGACAGGCTGCAAGGGAGCCGGGCGGGAAATGAGCCCCTGGACCTTGGCCGGGTTTGGCAGGGGGACCGAAGAGACGGGCTCCGGGGCCTGCAGCCGGAGGGGGGTTTCCTGCGGGAGGGGAAGGGTCCAGACAGAGCTGTCACTTGGCCAGTCAGTGACAGCCAGGGCAGACTGCCCAGAGTGCCCTGGGCCACAGCCACGGAGGGTCTGGGGGGCTGGCAGCTGCCCTCATTTAGGAAAGATGTTGGCCTGACTGTCTTTAATTGAGCACCTGACTTTCATATGGCTGGGATTTCTTCCAGGAATGTTGGTTAATTACTTGGCATGGAAACGGGACTGAATCCCTTGTCTTTTACAGGACAGAGAACACCCCGATGATTGCCGGCCTTGGGAAGGTAAGCCCTGGGAGCCTTGGGCGGATGAAGCCCGCTTTGCCCATCAGCATGCAAGGGAACATCAGTCCTCCTCCTGCGTTTCTTCCTCACTCTCACCCCATGTGCGGGGGCGGGGTCCCCACCCAGCGCACCTGTGGCACCAGCCAGGGGTCCTGCAATTCAGCCCATCCTGACACTATCCACCCTCAGGATGAGGGCTCGGTCCCACAAGACCCCCCCCCCCCGACAACCTCAGATGCCAACTGTCACCTGTGCCTGTGACCAACTGGCTGTGAATCAGGGGTTCCCACGACCCACTCCTCGAGTTCAGTGAGTCTGCTAGAACAGCTCACAGAACTCAGAGGAACTAGACCACTGACCCCAGTAAACAGGTTATCATGAAAGGGTGTGATAAAGGACACCCTGAAGGGCAGGATGTGGGAAGGGGCGTCCATGCCCTCGCCAGCGCCCCCTCCCAGCACCTCTGTATTCAGCAACCTGGAAGCTCTCTGAAGCCATCATCCTCCCGGGGTTTTACGGAGGCTTCGCTCAATCATTAACTTTGTTTCCAGTCCCTCTCCCTCTCTGGAGGTGGGGCCAGGGCACTGAAAACCCCACGCTTCTAATCCCGGTTCTGTGACCAGCCCCCACCTAGAAGCCCACCCAGAGTCACCTCATTAGAGCAGGAAGCACTCCTGTCATCCAGGAAACTCCAAGGGACTTGGGAGCTCGGCATCGGGAACCAGAGTCCAAGGCCAACAATTAGAATAACATGACGGCGGCTCCATCATGCCGGGATGACTCAGGAAACTCCCGGGTCTCCGTCTGCAGGGCCAGGGCAGACCACTGGGCGTGTTCTGTGGGGCAGTTTCCCAGCCGCTCCAATAGGTGGCCCGGGTTTCAGAGGAGGTCACGTTCATGACCCCAATAAACGGACCAGTGTATTAATAAGAGAAACCTTGAATTTTATTTATCAACCTGGAGACATGCTTTTTAGGATCCGTGGAGTGGGTTTCACATACCTAGCATTTGAAAGGAAAAGGCTCTCTTTTTGAGTCTTCTAATATAAGAAACAGTGATATCATTCCCACAGGTTTGCTCCTCCCTGGATCCAGTTGCCTCCCCCCCACCCCCCAGCCTGGCTGCCCACCCCCGAAGACGGGGACACAGTGCAACCTCTTAGGGAGGCTCCTTCAGAGGACCAGACGGCGGCCCAGTAGCAGCCGAGGCCCCTCTGACCCTGCTGTCACTCAGGGCGGGGGGCCCACCATCGTCGCCCCTCACTCAGCCTGGACCCCCTCAGTGCACTCCGGCCAGGACCCCCGCCCCCCACACTGCTCACCTTCCCCGGGAGGTGTGTGTGTCCTCACCCACTGAGGCCAAGTCCAGGTCTCCTGGCTGCTCTTCACCCCTTCCCCGTGTGGCTGAAGGCAGGCCCCTCCTGCTGTTGCCCCCTTCCCACCCCCCACATCCTCGCGTTCCTCTTTCGGTGTCCTCCGCCCCTGTGGAGTGACCTTCACGCACCCTCCTGCCCCTCCTCCTGAGGTCTGCTGCTTGCTCTGCTCCCCTGAAGCCTCAGAGAAGGTCCCCATTTGCCTTGTGACTTCCAGAGAACGTGGGGCCAGTTCTCCGCCCCCGCCCCAGCCTGACTCCTTCTCTGCTTCCTCTCCGGCCAGCCTCCTCTCCCAGCGAGGTGCTCACCCCCCGGGGACTCTGATGTCAGCCTGGGCTCCAGTCTTCCACCTGCCATCGCAGGGCAGACCCTGACCTCCGGGGAGACCCAGGTCCCCACCTGCTTCCTCAGCCCACGGCGTGTCCTGGTCTCTCTCCCCGGGGTGCCCCTTGTCACCCGGGCTCTCGCTGAGAAACCCAGGAGGGGCCCTTGGTCCTCCCTGTCCTCACCCCCTGCACCTGACGCGGCAGCTGGCCCCGTCCATCCAGCCTCCGCCACAGATGAAGGCCTGCCCCTTGTCCACCTCCACCGAGCCTAGGCCAGGTCACCCCCACCTTTTTTGCGGACGCCTCGTGCATGCTCCACACGGCACCCAGCTGGGAACACACAGATCGGGCTCAGACCCAGCTTCAGCATCCAGGTTTTGGCTCAGAGCCCGCAGTCACGAGGCCTCCAGGCACCGTGCTCTCTCTCACGCCATTCCAGGAGCACTCGCCCTTCCTCAGGGCTCCGCCCAGATGCCCTTCCCCAGGCTCCACGCTCTCTTCACAGCGCCCACCCGAGGTCAGACACGGCCGCCTCTTCCTCCGTCCTGTCCGTCTGTCTCTAGAGTGGGCCGGGAGAGCCTCCAGTCACCGACTGAGGACTCCACAGTGCCTGGGGCATCAGAAGCCTGACAGCTGTCAGATGCCTGCCAACAAGCGAAAGGCGGGCAGTCGGCACGCGGCTTGTGTCCGTGAGGTCCCGGGGAAGCAGCAGTCGGAGGAGACGTTGCCTCTGCCCTCAGGAAGCAGCACCTCCAATTCTGTCTGCACCCCCCACCCCATCTTACCATAACTGGGGTGCTTTGTCACCCCGCGCCCTCCTGTGTCCGCAGGCGGCCGAGCTGGTGGCAGAGAACTGCGAGGCCTATGAGGCCCACATGCGGGGTGTGCGCGACTACCTGGAGGAGAGGCTGGCGGTGAGTGCTTGCGCCCGGAGCCCCAACAGGCCGGGCCCAGACCCCCAGGGGTCACGGACGCGTGACCGAAACATACCAGGGACAAGACACCTGATGCTCCTGTGAAGAAGATCCAAGTGTCCTCAGAATCTTTCTCTTCCAATTCACCTTGCCTTCCGCACTCAGTCTCCCTGAGTATTATAAGGAGATACTTACAGATAAAATAATAATTCTGTCGGACTTCCCTGGGGCTCCATGATAAAGAACCTGCCTGCCAGTGCAGGAGACGTGGGTTCCATCCCTGGGTCAGGAAGATCCTCTGGAGAAGGACATAGCAACCCACTCCAGTGTCCTTGCCTGGAGAATCCCAGGGACAGAGGAGCCTGGTGGGCTACAGTCCGTGGGGTCACACAGAGTCGGAGAGGACTTAGCTACAAAACAACAAGAAAAAGCAATCATTCTGTGTTGAGGGTGAGGCTTTGTTTTCCAGAAAGTCTGAAGTTCAAACTGTTGTGAAGAGGGGGGCTTCGAAGACATGACACACTCTGTACATTTTTCAGGCTGAATTTGGTAAGAGAATCCATCTGAACAGCCAGTTTCCAGGCGCCGAGCGCCTCCCCAACACCTGCAACTTCTCCATCCGGGGACCCCAGCTCCAAGGTGAGGAGGGAGCAGGCTGGGCCGCGCCGGGCCCAGCTCGGGCCATCGGGGGGCTGGTCGGGGGCTGGGGGCAGGTTCGCCCTGCCGGGCGCAGTCTGAGGGGCTCTGACCACAGCTGCTGACCGACTCAGGGCGCTGAGACCGCAGGCGCAGAGGCGCTCAGCACGCACAGGGGCCCGCCCCAACGGTGGAAGGGAAGGTCAGATGAGCAAAAGATTAGGCCACTGGGCCCAGCTTTGTCCGCAACTTTTACAGAACGCTGTGTGAGGGTGGGGGAAGGAGAGGCGGGCTACTAAACCCCGGCTGGGAGGGAGGCTGAAGTGCAGGTATGCGGGCTTCCTCTGTTGCTGCCATTCCCGCAGCCCCGGCTGGAAACCCTGGGGCTGAGGTTCAGGTTCAGATGATGCATCCCCCAGACGCCCGAGTCCCTGAGGCTGGAGTCCAGGGCAGAGCATCCTGTTTGTCTGGGAGGGGTTCCGGGGACAGGAGAGCACAGGGTGGTTTTAACTTCTTAGACGAACTCATCGCCTCAAGGGTCTCCTGGGTCACTCTGGGGAACGAGGCAGCGTGTTCGGACCATGAAGGGGCCCTGGGGCAGCCGTCACTGGACTGAACGCGCGTTCTTTCTGGGAAGGAGGCTGTGGGAGGGGAGTTCCTCAAGTACCTTTCCCCCTTTTCTGGGACAGACTTTATATTCCCTGAGGGCCCGTGTTAATTTAAACGAGACAGGCTCCTCGTTCTAAGTAAATCAGCCGTCACCGGTGTGTTTTTCTTTTGGCCACCCCGTGCGGCTTGTGAGACCTTAGCTCCCCAACCAGGGATCGAACCTGGGCCCTGGCAGTGAAAGCGTGGAGTTCTAGCCACTGGGCAATTCCATCAGTGTGTTTTTTAAATCTCCGTGCTTGTGAAGGAAGAAGGCTTAATAAAGCCTTAACAAAGGCAATCCCCGGAGTCTCCACCAATAACACACAGAGACGTCAGGACGGACATTCTTACCAGGACAACACGGCACTCAGTAGGCAGCCGGTCGGGATGCCAGCCTGTCAGGGTACCGCGTCCTTGAGGCTGGCTTCAGGAGGCAGAAGGAGGCAGGAGGAAGCGCTTCCGCTGGGTCCCGTGGCGTTTCCCACCTGCGGTCAGAGGGGCCTGTGCCCTGGGATTTGCCAGGTGGCACCAGGGAGGGGCCTCCAAACTGGCAGCCAGGATTAGAGGCGGCCGCCGCCTGGCCTGCCCTCAGGGACCCACGCTCTGTCCCCTCAGGCCGCGCGGTGCTGGCGCAGTGCCGGACGCTGCTGGCCAGCGTGGGGGCCGCCTGCCACTCGGACCTTGGGGACCGGTAAGTGCTCCGCACGGATATGGCTGTGGTATCTGGGGCGTATCCCTGCTCCAGGCGCCAGGGAGCTCTGCGGCCTGGCAGGGACCGGGGTGGGGGGGCGGTGAGCAGGCATCACGGGTGCTTGGGAGGCGGGCGGGGGGTGGGAGCTGCAGCCTGTGGGTGCTGGGGTTGGCCAGGTTGATGGGGCAGCATCTCAGCGTGGGGCAGCCTGGAGGCGCAGGGTCGGCGGCAGGCACCCACTTAGGCCTCAAGACATTGGGAGCAGATTTGAGTTCGGATCTCTCCCCCTGCCAGGAGCAGGCTGCGGAGGGGGCGGGCTGGTGTGGGGGCTCAGGCTCTGGGAGCAGCCGGGCGGGAGGAGAGAAGGGGGTCTGCTTTCTTGGGTGGGGGCCTGCAGGTGGGAGGGCAGCCAGACGAGGCGGCCTGGGCTCAGGAGAGAGCAGGGCTGAGGTCCTGACGAGCAGGGGCCCTCAATGGAGGGAGGCCGGGCGCCGGGGCAATGAGAGACCACACAGCTCTGACCAGGGGCCGCAGCCTCCCGCGGTGCAGCAGGCCAGCCCCCAGCCTCCGTGGCGGCCCCGCGGCCCCGCTGAGACCCAATCCTGTTAAACGCCACAGGGACGGAGGCCTCTCCCGGGGAGGGGGCTGTGGCTGCCTCCAGGGTGGAGTCTGCGGCTGCAGAGCAGGGACCCCCCTGCTGGCAGTGAGGCTGACCACCTCCCACCCGCAGGCCGTCCCCAGTGCTGCTGAGCTGCGGCGTCCCCTTCGACGTGGCCAGGAACGCCATCCGGCTGAGCGTGGGCCGTAGCAGCACCCGGGCCGAGGTGGACCTCGTCGTGCAGGACCTGAAGCAGGCAGTGGCCCGGCTGGAAGGCCAGGCCTAGTGCCGTGGGAGCCCCTCCTTGTGCCAACACCGCCGCCCCGCAGCACCCGGGGAGGGGGGAGTGCCATGGCCGCCTCCCTGCTCCCCTCTGGGAGGAAGGGCGAGCTTGTCACGGGCACTCCTTTCCTGGAAGGTGGCATTTTTATCCGAAAGATAAAATCCTAGCATTTATCACCGGCTGCTACCATGAACATAGGAAGCGTGATTTTCAGGGACTGTCCTGGTCTCCCTGCACTTGTCTGCAGAGAGGGCAGTGTCGCCTCACCCTCAGACCCTCAAGGCCTTTCCAGAGGCGGGGGCTGGCTGCTGCGGTCAGGCCCCGTCCCCGCGGGGCACCCGCACTTCCCGCCCTGCCCATTCCGCTGGTCACCTGCTGGTCCCTCGGCTGTCGGCCGCTGGGCGCCTCCCCACCGGCCCCCGGGTCCCTGCCGCCCCTTCCCTCTGATCACCCGCTCAGGGTTTCGGCTCCTCCATCAGCCGCAGGCGCCCTGTGAATGTGAGTCACCCCCGGGCAGGCGAGCCTCCATCCCTCACACCTTCCCCCGCAGGTGTGTTCAGGAGGGCTCTCGGATCTCCACAGATGCTCTGGGGTGTCTGAATCACGGCAAATTTTATCTGTGGAGACATTTACATAGGAGTGATTTTTTTAATTGAACGACACATTTAATGTGTGATTGAAAGGAGCAGAGAACTTCATGATGACATTGAGAATACAACTGTCAGAAATGAGATGAACTAATAAAAGATGCCGATGCTTGTTTTGGACACTTTGTGGTTTTTCTAGTTTTCGCTTTGTTGGGGGCAGCATATGTCTGTGCCTGCTGCGGGGTGGGGTCAGACCCACCAGTCACTGAATAATCCCAGTGAATAATTATTTCCAGGACTTCAGCTTGAGACCATGTCTGCGGGAGCCCCACAAGGCAGCTCCCTGACACGAGTGAGCATCCAGCGGGCTCCAGGCAGAGGCCAGGGTGCCCCGAACTCGCCAGCTCGCACTGTGGGTGTCCAGCCCCACTGCAGATAATGGCCTGGGAAAAGATGCTGGGCAGCTCTGAAAGATGGCTTGGGACCATGAACTCCAGCCCCTGTGGTTGGAGGGTGGGCTGGGGAGGGCACCTGAGGCCCTCAGCCTCCTCTCAGAGGCCTTCCTGTCCAGGGCCAGACCCAGGCCCATCACTGGTCTGCAGAGCCACCGCCACCCAGAGGCGCAGGGAGCCCCCGGTGCCAGCCGAGGCCAGGCTCAGGAGAGCGTGCCCAGGGGGTAGCAGGCCCAGGCACCTGTGGGCGACGCGGCTCAGACGCTTAGACTCCAGCACCTGGTGTGAGACGCCCAGAACGGGCTTCCCTTGGATGGCTCTGCCCTCCTGGGGGAAGGGTCTGTCTCCCAGGAGGCCTCTGCACGGCCCTCGGAGGCTGTCCCCGGCCCAGAGGAAGCAGACTCGGGAGCTGAGCACTTCCTGGAAAGGACACTAACCGTGAATACCCACTCGATGTGGGAAGTCTGTCCCAGCCCTCGAGCCACGTGAGGGGAGACGTGGTCCAGCCACAGGAGAGTGCCCACCTCCTACCCGAACATGACGCGGGCGCTCCCCCTGCTCTGGGTGCCCCGGGAGCGGCTGGGGCAGGGCTGCAAGGCCCGGTCCCCAAGGCCTGCTCCCCCCCACCACCCCCGCCGCTTCCCATCTGCCCTGTGCGCGCTTATCGGGTAACCGGAGCTGCCAGCTGCGTCCCCGCCTGAAACAGGAAGCCCGGGCCTGCATGAACCTCAGAGAGCCGGCCAGGCGGCCGGGGCAGAGGATGGAGGAGCAGCGGGCGCTTGCGGCCGCCAAGGACGGGGACCTGGCCACGCTGGAGCAGCTGCTGGAGGCAGGTGCCCTGGACCCGCGCGTCACCGACGCCCTGGGGGCCGGCCTGGTGCACCACGCCGCCCGGGCCGGCCACCTGGCCTGCGTCAGGTTCCTGGTGCAGCGGGCCAAGCTGCCCGGCAACCAGCGTGCCCACAACGGGGCCACCCCCGCGCACGACGCCGCGGCCACCGGCGGCCTGGCGGAGCTGGGCTGGCTGGTGCGTCACGGTGGCTGCGGTCTGCAGGTGAGCGGGGCCCGCGTCCATGGGGAGGCGAGAGCGAGAGCCGGGTCTGGAGCCCCAGGCTTCCCCAGGGCCCGGGGCTGCTGCTCTTGGGGGAATGGCCACACGACTCCTATGGCACACACAGCGGCATGTCTCCACCCCACGCCTCTCCCCAGCCCCAAACAAGGCCCCCGGAAGTCACAGATACCTCCTGAGCCGCCTGGTACTCCCCAGCACCCAACACAGAGCGCCCTCTCGTCCTTTCACCCCACGGCCCCCACTCAAGAGCACCTGGCCTTGCCAGTGTGGGGTCTCCTGGGGTCTCCTTCTTATCAGGCTTGATCCACGGGGCCTGCTTCCAAAGCGTCTAGAAAAGGGTCTGGGCAAACAACCCCAGCAGGCACTGGGGCTCAGGAGATGCTGGCCCACGCCGGGTGCTCAGGGACCCCGGTGGAGGCTCCGGGGCTCAGTGATGGCCTCCCCGTGGACATTTCTCCTTCCTGCCCCTCCCTGCCAGCCCAGTGGGTGTGGGCGAGCCAGCTCTGATGGAGAGAGGACTCCCTCCCGGAGCCCAGAGCTGGGTGGGCGCCCGTGTGAGGCGCTGGGTCCCAGGAGAGGGAAGACCCACGGGTCACACAGCCTGAGTGTCCAACAGCCGCAGCCCCGCCATCCTCGGGCTCTTCCCACAGTCCCGAGGGCGGGAGCGGGGCTGGTCCAAAGCCTGGGAGAACGCCCAGGTGTGCGGATGCCCGCGGGGGAGAAGTTCCCCAGCAAGGGGACTCGGGGCGCGGGGTGGGCACTCAGTGAGGGTGGGGCAGAGGCCCCCGGATCACCCCTGGACACGAGGCAGGCTGCCCACCCTAGGCGAGCAGGTTGGGCTAGTGGAGCCTCCCCGATGGCGAGCAGAAAGCGGGAAGGGCAGGACTGCAGCCTGGAGGGGGCTCGCATGTGCAGGATCAGGGGTTTGGACCCAAAAGCCTGACTGGTCCCGGCCCTGCCAGTGACCCCAAGCCGGTGGCCTGGCTCAGTCCAGGAGACCCCTCCGCACCCCTGCGCTGGAGCCAGGTGGAGGGGTGGGAGCTCTCCAGCGGGTCCGCGCCGCGCGGTCCTGAGCAGCTGCCCGGCAGGCCCGGGTCGGCCCGCCGCCCGCTCACCGGCCGCCTGCGCCCTCGTAGGACCAGGACGCGTCGGGCGTCTCCCCGCTGCACCTGGCCGCCCGCTTCGGACACCCGGCGCTGGTGGAGTGGCTGCTCCGCGAGGGCCACGCGGCCACCCTGGAGACCCTGGAGGGGGCCTTGCCGCTGCACCACGCCGCGGTCAGCGGGGACCTGACCTGCCTGAAGCTCCTGACCGCCGCCCACCGCAGGTGAGGGGCTGCGGCGCCGCCTGGCGGAGCGGCCGGGGAGTGGGGGGCGCGGGCTGCGGGGAGGAGGCCAGGCGAGGCGGAGGGGGAGGGGCGGGGACGGGTGGGCGGAAGGGGGTGGGGGGAAGGGAAGGGAAGGGGGACGGGCCCCTGGGAGGGGCGGAGGGGGGAGGGGAGGGCGAGGGGGAGGGGGACGCGCCCGCGGCCTGGGGGCGTCTCAGGGCCTGACGTCCCCCGCTGGGCTGCGAAGGTCGCCGCTCACGCCTCCCGAAGCGAGCAGAGTGAGCACTGGGCTTGGGGGCAGTGAGCCCCCCGGATGGGCCTGGATTCTCCCTCCACACGCCCGTCCCGCTGCCCCGAGTAGGCGGATGGGCGAGGCAGACAGGCAGGGAGGGGACCGGCTCAGCTAAGGCGGGGGCGGGGGGCAGCAGACCACGGCCCCTTCCCCGTGTGGGCAGGGCTGCGGGCGTATACCTGGCCGTCAGGGGGTGCGGCGTCTGTGGCCTGCCGCCCGCACCGTCTGTCCGCAGGACGGCTGTCCTGGCCGGGAGCGGGACTCTGTCCACCCTTCACCCGACCTGGACTTTCTCCCCCGACCCCATCTGCCTCTGACCACACCTCTTCTCCTGCGGGGCTCTTGTTAGCTGGCCGGCCGTCCTGGTCACCCCGCGACAATGCTGCCGTTCCTGGGCCTTCCGTCCGGACCTCTCCCCCAAGGCCTTTGAGACTCGCTTCTGGGCGTCTTCCCCAAAGAGTCCACACCGGCTGCCCCGGGCCTGGCCGCCCGCAGAGTGTCTGTCAGACTGGCAGTTTTAGAAGTACTTTCTGTCATTTGAAAACTGGGAGATTTCACATCAAAACACCCACATGCACGGGGATGGTCCGCTGCCCCAGGGCCCACATGCCACCGGCAGAGACCGCAGGAGCCGGAGCGGAAGTCTTTGTCAACGGAGAGTGCGGGCCGGTTTGGGGGAGGGGGCTGCCGCTCCCTGCAGGGGTTCGCAGGGCACCGAGAACTCACCTGGCCCCCCGACCACATGGAGGCGAGGCTGGATGCGGAAACCTGACAACCCTGCCCATTCGGTCCACACGGGGACCTGGAATACCGGTGCCAGGCCGAGCGCCCCGAAAGGCTAGTGTCCTGCTCACAAGGGCCCCCTGCACGGAGCAGGCCCCGGGTCCGGAGGTTCCCTGAGCTGCCCACGGCGGGCCCCGCTGGGCCATTCACCCTAAGAGGAGACCCCTGCCGGCCAACCCCCTGCGGCGCTCACAGCTTGATGGCGAGTGGGGGGAGCTGGATTCCTTGGGCCGCAAGCAACCTGGGCCACGACTGTCTAGGCCCCTCAGTGGGTAATGGGGTGGCCGCAAAGAGCCAGGTGCCGGGCCTCCGCGCCCGATCTGGGCCCTAGGCCAGAGCGGCTCCCCGAGACCCCCGGCCGAGCGCGCTCTGAAGCCCGGCCTCCTCCGCAGCGGCGTGAACCGGCGGACGCGCAGCGGCGCCTCCCCGCTCTACCTGGCCTGCCAGGAGGGCCACCTGCACCTGGCGCAGTTCCTGGTGAAGGACTGCGGCGCCGACGTGCACCTGCGCGCCCTCGACGGCATGAGCGCGCTGCACGCCGCCGCCGCCGGCGGCCACTACTCGCTCGTCGTCTGGCTGGTAAGGGGGCGCCGGGATGCGCGCGCGGGGCGTGGGGGGGGGGCGTCCGCGGAAACTGGCACCTGCTCCCGCCTAGCAAGCGGGGCCAGCTGGGGCCGAGGCGTCACCCCCTGGGTCTCGGATAGCCCACAGGAAGTTCACGGACCACGGGGTGGTGGGCGGATCAGAAGTGCTTCCCCCAGCCTTAGAGCACCCACATGCCAGGCCCAGTCTAGGGCGCAGCGGGGAGCTTTGACTGGGGATGGCCCTGAACTGGACCCGCCCCTGCAGGTGGGTGTGGCCCCGTGGGGGTGTGCGGCACCCCCTGCGCGCTCTCCCGGCCCCTCCCCTAGGAGTCCTGGTGGGTGTCCTGGTTCCCAGGGTGGGTTGCACAGGCAGTGCCTGGCCCCACTGTTTGCCCGCTTGTCCATGCCCGGCTACCCAGACCCTGGGGCAGGCCCCACGAGCCCCACCCTTCTTCCCTTCTGAACCATGGAGGCATCATCTGGGCCTCTTTCCAGAAGAAACAGAGTGACCTAGATGGGGGGAGGATGCCTTCTTCCAAGGCTTTTTCCAGGGCTGGGGACTTCCGCCTCCGCCCTGGAAAACCAGGCCTGTGGGGTGTCCGGGCGCTCTGAGGGTTACTGAGCGGGTGTTCATTACCCGGTCAGGGGTCAGAGTGGGGAGGTCTCTCCGGGGAGGAGCAGGTGGGCAAGAGGTGGCTGGGAAGGGACTCAGTCCTGCTGCTCTGCCTCTTGTGCCTGGGGATGCTGAGTGAGGGAAGGAAGGAAGGAGCGACTTCCTCTGGCCCCCAGCCCCTCACCTTGGCCTCAGAAGCCCGCAGCAGTTGCCTCCAGCCTCCCTTCACCACCGCCTCTCCCAGGCTGGCCTTTTACCCCTGGAGCACCTGCCGGCACCCACCTTTGCCTCGGCTGTGCCCCCCACCAGCCGCCCTTCTGCAGCTGCTCCTACGGGGCCAGCCCTGCTCATAGGAGAAGTCCGCCCGCGTGGTCCCCGCCCTGGCCCTCAGGTGGAGCGGTGCTTCCGTCCTCTGCCCTGTAGTTCAGATGGTGAACGAGAGGAACGTGCCTGTCCCCAGACCTGGACTCCCGGCGCTGCGGGAGCCTGAGTCCCGGCCGGGTCTGGCCGCGGAGGCACAAGGGCAGCGGGCGCTCAGCACACATGGTGGGAGCGAGTCGGCGGGACCTGCGGCGTCTCAGAGCAGTGTGGATGCCCGGGAGCGGCGGGAGGGCAGGCAGGAGCGAAGAACGTCCACCCAGCCACCCCGGGCACCCCCACAGGGTTCATCCCAGGAAGAAGCAGCTGTGGCCGAGGGTCCCAGGGCCAGAAAGGCTCTTCCAGATGGGCCTCCCCACCCCCGCCTCCTGCAGGGTGGACCCTGGGCAGGGGGCACAGCGTCCAGCCTGGCTGACCCACTCAGGGATGGGGCTGCGCTCCCCTGGGGTAGCTGGCTGATGGCAGGCGCTCTCCTCCCAGTTCACTGTCCTTTTTCTAACAGACAGACACGTTTGAATGTTGGATCAGCCAGCATTTGGCTGCATTGACCGGGGAACTAAATCACCAAAAAGTTATCCCTTCCACATAGGAAACACAGCAGGCCATTCACACCTGGTCACATCCTTGCTGTTCTCCTGGCCTCGCCTTCATGGAGAAGGTTGGCCACATTCAAAGTAGGAAGAGGGAGAAAAAGGGGGTGACGCCATGTCCACCAGCCCTTCCGTCGGGAAGGCAGAAGAACCCCTTCCAGCATTGCATTGGCAGGGGTCCCGTGGCTGCCCTGGGGGCACGTGGCCCAGGCTGGGGCCGACGAGGGCTGTGAGGAGGGCTGGCCAGAAGGCTGCCGGTGCGGGGCCCCGGCCACAGGATGACCGGGCTCGCGCCCAGCGTGCTGAGGACGGCTGCACAGGGCCTGCCCCCAGCACCCTGCGTCTTGGCACTGGAGCTGTGACGGTCAGGATGCAAACAGGCCTGGTGCCAGGAGGTCCCTCCCTTCATCAGCAAACACCTGTTTACTGGCCCTGG
Organism: Muntiacus reevesi; assembly: GCF_963930625.1. Taxonomy (NCBI): domain Eukaryota; kingdom Metazoa; phylum Chordata; class Mammalia; order Artiodactyla; family Cervidae; genus Muntiacus; species Muntiacus reevesi. Next base: position 175,737,560 of record NC_089249.1, read on the forward strand.
GGTGCTGCCCAAAGGCGTTCTTTATTTAAAGTGGGAACGCCCCGGGGGTGTTCAGCTTAAGATCTGGGCTGGGGCAGGTTTGGGGACTGTGGAATCTCGCAGTAAAACCACTGAGCTTAAAAAAAAAAACCACCGAGCTTGCTGCGCCTCCAGGCTGCCCGGGGCGCACAAGAGGAGCCAGCCATGTCCCCAGGGCCCCCTTCCCCGGGGGAGAGTGGCTGCCCTCATCCGGCCTCAGCTGGCCTGTCCCCCTTCCTCCATCCACAGGTCACCTTCACGGACATCGGCCTGACAGCTCGGGATGACGAGGGGGCCACCGTCCTGCACTTCGCCGCTCGAGGTGGCCACACGCCCATTCTGGACCGGCTCTTGTTGATGGGCGCCCCCATCATGAGAGACTCCTGGGGGGGGACACCCCTCCACGATGCAGCGGAGAATGGGCAGATGGAGGTAAGGCGGTGGGGGTCACGGGGTTGGTAGGGGAGCCTCCAAGAGCTGGCAGACGTGGACCGCTTCCTGTAACTGAGTCACCGAACCCTCAACACAACCTATAGCATACATCTTATTATCCCCTTTTACAGACAGGTAAACCAAGCCTCAGCAGGGCAGCCATTGCCCAGAATGCAGACTCAGACCTCTCTGGGAATAAAGCTCAGGCTCTGACTTCAGCGGGGAACCCCTCCCTTCGCTTGGAGCCCCCCCCCCCCCCCCGTGTGCCGGCTCAGGGGTCAGTCTTCCTGCCAGTCCTCCCAGGAGGGGGTCCGCTGGCCCCCTGCTCTGAGCAGCCTGGGAGCAGAGCCCTGCGGGGGTGTGAGGTCAGCCCCTTCGCAGTGATCCAGATAAACCTAGGGGCGCACGTGGCCCAGGAAACAGCATCTGGGAACCTGGAGTAGGCAGGGTCGGTGTTCCGATACTTGAAGTCCAGGCCTGGGAGTGGACCCGGCCGTGATCCGCTGGCCCCTGCACTGGCGCAACCTGCCCGCGGACCTCCTGCGAAGGCAAGGCCGTGTCTGAGCGGAGTGCGTCTGAGGGGAACACGTGGGATGACTCCTCTGCCCGCCCTCCCCAGAACCACCCAGCAGGGCTCCAAAGTGGGTCAGTGCATCTACGACGTCTCCCGGGCCTGCCCGTGGCCTTCCCACGGGCCCGCGGGCCCCAGGCAGGCTGGTCTAGGGCGGGTGTTTTATCAAGGTGCAGCCCACTATCCCATTTTGGACTTCGGTTTTAGACAGCTGTTTCCAGCTGGAACCCCAAGTGTTCCTGGGCCCAGGTGGCCCACGAGCAGCCCAGGGCAGCCAGCCAGAGACCCGGGAAGGCAGGCGGTCCTTTTGACGAGTCAGAGAGAGGCGTGGTGACCCCATGCCCAGCAGCAAGGCCGAACACTTCTTCCTGACTTTCAGGAGCCCTGAGGGCCCCCTCCTGCTCCCCCCACCCCCAGCCACACCCCTCCTCTCACCCTGCAGGCCAGCACTCAGCCCCGTGGGCTCACCAAGCAGATGATGTGGGTGGTGTCCAGAGGGGCCTGGGCTGGGAGGCTGCGGGTGGCCGGAAGGGCCCTGAGCCAGCGCGGTGCGGCTCAGACAGCATCCCGCCCCCACTGGTCACTGCCTCCACAACCCGAGGGTGGCCTGAGGAGCGCCCTGCCACCTTTATTTTGAAGCGGCAATATCTGTTTTCAAGTGAAGTATTCTATAGGCGTCCAGGGGGTTCAACAGATAAGCCAAGGGTTCGCGAGCTCCTCACCCTCCTCCCCCGGTGGGAAAGGAAAGGAACTCAAGCCTCAGAGCCGAGAACCGCCCTCCGTTTCCGTCTCTGTTGTGGAAATCCCTCTTCCCTTGGCCGTACTGGGTCCTCCTTGTGGCCCCCCACCCCTCCGGCTTCCTCCGCTTGTGGCGAGTGGGAGCGGGTCCTCGTTGGGGTGCAGGGACTTATCGTCATCGCGGTGGCTTCTCTGCTGCGGGCCCGGGCTCTAGCGCTTGCAGGCTTCAGGACTGGCAGCACACGGGCTCAGTACTTGCGGCATACAGGCTTAGTTGTCCTGCGACATGAAGGGTCTTCCCGGACCAGGCATCAAACCCACGTCCCCCTGCCTTGGCAGGTGGGTCTGTAACCACTGGACCACCAGGGAAGCCCCACGATAATTTCTCCACGCCATCTACGATCCAGCCTAATATCCGTCTCAAATCCATGTCTCTGGTTGTGCTGTAACCAGCACGGAAGCAGAGTCCACACATTATTGATCACCTGTAGGGTCTTAAATTTGTTAACAGTTCTGGAATATTATGATCATCCAGGAAATATGATCCCCCCACCCCACTCTGTATTTTATTTTATTTTTTGTAAATTAATTAATTTATTTTAATTGGAGGCTAATTACAATATTGTAGTGATTTTTGCCATCCATAGACATGAATCAGCCATGGGTGTACATGTGTCCCCATCCTCAACCTCCCTCCCATCTCCCTCCCCATCCCATCCCTCAGGGTCATCCCAGTGCACCGGCCCTGAGCACCCTGTCTCATGCATCGAACCTGGGCTGGTGATCTATTTCACATACAGCAATATACATATTTCAATGCTATTCTCTCAAATCATCCCAACCTCGCCTTCTCCCACAGAGTCCAACAGTCTGTTCTTTACATCTGTGTCTCTTGCTGTCTCACATATAGGGTTATCGTTACCATCTTTCTAAATTCCATATATATGTGTTAGTATGCTGTAATCCTCTTTATCTTTCTGGCTTACTTCACTCTGTATAATGGGCTCCAGTTTCATCCATCTCATTAGAACTGATTCAAATGAATTCTTTTTAACGGCTGAGTAATATTCCATGGTGTATATGTACCACAGCTTCCTTATCCATTCGTCCGCTGATGGGCATCTAGGTTGCTTCCATGTCCTGGCTATTGTAAACAGTGCTGCGATGAACATTGGGGTGCACGTGTCTTTTTCAATTCTGGTTTCCTCGGTGTGTATGCCCAGTGGTAGGATTGCTGGGTCATATTGCAGTTCTATTTCTGGTTTTTTAAGAAATCTCCACACTGTTTTCCATAGTGGCTGTACTAGTTTGCACTCCCACCAACAGTGTAAGAGGGTTCCCTTTTCTCCACACCCTCTCCAGCATTTATTGCTTGTAGACTTTTGGATAGCAGCCATTCTGACCGGCGTGGGATGGTACCTCATTGTGGCTTTGATTTGCATTTCTCTGATAATGCCCACTCCATATTTTAAAATAGATTCGTATTTTAGAAGAATTTAGAATCATTGCAGAGTTGTAGAAAAGTGGAGGCACTGGCACAGACCGTCCTGCTCGAGTCCACATCTGCCTTCCCGCCCCTGCTCACAGGCGCCCGCTCTGGTGGCCGTCACTGCTGTGAAGTCCTCCTCTCCCGGTCCCCAGGGCCGCTGCCCCAGACTCGTCTGGGCTCAGGCCCCACACCCAGTACCCCCCGCGCTCTTGTGACCCCTGACCCCCAGGCTCTAGATAGATGGCCCGCTCCTGCACCCCCCACCCCACCGCAGCCTCCCACAAAGGGCCTTCGTGCGCCCGGGCGCCTCTTGCTTTCCACGCTCCAGCCTCCTCTGTTCCCCACTGCTGAGCAGCTGCCTTCCTCTCCTTCCGGTCCCGGGGACCCAACCAGGAGGGAAACTGGGGGCCCAGCGCCGGCTTGGCCAGGGGAGGGAGCGTGTGAGGCCAGAGCAGGAGCCGGACGCTCAGAGATGGGGACATGCGGGATGGAGTGAGGACCCCCGGAGCTCACCCCGGGCCTGGAGCCAAGAGGAGGGGCTCGCTGGGCGCCAGGGAGCAGGCAGGGAAGGTGGGCGAGGTGGGCGAGTGGGCGAGGGCACAGCCCGGAGACCTGGGGGCGGAGCCTTCTTCTTTAGCCTCTGCACCCCAGTTTCTTTGTGTGAGAAGGGACACCCCTCCAGGACCTGCTGTAAAGATGGAAACCGGCTCTGTATTTAAACCCGAGACCTGGGCCACAGGGGCAAAGTCAGGGTCGGGCGGCCTGGCTGGGATCCCACTGTGCCGCCTGCTTACAGTCTGGGCCCTCGGCGAGCCCCTGAGCGAGGGCGCCTGGGGCTCCCATGCCAGATTCGCGGTGCTGGCGCCTGCAGGACCGCATGCTGCCGGGTCAGGGCGGGAGCTCAGGCCTCGGTGTCTCAGCTCAGGGGTGTGGGGAGCTGGCGGTGCTCACGTGTGTCTGCCCCCTCCCTGCAGTGCTGCCAGACCCTGCTGTCCCACCGCGTGGACCCCACCCTGCGGGACGAGGACGGCTACACGGCCGCGGAGCTGGCGGAGTACCACGGCCACCGCGACTGTGCCCAGTACCTGCGGGACAGCACCCGGCCGGTGAGCAGCGCGGCCCCTTCCTTCCTGCGCTGACAGCCGGGGAACTCACCCGGCCACCCCATGTTCTGGAGGGAGGAGGGGAGGGCCTGGCCTCAGGGCTACAAGGGGGACCAGGGCTGGGCTGCGGCTGGAGCTCCGCGGAGATCTGCCCACCTTGCAGGCCACAGAGCCCATGCTCACACTCAGGCCAGGCGGCTGGGTCGGGCTGAGGACACTCGGGGGTGGGAGTGGGGTCCCTCCCGGGTTCTCGGGCGCGTGACCCCAGGAGGCGGGCCAGGCCTGTGCAGCCCAGAAGGGGACAGTTTCAGGCGGGCTCCCAGCTGGGCACGTGACCTCACCCAGCCTGGCCTCTGCAAGGGCAGGGACCCCGTGTGCGGCCCCCAGCCCATGCTTGGCCGTGTGTCTGCCGAATGAATGGAGCCATGGGCGTGCAGGTGTGCGGGGACGGCCTGCTCCATCGGTCCTGCCCCCCAAGGCCCCGGGCGGTGACTGACGCCTCGTCCCAACCTGCACAGATTTTGCCGCAGTCTTCTGTATTGGCCACCCCTTTGGAAGGTGTCCCTGGGACCGGCTGGCTGCCCCCTCAGGTGAGAGCTCCGAGGCCCACAGGGGCATGATGCCCCCCATGCCGGGTCCCACCCCAGGGCTGCTGCGCCTCCCTTTCCCTTGGGGCATCTCCCCCACAGTGTCCAGGACAACGGAGGCAGAGCCACCTTCCTCCGCGGCCGTGGGCCAGCGGGCTGGTCCTCACCCGGCCACCACCGAGACAGCCTGTCTCCACCGCCCAACCCCCACGCCAGGGCGGCCAGGTTGGGGGCTGGGGGTGCTTCAGGGCACATGTGCTGGAGTCCTGGTTTGTCTCGGTATCCTAGTTTCAGACACAGGAGCTGCAGTCACTGCTTGAAGCAACCTGTTTACTGTTTACTGATCCTTCAGTTGGCTATGGGCTTCCCTGATAGCTCAGTTGGTAAAGAATCGCCTGTAATGCAGGAGACCCTGGTTCGATCTCCGGGTTGGGAAGATCCCCTGGAGAAGGGAAAGGCTACCCACTCCAGTACTCTGGCCTGGAGAATCCCATGGACTGTATGGTCCACGGGGTCGCAAAGAGTCAGACGCGACTTTCAGACTTTCTTTCGTTTGGCTGTTGCTTGACAAGAGTTGTCTTTCTGGCTTGGGTTCCAGAGGTTGGGGGAACTCTGCAGGTTTCTGGGGTGCTGGATGGAGCTCTGTAGTCCGCAGGTTGGGGACGGCCTGGCCCCCTGGTCCCTGGCCCGTGTGAGCCCTGGGGCCTACTGTGGTCCGGGCTGGGCGACCCCTCTGCTGGCAGGGGCAAGTGCCTCCTGGCTCGCCCCCAGCCCACGCAGCGGTGCCCACGGCCGGGCCTTCTGTCCGATCAGGACCTCTGTGCCTAGCCCCGCCTCCCCAGGCCCTGGCACACCAGCCCACCCCTCCTGGCTCTCTTTTGGGTGGGGACTGTGGGCGCCCTGCTGACCCCTCCACTGGGGGCTGAGGGACCAGCCCACGTCAGGTTTCCTGGGGTTCCTTCTGGTGCTGGCGGTCTCCCCTGGAGTCACCACAGGCTACGAGGCAGCGATCCTCTGCTCAGGATTCCCCACACCGGCCTGGGAGGTCCATGTAGCCTCCACACCCGGCCTGCAGGCCCGCAGCGTCCAGCCCGTCCACCTGCCCCGCCTGTGTGGCGGAGGGGCAGGGTCGTCAGACTATGAGCTCGTCCCCATGAGCCGCTGCACCCGGGGCTGGCTGGAGTCACCCCCGACCCCCCACATTCAGTCTCGGCCCCGCAGGAGGGCAGGCTGTCAGCTGGGGCCGCCAGGCTGGGGGAGGCGGGGGCCCGATGCAATATTGATGGAAACACAATATCCAGAGGTCGCCTGCGCAGCCTCTTCCCGTGTCAAGCTCAGAGGAGGTGGTGGAAGACTGCCTTTTCCTCTCAATCCGCCACCTGCCTCCGCTCCCAGGGCGTCGTGGGTCCCGGGAGAGGCAGTCTGGGGGGTGAGGCTGGGCAGGTACTCCCCCGGCCGCCTGGACCACCCCACCTCCACCCTGGCCACGTCTTTCTCCTTCCCGGGCCTGGGGTCACCTCTGCACAGTGAGGAGGGCTTGGGCAGTGGCTAGAGGGGGCCCCCTGCTCCCCAGACCTCCAGGGTGTGGGCCAGGCTGCCGCAGCTAGGAGCAGCCATCCAGGGGGGTGAGCACAGCCCTCCACGCAGGGGGGAGCCCAGCCTCTCAGCTCGCCGCTCCCCCACCCCTGTACTCACGCCCACCAGAGTTGGAGCAACCCTTCTTGGCCGAGCGACACCCCCAAGTCCTGAGCACCCGTGAGCACTGGTTTTCTCATCTGTGTGACGTAACCGAGGAGCCTCGCTGGGGGTTAGAGGTGTGCCTTGAGCAACCGGTTTAGTGGCTAATTGCACCCCCTGGGTCCAGAGGGGCCCTCAGACCCCTTCACTGTCCAGATGGGGAAACTGAGACCCAGAGAGGGCAAGGGGCTCCCCGAGGCAGACTGCTCTCCTTGGGGGAAGGGCAGCCGTAACCCAATCTCAGCCGTGGTGCCTGGGTGTCCAGCACCCATCCATGGGTCATGATTTTCTCGGCCCGGGTGGCGTTACAGGCCTGTAACCCGGCTCGCCACAGCTGTCCTCCATGTATAATGCATGGCGGGCGTGGCACTGCTCAAATCTCATCAGAAAGACAGAAAAAGAGACACCAGACCACAGGAAGGTCACCAACCCATGGCCAGCTGACCACCAACCTTGGACACACCCAGCTGTCAGGACCCCAGAGGTCGGCAGCACTCCCCCAGGTCCCGTAGACTCGTCCAGGGCCTGGATACTCCCGTCACTGGGGGCCGCCACAGCAGACCCCCATGCTGGTTAAAATTCAGAGATCCTCGTGACACCGTGCTAACAGCAGCAAGGGTCTGCCCCGCGGTGCGCCAGGCCCTGCCAGGGGCTCCCAGTAAGTCCCAGGCCCGGGGGACACTGAGCAACTCCCCAGGGCTTCTCCTCGTGGAGAGCTGGAGCAGAATTCGGCCTCAGGGACCCATGGCATGCAGCCTCCCAGGCTGCGGGTGCGGTGGTCTGGGGCCAAGGTCTGTTCCCCTGGGCCCTGGACCAATGTCCTGTCTTTTCCTTCTTCCTTCCACCCCAGCTGAGCCGTGCGCTCTGCCGGGAATGGGAGGCCCTTTCGCCTCATCCCAGATTCAGCCGGGGGTGCGGGGGTATGGTGAGCCCCAAGGGCTTCCAGGCGGGGGTGGCCGGGGAGGCTCTGGCAGGCTCAGCGCCTGGGGCTCAGCCCCACTCTGTCCGTCAGACCGTCAGCACCAGGTTCTCCAGCCGTCGGGTCTGGGGTCTGACTGGACCCTCCAGGCTCCTCCCCCACCTATGCCTGCATTGTGGACGCGGGAAGACAGGAGACTCCCAGGTCTGCGGCACACGGCAGGGAGCAGGCGTCGTGTTTTGTCAGAATCCACCCCCCTCCCACCCCGTAGTCCCGGGGTGACCGACCTGGGCGCAGATGGCTGCTACACACAGCTTTGTGTCACAGCCGAGAACCCCTAGCCGGGGCGCCCCCTAAGTTGTAGCCAGCGTGAGCAGCCTGGTCTTCCTTCTGGGTCCCCTGTGCCAAGGCAGGTAGGCGAACAGCAGCCAAGACTTGGCATCCTCAGCGGGGGTACCAGGGACCCCACCGGTGCCGCGCTTCCCCTAGAGGCCCACCCGCCTGCCTCCCCCTCCACAGCTGGTGGTCCTGGACCGAAGGGGCAGCGACTCGAGGGGCTCGGTCCTTGGGCTCCTCCAGGGGCAGGAGCAAGGGGGCGGGGGTCTCAAGTAGGATTCTGGTCCCATCCCCGTCCCTGCCATGGACCCCTGAGAAAGCGCCCTGCCTCCCCGAATCTGTTTCCCCAGCTGTGCCTGAGGGCTGCCCTGGTGGACCCCTCTCTGCTGTCTCTTTTGTACAACCAAGGGGCTCTGGTCTCCCCTCCCTCTCCAGAGGGTCTGCTACCCTGGCCCTTGTCCAGGGGAGGGTTAAGGCCTGGTGGTAAGGGATCCCATGCCAGCCCAAAACCCGCTGGGCCACCTGACACCTCTGCCTTCAAATATTAATGTGACGCCTCTTGCTCCCGGGGGCGGGCGCTGTGACACCCCGACGGCTCCAGACGGCTCAGCTCCCTGTGCTCACAGCCCAGTGCCTGCTTCCAAGGGTCCTCCCGGGCTGGGGGCTGGGAGACGCTCCTGCCAAGGCTGGGCTCCTGGGCTCCCGGGACCAGTTTCTGCAGAGAGAGGTAGGAGGTGCCGGCGACAGGCAGATAAGCACTCGGGCCCCAGGCTCCCCTCCCGGTGGCCCTGGAGTGCAGAGGGTCCCGGGTTGTGACCCAGGGCCCTGCAGCAGTGGCTGTAGGCACTGGGGTTCTTCTGAGGGGTTTCCCCAGGCAGGGGCGGCCACACGACACCTGCGCCTCCTCGTCCAGGGGGGGAGGGACCCGGCCCACCTGCAGGGGAGCTGGGGACACTCAGGTGGCCGAGGGACTTAACCCCAGCAGTGCCAGCTACGTCTTCAAGTGCAGGGCTCCGCACGAAGCGGACACGTGGGCTTCTTGTTAGAAACCGATCAAGGATTTCAGGACAGGGACAGGCGAGGATATTGAATGAAGCCGTGGCACGAGCCACCCACTCAACACTGGGGCCAGCACTGAGCCCAAACCACATGTCCCTGGGGGCAGGTTTGATCCAGCTCCTCTGCCTGGCCCGGGGCTCTCTCCAGCGCCAGCCTGCGGGCCCCAAGGCCCTCGCCCACCATCGCCGCCCACGGGAGGGAGCAGGCCGAGGCGCTTCGGTCTGACGGTCAAGGGTGAGTGCCCAGCGGGCCCGCCATGGGTGGCCCTCTCTGCTGGAGCCCGAGCTGGGGCGGTCGTGTGCTTTCAGGCATCAGGGCGACCAGGGGGGCAGCTGGGAGACAAGCCACCTGCAAGACGGGGTCGGCCCGCCTGCGACGCTCAGCTTTAAAACGCAGCAAGCCTGGCTCTGGAGTACTTGGAGGACGGCTCACGTCCTCGTGGAGAGCTTCTCTGCCACCTGAGGAGGGGCTTGGGAAGGCAGGCGGCGAGGGCAGTCCTGCACACAGCGGCCTGAGCGCCGCAGTCTCTGCTGGGCCAGCCCGTCTGTCAGCCCAGCCAGCCGTCTTGGCTCCTGCTGGTCAGAGGCCAGAGCGGGGGCCTCACAGGGCTGAACTGGGGACGGGGGACAGGGCTGGGCTGGCTCCAGGTCTGAGATCCTTCCTGGCTGCCCACCTATCAGTGTTGGGAACAGGGGGGACGGTGGGGGTGCCCCAGACCTGGGGCAGACGTGGGGTTGCAACGTGGGGGCCCCTGCAGCCCAGACGGGGCCTCCCTGGCCCCAGGCTCCCCGGGACTGCGGGGTGGGTCCTGGGCACCGCGCCACTGCTCTGAGGTGCGGGGCTGAGAGCACATCCAGGTTCGCTGGGATTCCCTGTGTGCCCCGGGCTGAGCGCGAGCACAGGTCCAGGCAGTCTGTCTCGGCACCGTCAGGGGACAGTCGGCGAGGGGTGTGTGTGTGTGTGTACACGTGTGCCCGCAAGTGTGCGTGTGTACACGTGTCCCCTGTAAGGCCAAGGAGTGCTGAGCCCGAGGGGGACGCCAGCCCCTGACCCGGAGCCGAGTTAAGCTGCCTCCAGAGGGCGCTCACGAGCTGGGCCTCCAGATGGGGGCGCACCCAGTGGGGGTGGGGGTGCGTGCCCCCGGGGTGGAGAGACATGGGGGGCATAACCTCCAGGGGTACCGCCCCTCGCCCCCACACACTTCCCTCTCCCAGCCCCACCCCAGGGAGACCAGGCCAGACCTGCGTGCCCCCACCCCGGCCTGGCAGCCCAGGTCAAGGCCCCGCCCCGCCCCCCGGCCTCCCGCTGACCAGGCCTGTCCGCCCCCAGGTGCCGCTCCTGATGACCCCCCCGCCCCCGCCGTTCCCCCCTCCTCCGCTGTCAGCCGCCAGACATCCCCCGGAGGATGGCGGAAGTGGAGGCGCAGGCCTTGGGAGCCCCACCGGTGAGTAACCGCGTCCCTGGGAGGGGGGCTGGTCCAGGCCGGGGGCGCAGGGACTGGGCCCTGCTGGCCTCCCCCTGAGGTCCTCCGAGGGGGCTTGGGGTGTGGGGAGCAGCAAGGCTGGACAGCTGGCATAAAGAGCACCGAGGCCTGGGCTGGGGCCAGCCCCCCAGCTCTCCCGGGATTCGTTATCGCCCTGCCACCTTGCTAAAGTGAGGACAGAATGCTCCACGACCACACTTAAGCTGCCTCCTGCCCAGGCCTCGGCGTCTCTGTGAGCCCCGAGCCCCCGCAGCCCAGCTTCCCTGCTGCTGGGGTCCCAGGCAGTCTGTCCTTCTCTGGGCCTCAGCTCGTCCAGAGGGACCGCAGAGGTCGGCTCTCTCCACTGCTGTTCCTGAGACTCCTGCAGGGGGCAGGGGGTGGTCCTCAAACTGCAGGTCACCACCCGCTAGGGGGACCGGGACCAGCATTTATCAAAACGAAGTAGAATGGGATAGCATGAAAAATGTCAGCAGGCCCCATGTGTACTGAGGGTACGTGTGCTTCGTGGAATGGGTGGTAGTTATGTAGCCACGCATAGGTAGGGGTGTGTATGTGTGTGCATGCGCACACACACGTGCAGTGGAGAGGGGAGTCATAAAAGGACAGGTCTGCTCTGATGGGGCTGCCTTTGGTCCCCAGACTACCGAACACTACACCCTTTCTAGCTCCTTCCAGGCCGTAGGAGAGTGGGGACAGGGGACAGGCCATGGCTGGGATGAGGTGGGTAAAATGCAGGCTCCCCGGCTGGCCGGGCTTGGAGCTGGCCCCATGGACACCCATGGGATCGCAGCGACGAGTGAGTTTGCCCAGGGCGCTTGGTCAGGGGTCTGGCTGGGCCTTCAGCTCCTGGTCCAGTGGTCCTTCAGGAAGGCTGGCTGAGCCACGGTCTGGGGGCCTCTGCTCCCCACCCCACCCCCACCTCTCTGACACCAGCTCCTGCTTCCTCCCAGCAGCAGCGTCTCTTAGCCCAGCCTGGCCCAGCCAGCCAGACCAGCCTCTTCTGAGGGAGCACACAGCCCACATGGCGCCCCCGAGGGTCACCACCGGTGACACGGTCGTCCTCACGGTGAGCGCCCTCGCCGTGTCGCTGTCTTCCAAGGCCGCCAGCCCAAGCCCAGCTGGCCTCTCAGCATGGTCTCCTATGCCAGCCCTGGCCAGGTCACTCGGGGCAGCCAGGCACTTCCCTCCAGCTCCAGGTGGAGCCCAGGAGGTCCCTGGGATGACGGGTTGGCCTGGAGTCGGGGGCGCACCCAGCTTCTGGGGAGATGGGAGTTCAAGGCCACAAGCAAATGTCCACCCATCAGAGTGGAAATGCCACCGTCTTCGATCCTAGGGGGTCCCAGTGGGCCAAGCCCCTCACCCTGACAGATGCTGCTGTCACCGTACAGGAAAGCATCCGTCCATGGGAAGGCTGGTCCTGGCGCCCCCTGCTGCCCCTCGCCCCCCCAGCGACTCCCACTGGGGCTGGGAGCTCCCAGCCCCTGAGCTGTTCTGTGCAAGCCTGGCAAGCGCAGTCACAGTGCACCCAGCACATTAAAGGCTCTGACAAGTCCTGCAGCCCACGATCGGCCACCAGGCTCTGTCCATGCAGCTGTTCCCCAATGAGTCTCCCCATCCACATGGCATGCTCGGAGCCGAGTCGGGGGGAGTCTCTCGGCATACGAGCCTTCCCACACATACCGGGGTCACACAGAGACGGGGGTCCCTGCGTTCCAAAGCCTCACACTTGAACAGGCTGCGGGTGCAGTAGTGGTCAGCTCCTCCGACCTCCCTGGTCAGCCCCCACGCCCCTCCTCCCGCAGCTGTGCTCCTCCGGGCCGGCCCTCCCCTCCTCTCGGAGCGGCAGTCTCCTACGGGCCTCCTCGAATGACCTGCCTGCACCCACACAGGGGGCGGAGACGGTGGCGGGGGGCGCCCCGGACAGCCTGGTCGCGCTGCAGCTGGACGGAATGCGCTTGGGCGACCTCGACGGGCTGGTGCCCACGCGGGATGAGCGCGGCCAACCCATCCCCGAGTGGAAGCGGCAGGTGATGGTGCGGAAGCTGCAGGCACGCCTGGACGCAGCTCCAGCAGCGCCAAAGGCCCAGGTCCGGCAAGGTGGGGCCAGGGCCAGATGCGGGGTGGGGCCAGAGGTAGGGCGTGGCCAGACGCAGGGCAGGGCCAGACGTGGGGGCGGGGCCAGGTGTGGGCGGGCAATGTGGGGCGGGGCCAGACGCGGGGCGTGGTCAGACGTGGGCGGGGCTGGAGGGCGTGGTGTCGCTGGAGGTGGGCGGGGCCCGGGTGGGACCAGGGTGTAGAGGGCGGAGGTGGGGCAGGAGACTGACTTAGTACCAGCAGGTAGACGTGGAAGGTGGGTTCCTGAGCCCACACCTCGAGTCCTGAGACCTGGGTACCACACTGCGTGTCCTGTGGCCTCGACTTCCTCTTCTGCCAGACGATGAGGTTGAACCAGGTCAGAGGGCTGTGAGCAGTGCTCCTTCAACTGTCTTAGGGATGTGTTGCCCAAGTGTTCTTTGGTCTCACGATTTGTATGTCTTGCCTGCCACGTGTCAGACTCTGTTCTCGGCAGTGAAGGGGACCAGCCCTGCCCCCTGATGCTTCTATGCCAGCAGGGAAGGCCGGGTGACTGGGCAACTGTGCTGGGGGTGACGGGGAGCGGGGGAGGGAGGGTCCAACTGCTGTGGAGAGAAGGCAGTGGAAAGGGGAGGGGGCTGCTTTGTCCGGGTGCTCAGGGGCAGCCTCTCTGGAGAGTGTCCTTGAGCAGGAGTCAGGCAGAAGTGAGGGGCGAGCTCTCTGGGGATGAAGGACAAGCAATTGTGAGTGGAGGCAACAGCGAGCACAGAGGTCCGGAGGCAGGGTGGGCTGGTCCAAGCTGGGGGTTGCAGAGGGAGGCAGCACGGAGGTGAGGTCAGAGAGGGGACAGACAGGCATTACAGGACCTTCAGGGAGCCTTTGAGAATCTGAGCAGGGAAGGGCTCTGGTCTGACTTGGATTTTAACAGGCTCCCTCTGGCCGCCCTGTAGACAGCTGTTCTAGAGTTGTATCCTGAAGGGGTGTGGCTTTGTCTTGGATGATGTATTCTGCAACCCTTTGTCTAGAGCTGCCCTGTCAGTACCATAAGGCCAGCCATTTGTGGCTATTTCAATTCAGTTCAGTCGCTCAATCCTGTACCACTCTTTGCATCCCCATGGACTGCAGCACACCAGGCTTCCCTGTCCATCACCAATCCCTGGAGCTTGCTCAAACTCCTGTCCATCGAGTTGGTGATGTCACCCAACCATCTCGTCCTCTGTCGTCCCATTCTCCTCCTGTTTTCAATCTGTCCCAGCAGCTGCGGCTATTTAAAGGATTTCAAGTGAAATAAACTCCCCTGCTCCTGAGTTAGCTGCACTTCTGAGGAGTGGCTCCTGCAGGGTTTTCGGCACACCTTCTCCCTCATCTCAGAAGTGTTGGGTGGCTCTGGTCTAGTGGCCCAGCCTGTCCAGGATGCCCGTGGGGTTGGGGGTGGAGCAAGGCCGGAGTGGGTGGGGCATCCTGTTGCAGCCAGGAGGCCCTTTAGAATCTGACCTTAGGGCAGAGCCAAGGGTGTGTGAAAAACTCAGGGAAACAGAAAACAGGCCAAAAGGGCAGGGCATGGGCCTGGGCACAGCCTGGCCATTGGCTGCAAGTTCCCGGCCTGACGCTTGTGGTCCAAACACCCCCAGTCTCCCCTCTCTGCCCCAGGCCTCGTGGGGGCTTATTGTGCCGAGTGCCCACCTACACCAGATGATCCTGGGCTTCTTGGCAACTAGGCAAGAGCTCATGCTCCTCACCTGTGAGGTGGGGCAGACACAGGACCTCGCTCGGGATTCTCGGGGGAGTGACCGGGCGGGCACGCAGCCACCCAGAGGGACCCCAGCTGGGAGGCTCTGTGTCTGTCTCCCACAGACTGCTAGCCCTGGGGTCAGGCTATATCCTGGCGTCAGGGGGAGCCCCGAGGGGTGATGTTCTGGGGTAGAGCTGGCCACACGCCATGAGAACTCAGAGGCTGCCCTTCCTTGGGGACACTGTCCACCTGCAGGACATCCTGTGCAGGGATCCAGAGGGCCCTGGGGACAGCCTTTGACTTCACCACAGAGGAGAGGAGGAGGACTCGGGGGTAGCAGAGCAGAGGCACCCCTGCCCCTTCTGAGGGCAAGACTGGCTCTGCCTGGGGTGAGAACTGCCCTGAGCCTCGGGCTGGGGCCTGGGGCTGGCCTATCACCTCCTTTACCCTCTGAGCCCAGGCAGGGGCCAGCCAGGGTCCCCAGGGCTCCCTGGGGCCAGGCCGCCCAGGGGAGCTTGTGTCTGGCAGGAGCGCACCATGTGGGCTGCATCCCCGCTAACCTGCCCTCCCTGTGTCCAGGACGACGGCGGGCATGCAGACCCCATGGAGCAGGCGGCCTGGCGGTACTCACAGACGCACCAGGCCATCCTGGGCCCCTTCGGGGAGCTGCTGACCGAGGACGACCTGGTGTACCTGGAGAAGCAGATCGCTGACCTGCAGCTCCGGCGCCGCTGCCAGGAGTACGAGAATGAGCTGGGCCGGCTGGCGGCCGAGCTGCAGGCCCTGCTGCCTGCGCCCCTGGTCAGCATCACCGTCAACAGCCGCTTCCCGTCCCCGGGGCCCAGGCTGGAGGCCGCGGAGGCTGAGCCCCGGGGCTCCGAGGAGGGGCCCTCGCAGGCCACGCCGGGCGGGCAGGCCCTGCCCTTCTGGTGCAGCCACGTGGCTCGGCTGGTGCGCAGCCTGTCCCTGCTCCTGAAGGGCGTGAACGGGCTGGTGCAGGGAGAGGAGGGGGCCCCCCCAGAGGCCCCCAGGGAGGCCCCCAGGCCAGCCCCGGCCAGCCCCCCGAGGAGCGAGGCCCAGCGCGAGATCCGACAGTGTGGGGTGTCTGTGCGGATGCTCCGCGGCAACTTTGAGTCAGCCCCCGACCGGCCCTGCCCCCCAGGCCCTGCCCCCTGTGAGCCGGGGGCCCAGCCGGGGTCATGCCCGAGGGGCTGCTGGCCTGCCCCCATCCTGCCCTGCAGCGGCCCGATAGGAGGGAGGCCCCGGCTGGGCGACACGGAGGAGGCCAGCGACTCAGGCATCAGCTGTGAGGAGGCCCCATCGGAGGCGGGCGCCGCGCCGGGCCCGGACCTGGCCAGCCTTCGCAAGGAGCGCATCGTCACCCTCTTTCTCAGCCACTGGAAGAAATCGGCCTACACGCCAGCGCTCAAGACGGCGGCCTGCAGGACCCTGGAGGCCCGGCGTGCGGGGCCGCGGGGGCAGGAGGCAGCCAGGGGCCCTCTGCCGCCCTCCCCGCCGCCCAGCGAGAGCCCGCGGCCCGGCCGCCTCTGGCAGCAGCGCAGCGTCATCGCCCAGCTGCTGGGCCACTGGAAGGCCGTCCTGGCCCACGTGCCTGCCCGGCAGCTGCGGCGGCTGAGCCGGCGGCCCCGCGGGCCCCTGTCCCCCGAGCAGTTCCTGCCCCACGTGGACGGGGCGCCGGTGCCCTACGGCAGCCTCACGCTGGACCTCTTCATGCTGGGCTACTTCCAGCTCCTGGAGTGCGACCTGCCGGCCGAGGAGCGCAAGATGCGCCACCTGCTGTGCTTCGAGGTCTTCGAGCACCTGGGCGCCCACGGCTGGGAGGCGGCCCGTGCCTTCCACAAGGCCGTGACTGACGAGGTGGCTGCCGGGCGCCGTGCCTGGACCGACGGCTTCGAGGACATCAAAGCCCGCTTCTTTGGCTCCAGCCACAGTCCCGCCCGGGACGCGGAGCCCGGCCGCAAGTCGGGCCTGACCCCGCTTGGGCCCCTGGCTCACGCGGGCTCCGGCGGCCCCGAGCCCGCAGCGCAGAGGCTGGGGTCCGGCCCCCAGCGGGGCAGCTTCAACAGCGAGGACATCTGTGGCTACATCGACCGGAGCTTCGCCTTCTGGAAGGAGAAGGAAGCCGAGATGTTCGGCTTTGGGGAGTGATGTGGGCCGGAGGCCTGCCTTCCTTCCGGAGCGGGTTTGGGGTAGTTTTGGTTTTTCTTCCCTCTTTTCCGTTTCACCTACCTGGTGGCCAGGTGAGCCTCGGGACCAGGCCGGCAGGGACTCAGCATGCTAGTTGCCACCCTCCATGTCTGCCCCCTGACGGCTTCCTCCTAGGCTGCAAGACTGGGCTCAGAGCCCCCCTTGTCACTGCCGCACCCAAGAAGCCCTCTCAGGACCCCAGTCGCCCTGCCCTTGGATGACTCGTGGGCTCTGCCCACACCCTCGGCCTGCACGTCTCTTGGGCGCCTCTGATGCCAGCCTGTTCCCCACTGGCCGTCCTCCAGGCCCCACTGAGTCGCCAGGACGTCCCGTCTCTCAGGTCCTCCCGTGCCCGTGGTCCTGGTCACATCCTGAGCCTCTGTCTGCCCTCCTCCAATGCCGACTCCATTCCTTCTGGTGACCTTGGGCCTTGCCCCTCCCCCTCTGCAGCTCCCCTCCCCCTTCACAGCCCCCCTCCCCCACCTGTGAAGCCTGGTGACCTTGGGCCGTGCCCCTCCCCTTTGCGGCCCCCCTCCCCACCTGTGACGTGAGGGAGGAGCTGGGGGAACAGGATCTGAGGGGCAGGAGGCCTTCCTGTCAGACTGGCCTTCCCTCCCGCATCCTCTTGGTCAGGGTGCGGAGTCCAGGGGCCTTCAGGGAGAGGTAACCTGCAGCTGTGCGATGGCCCCACAGGCAGGAGTGGGGAAGAGGTTTCAAGAACCTTCCACGGCCTTCACCTCCCTGCAGAAGCCCCCCAGGACAGCTCTCTTGCCTGTCCCTCCCTGCCTGCAGAGCTGGGAGGGCTCAGGCCAGCTGTGGGGGATCGGGGGTCCTCCCAGGCTGCTGGCTTGACGTCTCGGGGAGGGATGCCCGGGAAGAAATAAAGTGGGGGGGTCAGGCCGTCGGGGCTTCCGTGGGCTGGTCAAGGGGGCGGTGCTGGCCAGGTCTGGGTCCAAGCCCTCCTGGGTCGACACTGGACGTGAGTTTGCTAAATATAAAGACCTGTTCCTGCCGGCCTTTCTGTGCGTGCCTGTTGCCCCTGAGCCCAGAGGGGGCCCTGCTGGGGGCATACCCAAACCTCAGTGCTCAGCTCAGCCGCGTCCTTATCCCACAGAGCGTCCATGTCCTCATCTGTAAAATGGGGGTAAGGTGTTGACTCGCCCATCCCCGGGGCCCTGGTGAGGGTGGACTGAAGCCCAGTATGGGGGTCTCTGTCCTGGGATGACAGTGATGCTCGCCAGCCACGTTAGTATTTTAAGGAGCACGTGCTCAGGAGCACAGCCCTGGCCCCAGGCAGCCGCACGCATCCCGTACAGTGTTGAGGCCCTGGCTCTTGGCCCTGAAGCTTGACCTTTGGAGCCAGACAAGGGCTGAGCCACAGGACTCTGCCACTGCCTGGGCTGGCGGGTTGCAGGCTCAAGGTGAAACAGGGTGAGCCTGGAGGTGGGAGTCAGAAGGTGGTGGACGCTCTGATGTCTCCCTACCCTGGGCCACCCACAGGACCCTGTTGTCTGAGGAGGCGGGACCAGGGTGGGCGGCAGATGCAGAGCCGAGCCCCAGAGGTGGGCTGCTGGCCAGGGCTGCTCAGGAGACCTTGAGCAGGAGGCCTGCACACTCGAGTTGAGGCACCCCCCCACTCACTGTGGCCTTGGGCAAGGCCCTCCATGGCCCCGACTCTCATGTTCCCATGAGCATCCAGGACTCCAGGTTTAGGTAGCGGGGGGCACTCAGACCCCAGCGAGAGGCCTGGCAGAGGGAAAGGACCCCTCTGCTGGGCACTCACGGTTGACTCCCCAAATGCCCCTCTGCAGGCACTCTGCTTCCTGGGGGCCTCCTTATAAATACTCTGCATCCTGAGAGCACCCCAGGAACCCTGAGTCCCTTGGGCTGGGCCGGAGAAAGCTGGTTTGTTATTTAAAAGACGTTCCAAGTGATTCTGATGCTTAGTGACCTCGGAACCCCACTAGCAACCCACCTGTGGGAAGCAGGTGTCCACTGCCATGGGTGGGGGGGCGCTGGCCCAGCAAGGCCACACTCAGCTGTAGGGCCCTTTAATCTTGGTGTCCAGTTGTCAAAACCCCACTGAGGACCGCAGAGCCCCTACGTAGGGATCCAGAGCGTGCAGACTTCAGTGAGGTGACCAGACACAAAACAAGGTGCAGAACCAGAGGCTTCCAGAAGACTCGGGAAGATACTGGAGAAGGGGAGACCGGTCTCTCTCCCTGGCCCATTGTAAATGTGTGCAGGACAAATGCGAAGAAAGTGCTGTACCCAAGGTGGTACATATTTCTCATGATGAGAATAAATGCTGTAACAGTGTAAGCTCTTTGAATGTCAATGCTTGGATTTAGAAGAGTCAAGCTCTTTTTTTTTCTTTTTAACAACTCTGAAGTTCTTTGGAAAGAAACCATGAACAAAGCTGGCTTCCCAGGTCGTGCTAGTGGTGATAAGGCATGAACAAAGCCAGCTGTGGAGGCCGGCCTACAAGAAGGCCCCAGTGAGCCTGCCTCCTGGTGCCACGTCTGGTGGAGTCTCTCCCTCATTGTAGCTCAGAATATGGCGGAAGCCACAGACTGCACCTCCAAGTAGCTTATGAAAGACTCCTATCTTTGCTGCTGTCTTACCTCTGAGAGAAGCCGGCCACCGTGTTAGCAGTAGTGCTGTGGAGAGGTCGGTGTGGACCTCTGTCCCAGGCCAGCCTCTGTCCCGTGACTGATGTCCGGTGGGCCCCTTGGCACTAGCTATGGACAGATCCTGAGGCAGAACCACCCACTAAAGCAGTCCCAGAGCCATGAGACTGTGAGATAATAAATGTTCGTTGTTTTACAACACTAGACTTTGAGGTCATTTGTTATGCAGCAATAGCTAACTAATACAAGACTAGATGATTTTAAATAGAAGAGTGACGAAGAGGCTTACATTTCAGGTATGAAGAGTAATAGTCCATTGACGGACTAGTATAATAGTTATAATTATAGAATAATAGTCCATTGATGGAACTAGGGTTGCTCTGACCCTAGAATATGCTCATTCAAATCAGCAGAAGAGACAATTCACACAGAAAACATTGCCCTTTTTCTATAGAGGTGCTGCAGCAAATCCGTGGGGAAAAGAAGGGATTGTTAATAATAGTACTGAGAGTGTTGGGAGCTATTTGGGGAAGAAAATATATGACCTTACAGCACCCCATGCCCCAAATAAATCCCAGATGGAATAAGAGATAGTGTGAGCAAGTAAATCCGTGAAACACCCACAGAGGGTGTGGTCGGGTCTGGTTGTGCAGGACCTCACAGCGACACTGGGCCAGGCTGACATAGGGGGCGGTCTTACCTCCTGCTGGTAAGTGCCTCGGTCACCCGAGCTGGACGGCCCTCTGTCCACGCATCGGGCTATAAAGACGATCGTGTGCTTTACTGCGGTCATCTCATGCTCCAGTCTGCTCCAGGGGAAGGCACAGAGGTGACACCGCACTCGTCATCACAGTCCGCATGGCTCACAACCTACACGTCCATTCCTAGAAGTGCCCGGGCATCACTTCCACCTTCTTAAAGCGTGATGTGTCCCCACTATGATGGAATTAAAAGTCACATGGTCCAAGACTCATCACATCAGAAATGACTCACCACATCAGAAATGCTCGCCATAGAGCATCATGATAAAACAACACAGGACCCACCGCGGTCATTCTAACCCCGTGTGTTCACAGGGATTGTCTTCTGCCGGTTTTCTGCTTTGTGTCTTTCTGTGTTTTCCTAATCTCCTACCACAAACATGTATTATTTTTATCATCATAAAAAGAAACAAGCAGCGTATTTTTAAAAATTGCCCCACTGGGGAGCAATCTGATGATGAGGATCTGTTGAGCCCCTGGTTTCAAGTTTCCCAAACTGACCTGTCATCTGAGGCGCTGGGTCCCCGTAGGGCGTCCATTCTTGGCGCCCAGCGCTGTACTTAAGGGTGGGGTGAGGGGAGCTGCCTGTGACCATGGCCTGGCATCAGCATCGGCTGTCCTGTCTCCTGCGGCCCAAGTCAGGGGTGCATTAACCCTTTGTGCTCTGCCCGCAAACAAAGTGGGGGCTGGGGTCGGGAGGCAAAAGCAATGCCTCTGCTCCTCCTCCAATGCCTTCTCCAGGGTGGCCCTGGACACGGCGAGAGCTGGAGACATCCCTGAGGCCCCCAAGAGTAAGGCTGATGCTAAGGAAGGCTAGGGGGAGTCCTGGGACTCTGGGGAAGGGGCAGGACCTTGGGCTGGGCTGGGCTATGACTGGGCTGGCCTGGGCTGAACTGGGCCGGACTGAACTGGGCTATGACTGGGCTGGCCTGGGCTGAACTGGGCCGGACTGAACTGGGCTATGACTGGGCTGGCCTGGGCTGAACTGGGCCGGACTGAACTGGGCTATGACTGGGCTGGCCTGGGCTGAACTGGGCTGAACTGGGCCGGACTGAACTGGGCTATGACTGGGCTGGCCTGGGCTGAACTGGGCTGAACTGCTCTGGCTGGGATGTGACTGGGCTGAGCTGGGCTGGGCTATGACTGGACTGGGCTGGGCTGGGCTATGACTGGACTGGGCTGGTCTGGGCTATGACTGGGCTGGCCTGGGCTGAACTGGGCCGGACTGAACTGGGATGTGACTGGGCTGGCCTGGGCCGAACTGGGATGTGACTGGGCTGAGCTGGGCTGAACTGCGCTGGCTGGGATGTGACTGGGCTGGCCTGGGCTGAACTGGGATGTGACTGGGCTGGCCTGGGCTGGGCTATGACTGGCCTGGCTGGACTGGGCTATGACTGGCCTGGCTGGACTGGGCTGGGGAGGGAAGCGTGGACTAAGGACACCTGTGAGTGAGCAGCGTGTGGGAGGCCTGGTGAACACGTGGTCGGGGAGGCGATCCCTGCAGTGTCTGTGTGATGACCACACTCTCACATGAGAGCAGAGACTGGGGCCGGCTCACAACCAGCGCCCCAGTAGGAAGCCAGGCCAGCCGCCCTGTGCCCGGGAGGAGACAGCTGTCCCAAAGCCGTGCTGTCCTGACCCCCAGACACCCTGAGAAACTCCCTTACCTTGCCAGGAGTGGGGCTCATCACCCTGGTGCCCCCAGGCCTCTTTGCCCTGTAAGAGCATCAGCCAGTCCCCGGTGGGCTTTGGGAGGCTGGTCAGCCTTGGCCACCCGACTCCTCCACGTCCCAGCACACCTAGAAACTGGTTGTGCTGGTGAGGCCCGAGTGGGTACAAGACAGAGGGGCTGGCAGGCAGAGGCCCCCAGCTGGCCTCCCTGGTACCTGAAGGCCCGGGGCTGGGAACTTCTCTCTGACCCCTGGCGTGAGAGATGCCCTGCAGGCCCTTGGGCTCAACCCCAAACTCGGTCGGGGCCTGTGATCCCAGGGCCCGCAGAGATCCAGATGTCAGGAGTTCCCTTGTGACACTGTGAACCCAGGCCTCCCAGGAGGCCACGAGCCTCTGCGGCTGTATTTTTAGACCATCCCGTTTCTTGGCTTTCCTCGGCATCACAACTAATGAAGACATCAGGGCAGGCCCAAGGCCAAGGCCGCGATACAAGCGGACAGAGCCTCGGGACTGCACACCCCTGTCACCAGCCCGGGGGGCGACGCTCTGAGCCCCTCCTTCACCACCAGGACTCCCCGTCACCAGGGACCCCAGGTTTTGAAAGTCTTTGCTGAGCAACGCCCATTTCCTCACCATGGTCACTTTTTCCCACTTGATGGAAAATAAGAGGCCACGTGCGCCCCTGTCAATATCCACAGGAAAGCTGACACATGCCGGGTCCTCATGACACCCTTGCCCTGAACTGGGGGCTCCGTGTGGCCCCTGAGTCCTCAGCTCAGGCTTCACTGTGCCCCTCTTGCCAATGAAAAAACACAGAAGTGAGGGGGCCCACACCCCGGGAGCGGAAGCCCAGACATGCTGCTCCCCAGGTGCTTCCTGCCGTCTGTCCTGGCCCGGGGGTCACAGGAGGCTCCCGGCCAGCATGGTCATTCAGAGAGGACAGGCAGAGAGGAGCTGTCACCTCTCTCCTCCCTCCTCCCCCTGCTGGCCACCTCCCCCCCACCCGATGCTGACAGAGGCTAAAAATACCCTTCTGTCCCCACGTGGCTGCTAGCCCGGCCCAGCCCAGCCCAGCCTCGCCCCGTCATATCCCAGCAGGTCCTCCGTGCCCCTTGGCCAGCTGGGCAGTCGTGTTCTCCAGCCTGCATTCTGAGACGAGGTCTCGGTGCCCACCAAGAGGTAGGATGAGGGGGGCAGTTGGAAGAGGTAGCGGAGGACCAGGGCTGGGACCAGCAGGGAGGGGGCTTCTAGTGGACAGCCCAGTGGGCCTGGCGGTCCCAGTCCTGGGTGCTGTGCGGAGAGACCTGCACACGGCCTAGACCCAGCCCCGGGGGACTGGGGTGGGGGTTCAGTGGGCCTGCTTCCCTCCAGGCCCTTCTGGAGAAGTGGGGGGAAGGCTGAATCACAGCCAGGGCCGTGGCGTCCAGCCCCGGCCAGAGCTGGATTGAGGCCCTTTGTTGTCCTGCCCGCTCTGCCCTCCTCACTCCCGGCCTGGCAGGCACTGGGTGGGGAGCTCTGAGCCCCCAGGAATGCTTGGCCCCAGCAAGGTCTGCAGGGTGGCAGGTGTCAGCAGATGACCTGAGGCTCCCCGGGAAGGTGCCAGGTGCCCCCGCCCGCTGGCCCCCGGCTGCCTGGGGCGGGGGCAGCCTGACTAATCTCCTGCGCTCCCCTAGGAGGGACACACTGCCTTCCTTCCAGCCAGAGGGCTTTGTGGGGAGGGGGTGAGGCAGGCTGGACGCCCACCAGGGCCCCAGACCCGTCCTGACCCAGTGGAGCCCAGGCAGATTCTTGGGCCTCTGGGTGGGTTCTCTGTGTGCCTCAAGCTCCCGCCAGCGGCAGAGCTGCCCTGGGGCGGCCACAGTGCAAGCTCTCCTTATGGGGCTTTGTCGTTTCGATGGCACTGGGTGGACCCGGCATTTTGCACTGGCCTTCGCTTTGTTGGCTGCTAAGGCGCCCCCTGGTGGACATGCGGTGTCTCAGGGTGCAGCTTCTTGCTGTGGGGTCACTCGGGGGAAGACCAGCTGCGCATAACTTTCTTTTCTTTGGGGCGGTTTTCTTAGGGCAAAAATATCAGAAGATAGTAAGGAAATGTGCGCATAATTAAATTAGCCCAGACGTGCATTTTCTGGATCAGGCGACTTGAACTGAGATTGCTCTCTTTTGGTTGCTTGTCTTTACCAACCTACGTCCAGCAACATGTAACATGGGGGGGTCCAGGGGCCCGGGACCCCCGAGCTGTGTGGTCTTGGATAAGGGACTTGAGCCTCTTTTTGCCTCTGTTTCCTCACCTTTAAAGGGATGTGAACAGCAACTGGCTGGTGGGGTTCCCATGAGGGCTGGTGTTTGTGCAAAGTCCAGGATGGCCTGGTCCGTGGGGGCACGGCTGATGTCTCAGCCCTTTCACCTCCAGCCTCTCCGTCTGATGATGAGGAGGCTGGGACCAGAGAGGGGCGTGGCTCACTCAAGGTCACCCAGCAAGGTCATGGCAACAAAGTTTCTCCGTAACCACGGGCCAGTAAGGACCCACGGGGCTGAAACTATTCAAAGGCAGATGCCCTTCCCAGCAAGGGGGGATGTGGGGATAGAGGAGTCCACTAGGAGGGTTTGGGGTGGTAGGGACCCCCGTGCTCCAGGGGGCCTGTTCCGCACAGTCCAGCGGTGCAGAGAGGGGCTGAGGCTTGGTTCTCTTGCTGGCCCGTCCTGCCCCGACTGCCTAGCCTCTCTAAGCCTCAACCACCTCACCTGGGAAAGACAGCGCCTCCGCCTCCCAGGGCCTCGGGGCTGGCTTAGGTGAGAGGCTGAGTGAAGCGCTTCACACGTGGTTGATGCTCGGACCAACGGTCAGCCCGACAGGCAACTCGGGCCGACGAGACGGTCCCCCTGGCTGACCCTGCTGGCTCCTCTCCCCAGGAGCCCACACACGGACGCCCGTGAGTAGGTGAACCTCACGGTCATGGTGCGGAACGTGGACGACCTGGACTTCCACCTGCCCTCGCATGCCCAGGACGTGCTGGATGGCCTGCAGCGGCTGCGCTCACAGCCCAAGCTGGTGGACGTCACGCTGCTGGTGGGCGGCCGGGAGCTGCCTTGCCACCGCGGGCTCCTGGCGCTGAGCAGCCCCTACTTCCACGCCATGTTCGCCGGCGACTTCGCGGAGAGCTGCTCGGCGCGCGTGGAGCTGCAGGACGTGGAGCCTGCCGTGGTGGCTCAGCTGGTGGACTTCGTGTACACGGGCCGGCTGACCGTCACCCAGGGCAACGTGGAGGCGCTGACCCGCACGGCCGCGCGCCTGCACTTCCCCACCGTGCAGAAGGTCTGCGGCCGCTACCTGCAGCAGCAGCTTGACGCCACCAACTGCCTGGGCATCTGCGAGTTTGGGGAACAGCAGGGGCTGCTGGGCGTGGCCGCCAAGGCCTGGGCCTTCCTGCGGGAGAACTTCGAGGCCGTGGCCCGGGAGGACGAGTTCTTGCAGCTGTCCCAGGAGCGGCTGGCTGCCTGCCTGGCCGGGGACCTGCTGCAGGTGCAGCCAGAGCAGAGCCGGCTGGAGGCCCTGCTGCGCTGGGTACGCCACGACCCCCAGGTCCGGGCCGCCCACCTGCCCGAGCTTCTCGGCCTGGTGCACCTGGACGCCGTGCCCAGGCCCCATGTGCAGCAGCTGCTGGCCTCGGAGCCGCTGATCCGGGAGTCGGAGGCCTGTCGGGAGGCCCTGGCCCAGGGCCACGAGGGGGTGAGTGACAGGCGGGGAGCAGGGAGAGGAGCCCCGAGACCCCACCCGCATAGGGACAGACGGGATGAAGTGGGTATCCCCAAGGTGTCCCCAGACTGCAACTCCACCTCCCTGGGATCGGTTCACCTCCTAAGTATGTACTGTGCCCCTGTGTGTGCTACTTCCTGCCCGTGAGGAGAGGCGACCCAGAAGTGGTCATCCCCAGCCCACAGCGTGGCGGGGAAATCCCCTGGAAACACACCCAAGCAGCATGAGAAAGGCCAGTGCTGGACTTTGGGTGTCCTCTGAGGGGCAGGCAGTCAGGGAGAGCTGCCTGGAGGAGGCAGCATCTGAGCTGGGCTTTAGAGGGAAGATAGGAGCCCGGCAGGGGGAAATAAGCCAGGAAGAATGCACAGCTTGTACAGAGGTGAGGAACATGGACAGGCGTGGCAGCCAGCCACCACCTGCCCTTAGGAAGCTGCTCAAGCGTTTATGGGGTGCAATTTCCTATCTGGGCTGGCAGTGGGCCTGGTGAGAGGGCAGGTCCTTAATGAAGTGACAGGCCAGGCTGTGACTGAGGCAAGGAGCTGAAGTCTGTCTGCTCCCAGGCAGCCGGCTCTGGGCCTTGCTCAGAAGGACCTCTTAGGAGCCAACTCTGGGGACAGAGACGTGGCTCAGGCCAGCGGTGGGGTGTGTGGTGCAAATACTGGCCACTCCGCGGCCAGGCACCACTGGCCTGCCGGAGACAGGGTGCAGCCGCTGGCCACCCGCCCACGAGGTGGTGACCCTGTAGGTGCTGCAGGTGGGAGGTCTGGACATTGGAGGGCGGGTCAGAGAGGCAGTGGGACTCTGGGATCCAGGGAGCTCTACCCCAGCGAGAAGTATTCCAGCATTTCCTGCTACCCAGGGCCGTCCCAGTGGCCACCCCAGCTGGCACAGGGGAGCTGGGCTCCCGGGGGAGGGGAGCCTACCTGGGGGTGGGAACAGGGGCTGGGGCTTGGTTCCAAAGGTGGTGCAGAAGCACCTCTGCACGGCGGGGCGGGAACGGGGGAGCGGCTGGGAGGGAGCAGGCCTCACGTCAGGCCCACGAGGACCCGGCTCCCACCTGTCCAGGTTCTGAGCACTTGCCTTCACCAGCCCACGGTGGCCATGGCATGTGGACGGGTATGCATGCACACTCATGCACAAGCACACACAGGGACGCACACACTGACGCTCACCCTACCACACATGTGTACAAGCACACACGGGCACACACACTGCAGCTCAACCCATCACACGTGTGCACAAGCACACACGGGCACACACACACTGACGCTCACCCCACCCCACACGTGTGCACAAGCACACACGGGCACACACACTGCAGCTCAACCCATCACACGTGTGCACAAGCACACACAGGCACACACACACTGACGCTCACCCCACCCCACACGTGTGCACAAGCACACACAGGCACACACACACTGAAGCTCTCCCCACCACACGTGTGCACAAGCACACACAGGCATGCACACACTGACGCTCACCCTACCACACGTGTGCACAAGCACACACAGGCACACACACACTGAAGCTCTCCCCACCACACGTGTGCACAAGCACACACAGGCACACACACACTGAAGCTCACCCCACCACACGTGTGCACAAGCACACACAGGCACACACACTGACGCTCACCCCACCCCACACGTGTGCACAAGCACACACAGGCACACACACTGACGCTCACCCATCACACGTGTGCACAAGCACACACAGGCATGCACACTGCACAAGCACACACGGGCACACACACACTGACGCTCACCCATCACACGTGTGCACAAGCACACACAGGCACACACACACTGACGCTCACCCCATCACACGTGTGCACAAGCACACACAGGCACATACACATTGACACTCACCCCACCCCACACGTGTGCACAAGCACACACGGGCACACACACACTGACGCTCACCCCACCCCACACGTGTGCACAAGCACACACGAGCACACACACTGCAGCTCAACCCATCACACGTGTGCACAAGCACACACAGGCACACACACACTGACGCTCACCCCACCCCACACGTGTGCACAAGCACACACAGGCACACACACACTGCAGCTCTCCCCACTCCACACTTGTGTACTGATGCAGGGCCACACTGTGGACCCACAGCAGCTCCCAAATGTCCAGGCCACGGCCAGCCTCAGAAGATACCACGGAGGCCTGCCGGCACCCAGGCCCCTCTGCCCAAGGACAGGGCCTGCTGTTGACCCCAGCCCCCTGGCCCCACAGGCGCTGCTGGCCCTCCCGAAGAAGCTGGAGGAGGTCCTGGTGGTGGTGGGCGGGAGGGCGCTGGAGGAGGAGGAGGAGGGAGCTGAGGAGCTCGCTCCCCACGCTGGGAACTTCGCCTTCTACCACACCAAGGCCAGTAAGTACTCATGGGCCCCACAGCCCTGGAGCAGGGCATCATCTGTCCTCGAGGTGGGGGGTTGCGGAGGAGCCTGGGCCCCAGCAGGGGAGGGAGGCAGACTGCGGGGGGCACAGTGGACCCCTCTGCCTCTAGCCACAGCCCTAACTCTGGGGTTCTTCGCACTGGGACCTGGGGAAAGTGGCTCCCGCCCAGTCTGCCCGGGGTGGGAAAGTGGCCACTGGCCCGGGCGCGAGGGACAGCTGGCAACTGCTTCCCCTTGGCACTATTGCTCTGTGTGCCTAACGGGGCCTCAGTCCTGGGGGAGCACAGGGAACTGGGGGGTGTAGAGCCTGGGGCATGACAGCCCAGGATCTGGGTCGGCCCAGTGGGGTCCCGATTCCAGCCTTTGAGCAGGTCACTTCGCCTCCTTAAGCCTCAGTTTCCTCATCTGTGAAATGGCCTTTGTGATGAGGAGTCAGTAGGTGGGTGGGGGGCAGGCCTGCCTCTCCTGCCCGGGAGCCCCTTCACAGGTCCCCCCCCCCACCAGAAAGGAGGGTGAGAGGGCAGCCAGGCTCGGGATTGGGGTGGGCGCCACACCAGCCCCGGGAAGTTCTTTGGAAACCAGCAGTTCGCTGGCCGCTGTCCTGGGGCCGCCGGGCAGGGGGCCACCACCCTGTGGCGTCAGCGACTGGCAGGCTCCAAGAAGCCAGGGGCCGGCTGTCCCAGGTCAGGGGCTGACGGGGGGAATTTGGGGGCTGACGTCAACAGATGAGCTGGAAGCAGCTGTCCCTGAGACCCTGGGGGGGGGGAGCAGCAGGGCCGCTGGCAGGCCAAGGCCTGGTGACCGCTGGGCAATCCCCACCCTGGGGTGACACAGACGTGAGTCAGGGGGACATGGAGTCCCTGCCCAGAGGGGGTTCCACATGTCCTGAAAACCGCCGTATGGCTGTAAATAGTAAACAGGAGTCCTCCCAGGGACATCCCAGAGGCCCGGTCTCTCCCACAGCCTTCCACAAGCACCCAAAATGTGTCCATAGAGAGTACTAAACACTTTTATTGCTCATTCTGTTTTTTTCCAAAGTCATCTCTTGATCTTGTAGCTTCGTAGAGGCAGATCCTTTACTGCTTCATGCAGTAATGTGGGCACGTTACTCTGTGCCTCACCTTAGGGACAATTGTTCTTACAGCCACCATCAGCTGGGCAGCTGCTGTGTGACAGACGCACCTCCCGCAGTCCCCACCCACTGGGAGAGAAGTTAGCCCCATTCTACAGAAGAGGACACTGAGGCTGGGGCTTGTCCAAGGCCACGGCACTGGGGCAGGGGAGCGGGGATTGGGACCCACTCTGCCAGCTGCACGGCCGCATCTGGCCCCTCCCCGCTGCCCATGGGCCCAGGAGGTGCTCGGGATGAGAAACAAGTGAAGATGCTTGTGCTATGACCCACCTGTGGCTGGCGATCAGCCAGCCCTTAACCCCTCCTCCATCTGATTGGGATGAGAGCTGACTCGGGGCCAAAAAGTTCAGTGGGGTCAGTGGGATTGGCTGGAGGGTCAGGGTGACAGCCAGCCCCTTGGAGCCTGGACATCTTCTCTGCACACCCAGGGTGCCAGGCTCTGAGGGCAGCGGGGGGAGCCAGGGATCCCCTGGAGCCAAGCCTGGGGCACCAGGGATGCCCGGGGCCACCTTGAACCCACCCCACTGGGTGATGTCCCCCACCTCTGTGCCTAGCTGAGTCCAGCCTCTGCCCCCATCAGTGAGGGGACATTTCTGCCCCCCTCAAGCAGAAGAGGCACTGAGCAGGAAGGAGGGGCCCCCACAGTGAGGCCAGCCACCCTGACACTGCCCCCCGTCTTCCGCCAGAGAGGTGGATGGCCCTCCCGGACTTCCCCGACCATCACAAGTGGGGCTTCTCGCTGGCGGCACTCAACAACGACGTCTACGTGACAGGTGGGCGGGCGGGGCCCCTGTCCTGAGCCCCGTGGCTGAGCTGACCCCTGAATGCCACGCTCAGATCATTGACCGTTTGGTCAAGACTCTTGCAGACCTTTTCATCCTACGGAGACAAGGAAATGTCAAGTCCATGGGTCCACAAGCGGGCATGGGGCAGTGTCATGGGCTCTGTCCTGCACCCAGGATCTCCCCAGGAGGAAGCGTGTGAAGGAGGGGGTTGTCCCTCTGCTCTCACATCTTAGAAGTTGGGGGGTCCTCGGGAGGTTTGGTTGAGAAAAAAGCTTCCGCTGATGGAGGCTTGAGCCCTTGTTCCGCTTGTTTATGGGGTGTGGAGGGATCTCTGCAGGTCACAGGGCTAGACCGTGCCACTTCGGTCACCCCCCCTGCCCAGCATCTGGCAGGGCAGAGGCCTGGCACCGGGGAGGGGGCGGGAGCCCTGGTGCTCAGCCCCCGCCCGCCCGGAGGCCCCAGGCCGGTGGGCGCCCGAATGGACACAGCCTCTCCTGCAGGGGGCTCTCGGGGCTCCAGGACGGACGCGTGGTCCACGACGGAAGCCTGGTGCTTCCCCCTGAAGGAGGCCGCCTGGAGGCCGGTGGCACCCATGCTGAAAGCCCGCACCAACCACGCCAGCGCCGCGCTCAACGGGGAGATCTACGCTGTCGGAGGTAAGGCCCCTCCCTGCGCCCCGCCCACCCCCCGCCCCCTACACCTGGGCCCCTCACACCCCACCCCACCCCCACCCCACCCCCCGCATCCTGGGGTGCGACTCAGGCAGGAGTCTCGGGGGCCCAGCTCCAGGCTGCTTCCATGTTCTCTGGGACGCAGAGAACAGGGCAAGGAGTCAGTTCTGCCGACCCCGTGAGGAGCGGGGGCCTCAGCTGCCAGTGGGGCTGGCCACGCTCATCCCAGGACCCAGGGCTCAGCCCTCAGCTTGGGGTCACCTCCTCGGTGACGTCCCTGGGGCGAGGGGACACATGGGGCATCCTTTTGCTATCACCTGGCCCCACACACCCCCAGCCTGAGCTCAGGGCCTGCGGTATTCCCCCCCGCACCACAGAGGTGCAGCGAGGAGTCGTCCGGGGATGCTGATGGTTAGATGAATAGTGAGAGACGCACTGGGTGGCTGAGCAAGAGTGTCCCACGGGCTCCGGAGGTGACAGCTGGCCCTAGGGACATCCCCGGAGCCCCACCTGTCCCAGAGCCCCTTTCCCTCAGTGGCTGCCGTGTTCCCCACCCGAGGACAGAGGGCTCGCACAGGGGTATAAAGCAGCTCGGGGCCCCAGGCTCTCAGAGACCGAGGTAGGCTCCAGGTGGGTGCCCACTCGCCGCAGCTCTGCGTCACCGTCACATCCAGGCTGTCCAGGGCCGGGAACGTGCAT
Organism: Muntiacus reevesi; assembly: GCF_963930625.1. Taxonomy (NCBI): domain Eukaryota; kingdom Metazoa; phylum Chordata; class Mammalia; order Artiodactyla; family Cervidae; genus Muntiacus; species Muntiacus reevesi. Next base: position 175,768,561 of record NC_089249.1, read on the forward strand.
GTGTGCTAAGTTGCTCAGTCGTATCTGACTCTCTGTGACCCCATGGACTGTAGCCTGCCAGGCTCCTCTGTCCATGGGATCCTCCAGGCAAGAAAGCTGGAGTGGGTTGCCATGCCCTCCTCCAGGGGATATTCCCGACCCAGAGATCGAGCCAAGTCTCTTAGGTCTCCTGCATTGGCAGGCGGGTTCTTTTCCACTAGGGCCATCTGGGAAGGGCTGGGTGAGGGGCTGCCTAAAAGTCCCCCCAAGAATGACTTTCTCCATCCCAGGAAGGGCTTCCACCATGTGAAGGGCCTGGGGGTGGCAGCCTTCTGGGACCCCCACGGGTACCTCTTCAGGCACCCTGGGCTCTGAAGGGCTCAAAGTGGCTGGGCCTCACAGGGAGGCCCCATCACCTGCTCCGGAGTCGGGCATCCCTGGTCCAGGAGCCCACTCACATGCCACTTCTAGGCGAGTGGCCTTGGGCAGACATCCTGCCCTCTCGGAGCTCTGCTCCCCTCTCTCTAAAATGGGGCATGTCGCCTGCCTCTTAGGGCTTCTCAGGTGACTCAGTGGACAAAGAATCCACCTGCAAGGCAGGAGATGCAGGTTTGATCCCTGTGTTGGAAAGATCCCCTGGAGGAGGGCATAGCAACTCGCTTGAGCAGTCTTGCCTGGAAAACCCCATGAACAGGGGAGCCTGGCGGGCTGCAGTCGGTGGAGTCACAAAGAGTTGGGCAGGACTGAAGCCACAGACCACGCACACACACGCCCGCCTCTCCAGGCTGTGCCCACCTCCCCCTGCCCTTGCCTGCCTGGGCACCCAGGGCAGCCCTGCAGTCTCCGCAGAGCCTCAGACCCTGCGTTTCCAGGAACCTTCCCTCGTCCTAGCCCCCGGCAGCCCTGACCCCACCCGTTGGCCCGGCAGGCACCACCTTGGACGTGGTAGAGGTGGAGAGCTATGACCCCTTCACGGACACCTGGACGCCCATCCGCCCGGCCCTCAAGTACGTCAGCAACTTCTCGGCGGCCGGCTGCGGGGGCCGGCTCTACCTGGTGGGCTCCAGCGCCTGCAAGTACAACGCCCTGGCTCTGCAGTGCTACAACCCGGTCACAGGTGGGGGGCGGTGGGGGGGCCGGGGCGGGGCGGCCGCGGGGCACAGGGGGCGGGGCACAGGTGGGACGCAGGGGGCGGGGCGCTGGAGGGACCCAGGGGACGGGGCGCTGGCGGGACCCAGGGGGCGGGGCGCTGGCGGGACCCAGGGGGCGGGGCGCTGGCGGGACCCAGGGGGCGGGGCACAGGTGGGACCCAGGGGGCGGGGCGCTGGCGGGACCCAGGGGGCGGGGCGCTGGAGGGACCCAGGGGGCGGGGCACAGGTGGGACCCAGGGGCGGGGCGCTGGAGGGACCCAGGGGGCGGGGCGCTGGAGGGACCCAAGGGGCGGGGCGCTGGCGGGACCCAGGGGGCGGGGCGCTGGAGGGACCCAGGGGGCGGGGCGCTGGAGGGACCCAGGGGGCGGGGCACAGGTGGGACCCACGGGGCGGGGCGCTGGAGGGACCCATGGGGCGGGGCACAGGTGGGACCCAGGGGGCGGGGCGCTGGCGGGACCGAGAGGTCAGGCACGCCCTGACGTCTCAGCGACTGGAGGGGTGGGGGCCCCGGGAATAGGTGTGGCCAGGTGGTGTCAGGGAGCGGGCAGTCGCAGGCTTCTTACAAAGGGCCACGGCCCCACAGCGATGGATGGGGCAGTGGAGGAAGGCAGGGGCCCACAGGGATCACCAGCACGGAGCCACAGCCCCCCACAGTCTAGAGGTGTGGGGACAGGGGACCAGGAAGCCCCGCCCTGGGTCCTAAACCTGTCTGGCTGCTGGATCTGCCTGGAACTGGCCTCGTGGGGAGGGGCAGCGGGCCTACACCCCTGAAGCCCAGCCGCACCAGCTTGGGCTCTAGGGCCGGGTCGGGGTTTGGGCCCCAGCCTGAGGATACAGGGCTCGCACAAGGCACCTCCTTCCTGACATGGACCAGGCCCAAGAGGGAGTGAGTTGAGAGGGAGTGAGTCCCCCGCCCCTGGGGGTGATCAAGCCAGGGAGGGGGGATTCTTGAGCTGTTTCAGGGGGAAGGAGCCAGCTCTCTCTCTCAGGGCAGCCCCTCTGGTCCATCCTCTGGATGATGGGGCTGAGGATCCCACAGGAGGCAGACCAGGCCCAGGGTCAGGTGGGGGCCCCGGGTACTGGACCAAGGGGCCAGCAGGATGGAGGCAGAGGCCTGGGGCGCCCACTCAGGCCATGGCCTCCGGACACCTCGCGGCCCCTCCTGAGGACCCGAGGATGAGGCTCCCAGGGACCCTGCCCCCCAGAGAGGGGCGCCCCCAGCCGCATGGCCGGGAGGCTCAGGGAGGGCCTCCCTGGTGACACGGGCGGGCGTGTGTCCGCAGACGCCTGGAGTGTGATCGCCTCGCCCTTCCTCCCCAAGTACCTGTCCTCTCCACGCTGCGCCGCGCTGCACGGGGCGCTCTACCTGGTGGGGGACAACACCAAGAAAGTCTACGTGTACGACCCCGGGGCCAACCTGTGGCAGAAGGTGAGCCCCTCCCGCCTCTGGAGAGAGCAGGCCTGGGCTGTGGTCCCCGCTGGGGCAGGGGGCAGGGGACGGGGCCTGGGGACACCAGGACCCAGAGCGGCCCCCTACCGAGGACCTGGGGCCTCTGGTCACTGTGGATGCTCTGTCCCCAGCACATGGAGAAACCTGTCCTCCTCCTCAGGGGGCAAAACCAGGCTTGGCCAGGGGCGCTCAGGGGTCGGTGGACTAAGAGAGAGCTCCTCCTTGCTGGTGCCGGCCAAGCCCGCGAGGGAGAGACTCCCCCACCCCTGGGGGTGATCAAGCCAGGGAGGGGGCTTCTTGAGCTGTTTCAGGGGCAAGGAGCCAGCCCTTGGCCCCCCACCCCACCCGCATTCCTGCTACTGCTCCCTCCTCCATCACCCCTGGGCAGGGGGCGCGGGCTCATGGAGGCACCAGAGCCCTGGCCTTCCTCCGCATTTCTTCCCGAGAAGGAGGAGGGACAGTGCCCAGAGCCCGCAGTGGCCTCTGCTAGCCAGGCCAGCCGCGCAACAGCGGGGCCTCTGTGATCCGCTGACCGCAGCTGTCCCCTGGCGTCAGCGCTCAGCTGACCGGAGGCCCCCATGTCAGCAGCACGACAGGTGCAGGCCGGCCCTGCCAGGCTCTGTCCCTGGGGCCCGTCACCCGGGGCTGGCCCGGCCCGCCGCCCAGCTCTGGGCCGGGGTCTGTCCTCCGCAGGCCTGGAGGTCTGCCGCCCGTTCCCGAATCCACCTGGGTGGCCTCCTCTTTCCTACCCTCCCCGGCTCTTCGGGAAGGGCACACACCTCTCTCCCTGGCCTGGGGAAAGCCGTGAGCCCTCAGCCCACAGCCCCCGGCCAGGGTACGCCCAAGGCCCCAGGCCGAGGCGAGGGCAGAGCGATGAGTCTCCAGGGCATCTGTCAGGGTGGAAGCCACACCATGTCCTTGAGAGAGAGACAGAGAGTCAGAGGCCCAGCCTGCACCCTGGGAGCGAGGCCCGGGTCCCCCTTGACCCGCCAGGCTCAGATATGGGCAAACTCGAAAAGCAAGGGACGGCTGAGAACGTTATCCCCGGAGCAGCGGAGTTTCCCCCGCAAGGGAGAGTCTCAGGGGTCCCCGGGGGCAGCCGGGGGAGGGGCTGAGGTCCCGGGAGGCAGGTGGGGGGCACCCTGGATGGGGGGTGGGGCGGGGTGCCCCTCACCCTGAGACCCCGGGCGCTGAGGGCAGACCGTCCGCAGGTGCAGCCCCTGCACAGCCTACACGAGAACGGGGCACTGGTGCCGCTGGGGGATGCGCTCTACGCCACGGGCGGCCGCTGGCAGGGCATGGCTGGGGACTACCGCGTGGAGATGGAGGCCTATGACCGCAGCCGGGACGCCTGGGTCCGCCTCGGCGCCATGCCCCGCCTCTGGCTCTACCACGGGGCGTCCGCCGTCTTCCTGGACGTCTCCAAGTGGACCCAGCCCTTCGGGCCCGCCCCGGAGCCCTGAGCCGCCCTGCAGTGCCCCTGGAGCAGGCCGGCAGAGCCCCCACCCCGGGGGATGAACCCCCTTTCACTCTGGTTTGTCTGACGGCTCAGCATCACCGGCCCCTCTGGGTCCAGGCTGGGCTCCGGCCACCGGGGACGACAGGGGACAGAGTCTTCGTCTCTGCGGCAAGACCACTCCAAGCTCAGAGCTGATCAGCGGCAAGGGCTGGGCCTCTGGACGCCTGGAAGGATGGGAGAAGCTGCGCGCCTGCCGTGGGGCGTCTGAGACCTCAGAGCAGGGAGCTGGGCCCTGTGGAGCAGCATGAGAACTCGTGATCTGTCTGAGGACTAGCCGCTCTGGGCCATGTGTCCCATGGGTGGCGGTCAGAGGGAGCCACACAGATGAGGGTGACTGTGGGGGCCCGGGAAGCCGGGGCTGCAGAGGGTGGGTGGCACCGAGCGAAGCACCCCAAGGTGGGGTCAGCACCTGCCCTGGTGGGCCTGCTTCTACCTCACAGCTGTGTGACTCCGCCGGCCGCCCACCCTCTCTGCTCTCAGGCACACGGGGCTGGCTCGGGAGGGGTCTCCCAGCCCCCAGGCTTACACTGGCACCTGGTTTCCAAAGGCTGCTTCTGGGGAAATAGGAGGTCCAGCTCCTTCTGGGTCAGCCCCCCTGAAGGGCAGCACCCACAGAAACAAAGAAGGAGGTGAGGGGTAGGGGCTGGGATAGAGAGTCTTTCTGCTTGCCGGGGCTGAGGGGCGGGCTGGGGGCAGAGAGGGCGGCAAGGCTGCCCAGAGAGGGGAGCAGGAAGGGCCAGGGCTCCCCCTTTCCTTGGGGTATGTGCTAAGTTGCTTAAGTTGTGTCCGACTCTTTGCGACGCTATGGACTATAGCTCACCAGGCTCCTCTGTCCGTGGGCTCCTCCAGGCAAGATACTGGAGTGGATTGCCATCTCCTCCTCCAGGGGGTCTTCCCCGACCCAGGGATTGAACCCTGTCTCTTACGTCTTCTGTGTTGGCAGGTAGGTTCTTTACCGCCAGCACCTAAACGAAGTTCGTCAGAAGGAAGGTCCCCAGGGGGAGCCTGCAGGGCTGGTGTCCTGCGGGGACTTCTGGGGATAGCTCCTGGGTGAGCCAGTGACTTGCCCTCGGGGGGCCTGCTGCGCAAGGAGGCGCAGCACGCAGACTGACCAGAGTGCCCCAAGACGCACTGGGGCCCCTCGCAGGGCAGGTTTGGGCCCCTGCCCCTCCTCACCCGTCCTGAACGAGGCACGGCGTCTGTGGCCACGGGGAGGACAGGGGCCCCTCACCAGGCCCTCCCGCCTCGACACAGGCTCCGTGGGGGCACCCAGCCTGGCTCCACCCCCGGCGCCGACCTGCCAAGCACTCAAGCAGCTCCCGTCACCCTCCGGACCTGGCTTTCCTCTCGGGGGCCAGCCTGTGGGCTCCTCCGAGAATCCCTCGGGGACCGCAGGGCCCCCTGACATTGCTGGTTCTGAGGATCGGATCCTGGGTCCCTCTGGCCTCCATAGACCCAGGGCCACTTTGCTCCCAGACTGACTCTTCCTGCCCATCTCTTCTGAGAGAACTGAGTGGGTCCCAGGACCCAGACAGAGCGGGGCATGCTGAGGGTCTGCTCCCAAAGGAACACGAACCACAGCCCTCAGGACGCCTGGTCAGTCAGATGGTGGATGGGGTGGGTGAAACCGAGGACGAGGTCTCTGGGATCCTCGCCGCTTTCTGTAAGAAAATCACCTGGAATATTTTTGAGACACTGATCTAAGGTGCTATTTCAAAGACTCAGCATGTCACACTGGACTTTTTTTTTCTGATCAAACACGCATAGTTGAAAATGTCCTAGGGGAAGGCCTAATTTCTGCTCTGCCCACCCGCACGGCAACAGGGCTCAGTACTTGGGGTGGAGGAGCACACCCCCTGCAGGGTCTGGGCCTCCATTTTGGGGGGCCTGAGCTGCTGCTATTCAGGGCACCTGGATCTGGCCCCTCAAGTTGAGTGATGGGAGAACTTGACGGGGGGCTGCTTCCGAGGTGGGGGCAGGCTGAGGTGACTCAGCGGGGGGCTCGGGGGGCTCCCGGGACCACCAACGGTTGGGGGCTGTCACCACCCCTCTGCCTCCAGGGCCAAGCAGAGCCCAGAAAGGGGGCTGGGGAGGGAGAGGGCACCTGGGGGCTCCACGACCTCGGGCCAACCCAAGGCTTAGCCTCAGTTTCCACATCTGCACAGTGGGGGCAACCACATGCTTTGAGGGTGGGGTGATGTCAGGCAGATGGCAAAGGCGGCCTGCCTGCCTGCCCGTCCCCTCCCCCACCAGAGGCCACTCCACAGGCTGCTGAGGCTCCCGCGGTTCTGGGGGCAGAGGGAGCTGGGCTTCCCATGACTTCATCGGCAGAGGTCCTTCCTCTGCAGGAAGAGACGCGAGTGGGAACGGCTTGGCTGCATCAGGCTGCTGGGAAGCCAGGGCCAAGGCCGTGACCTGAGGGCCCAGGAATGAGGCTTGGATTTCTGCCAGGCCTGAAGGCGCAAGGCCGGGGGGCCACCCCCAGATGCTGCCCGGCCCCTGCCCGCGACCACTCCAGCACCTCGGCCCTGGGACCCATGACCTTGCCCGCTTTCTGCACTGCCTCCCTTTCTGCACCCACAGGACGCTGCTGCCGGGGAGGGGCACGTGGGGCCCCCAGAGCCCCGTGGCGGGGGGTCCTTGGCCTGTGTGACACTTTGCTGAGCTCTCCTCCCCTCTGTGGGGGCTCTTGTGGAGCTGTGATCCCCCCAGAAGCACGCAGGGAGCCCCACCTGGAGGCCCCAGCCCTCTGCACGCTCCCGCCCTGGGGCTGGGCCGTGTCATCACCTCCAGAGAGTGTAGAGGCCACTCAGCAGCGGAACAGATTAGATTTGGGTCCTCTGGCGGGCCTGTGACATCATGAGGATTGCTCACTGCTTGGGAAAATAACTATTTTTCACATGGCAACGGCTCCGGTCCTCACTGCTGGCTGCACGCGGGCCAAGGCTCCCTACCGTGAGCTGGAAACCATATCACAAGAATATCCAAACGATCACGTGACCCAAACCTGGTCCCTCCGTCCCCCCATGTCTCCGGTGTCGCTGAAGGTGACAGAGCCTGAGGCTCATCTTCCCAGGGCATAGGATGGGACTAACAGCAGATGTGGTCCCGGGAGCAGCCGGCCTCAGCTGAAAAGAAGACAGGTCAGCAACCCAGAAATGGGGTCCCCAGGCAGCAGGCCTCCCTCTGGGGGTGACCGTTATCAGCCACCTTACCCCCCAATGAGTGGGATCCCAGACGAGGGCTCGGGGCTGACAGCTGTCATTGTGCCCATTGTACAGAGCAGCAAACTGAGGCTCTGAGAGATGCGTGTCTAAAGGCCCTGAGATGGGCCTCCTCCAAAGCCACAGGGGGCTGTGTGAGGACCAGCTTTGCCGAGCAAACCCGCGGCTGGGTCTGGCCGGGGCTCTGACTATGCTCGGTCAAGGCCTCGACGGCCCGTGGCCTCTGTCTTCAGGCAGCTCTGAGGGCCCCCTCCCCCCGACAACATGATACGGTGACCCGGAAGGCAGGCCGGCTGGCCTCACTCACGGCTCCACGCAGCACCCTCTGGGGCCGCACCTCACCCACAGCAGGCCCTGAGGACACACGTGCATTCACCCCAACTCTCAGGCAAGGAGGCTGAGGCTCCCAGAAGCTCCTGGACAGGCTGGCCACCTTCGGGCAAGGGGTAGGGCCCAGGAGGAGCCCCTTTCCCACCACACCAGGCGGCTGCTCTGTGGCCTTGCTCCCCCCGCCACCCCTGCCACCATCCAGGGAAGGGAGAGCTCTGTGATGAGCCCCTGGTTCAAGAGAGGCAGCTGCACGCATTTCCCCAGGGCTTCACTCGCAGCCAGACCCCCGCAGGAGACTCCTAAGGGGGGCCCATCTCAGGGAAAAGACAAAGCTGTAGTTTCAGTACCCTTCCAGCTCATCATCAGAAATAGGAAGGAGCTGGATGCAAAACATGTGGCTGTGAAGATGTGACCATGCCCAGGGGGACGGGGGCCCAGCGCGGCCCCAAGCCCAGGCTGTGCGTGCCTGGTGAGCCCCGGCCGCACGGGCTGACCAGCTGGGCCATGGGAAGTGAATGCGACGCTGAGTAAGGACAGGCTTGTTCAGAATCATGAAGGTACCACTCAGCTGCACCAGCTGAGGACAGCCGCCCCTCTCTGCCAGCAGACTGCGGGTTTCAGCAACGAAAACACCCCACACTCAGCATCTCACGGTCTCAAAGTCTTCCCCCCAAAATGAAACAGAACAAAAATGTTAATACTTAATGCTGAAGCACACACCCAGCACACACACACACATGCCATTACAGAGTTCCAGTGCCTGGTCTTCTGGTAGATGTGCCTGTGGGGCCAGAAACAAGAAGCCACCCAAGAAAGCCTGAATTCTCTGAAGGCCTTCCAGCAACACCATCTACAAATATTAGAGCAAATGCCTTTGTTTGCAACAAAACTACTGAACGGTTGTCAATGGGATAAGTTCATATAGTTTATTGAATGCATATAATATAAACCAGTATTTCTCACATGTCTTCTTGCAAAGCTGCAATTTCTTTTTTTTCTTAATTAATTATTTCTTTTAATTGGAGGCTAATTACTTTACAATATTGCAGTGGTTTTTGCCCATACATTGACATGAATCAGACATGGGTGTACATGTGTCCCCATCCTGAACCCCCCTCCCACCTCCCTCCCCATTCCACCCCTCAGGGTCATCCCAGTGCACCAGCCCTGAGCACCCTGTCTCATGCATCGAACCTGGACTGGCGATCTATTTCACATATGGTAATATACACGTTTCAATGCTATTCTCTCAAATCATCCCACCCTCGCCTTCTCTCAGAGTCCAAAAGTATGTTCCTTACATCTGTGTCTCTTTTGCTGTCTTGCATATAGGGTCATCTTTCTAAATTCCATATATACGTGTTAGTATACTGTATTGGTATTTTTCTTTCTGACTTACTTCATTCTGTATAATGGGCTCCAGTTTCATCCATCTCATTAGAACTGATTCAAATGCATTCTTTTAAATAGCTGAGTAATACTCCATTGTGTATATGTACCACAGCAAAGCTGCAATTTCTATAGGAATCTCTATTTTTTTATTCCATTGATACCTTTCCCCCCCAAACATGTATAAAGACAGAATGCCTGTGGAGTTCTAATTTGCCTGTAAGTCTCATAGAGTGAGTCTATGGGACACATAGACCCCTGGGTGGGGGGAACACATTCTCAGGGTGGGAAGAGCATTTGTTTCTTTAAGAAATCTAAAACTACCATCACCCCCACCATCCTGTAGGAAAAGAGGCAGAATCAGAGGGAACAATTAACATCAAATTTCAGGCTTTTCCTAAAGTGTAGTGTTTCCTGTCCCCTGGAAACAGTCCAAGGGTGGTGGAGACGTGGGTGGTGCAGTGGGGCAGCGAGGTGACCCACGGCTCCTCCCCCAGGCCCCGGCTGCCACTCTCTGAAACAGGACGGGGTGGGGGGCTCCCCTCTTCTCAGAAGAGGTAGAAGTCATCCCTGGTGAGGGCAGCAGGGCCTGGTAAGGTGCCCTCCTCAGAGGTGCCCTTCCCTTGAGCCCCCTAAATAAGATGCAGTTTACCCTCCAGGTGCAGGCACCTCAGGGAGGCACAGGAGAGCCTGAGCCTGAAGTGCCAGCCTGGGGGGGGGGGGGTGGTGGGAGTGAGAGGTGGTGGGGGTGAGAGGTGGGGGGACTGAGGGGTGGGGGTGGTGAGAGGTGGGGGGGTGAGAGGTGGGGGGACTGAGGGGTGGGGGTGGTGAGAGGTGGGGGGGTGAGAGGTGGGGGGACTGAGGGGTGGGGGTGGTGAGAGGTGGGGGGAGGTGAGAGGTGGGGGGACTGAGGTGTGGGGGTGGTGAGAGGTGGGGGGACTGAGGGGTGGGGTGGTGGGAGGTGGGGGGAGCGGGAGGTGGGGGGAGCGGGAGGTGGGGGGAGTGGGAGGTGGGGGAGCCTGAGGTGGGGGGAGTGAGAGGTGGGGGTAGCGAGAGGTGGGGGGAGTGAGAGGTGGGGGGTGAGAGGTGGGGGGGTGAGAGGTGGGGGTAGTGAGAGGTGGGGGGACTGAGGGGTGGGGTGGTGGGAGGTGGGGGGAGTGGGAGGTGGGGGGAGCGGGAGGTGGGGGGAGCCGGAGGTGGGGGGAGCCGGAGGTGGGGGGAGCGGGAGGTGTGGGGAGCGAGAGGTGGGGGTAGCGAGAGGTGGGGGTAGTGAGAGGTGGGGGGAGTGAGAGGTGGGGGGAGCCGGAGGTGGGGGGAGTGAGAGGTGGGGGGTGAGAGGTGGGGGGGTGAGAGGTGGGGGGAGCGGGAGGTGGGGGGAGCGGGAGGTGGGGGAAGTGAGGCGTGGGGGCGGTGAGAGGTGGGGGGAGCGGGAGGTGGGGGAGCGGGAGGTGGGGGAAGTGAGGCGTGGGGGCGGTGAGAGGTGGGGGGAGCGAGAGATGGAGGGAGCGGGGGTTGCGGAGGGAGTCGGGTCACAGAACAAACAGCCCAGGGAGCTGCGAGGGGCTGCCTGTCTTCAGGGAGGAGACTGGAGCTCAGGCCGGCCAGTCGGGTGCCCCAGTGGGCTGCCCTGATCTCGGGGGTCTGCGGGTATCTGGATCTGCCCCCGACCCCCGGCGAGTTCGAGGCAGGGCTCCGTCCTCTCAGTCTAGGCCTCGGGGCGCCCGCTCCCAGGCGGTAGATCTCTTCCGCGCCCCCAGCCCCGCGCCCTCGAGGCCCCCGCAGGTGCGCCTGGCGGGGAGGAACAGCGCGTCTCAGCTCAGGGTGGGCCCAGGCCGTGGGAAGCAGGGAGGGGTCGCCGCCTGAGAAAGGGGCGCCAAAGAGGGGCTCTGACAGTCTTCTGGCTCAGATGTGATCCATCTAGTAAGACCCAGCCCAGCGCGCGGTCAGGAAGAGGCGTCTCGGGGTCCCCGCAGGAGGCGCGCGGGACAGAGAGGAGAGACGGGATATCCCGTGGCCGGGAGAAGGGTGTACGGGTGCCCGCGAAGCAGAGGCTGAACAGCGCGCAGCGGGGACCGCAGCGGAGAGGAAACGCGCCCGACAGGAGGGGGCGCTCCGGCCACCGCCAGCCGCGGCTCCCCGAGCCCCTGCCTCCCCCGGGCGGCCCTCCTCGCATCCCCTAGCTGACCCCGCGCCCCCCGACCGCGACTCGCGCCCCGCCCGCACTCCCCGGGCGCCCACGCCCCTCCCCGCACCCCGCCTCGGTGGGGCAGCCCGCCTCCCCGCACAGCCCCCCCGACCGCGGCAGCGCGCGCGGGAGCCGGGAGGCGGCGCTGGGCGGGGAGGCGCGCCCCGGGCTAGGCGGGGGATTCAAGCGCATTATAAGGCGCGGAGCCCGGGGCAGAGTCCAGAAGCTGCGATCGCAGGCCAGAGGCATCCGCCGCCCGCATGGCCCCCGCCCGCTGCCCCGCGCGGGCCCTGCTGCTCGCCTACGCCAGCCTGCTGGCCGCCGCCGTGGGCCTGGGCTCCCCGGAGCCCGGCGCACCCTCGGGGAGCCGCGCCCGCGACGAGCCGCCGCCCGGGAACGAACTGCCCGCGGGGCCGGCCGCCCGCCCGCCGGTAAGACGCCGCCCGGCCCGCCCGGGCCCTGGAGACCTCGAGCCTCAGCCTCCCCGCCCGCAGCGCGCGCCGCTGGCTCCCCGGGCGCCCCGCGGGCGCCATGCGCTTGCTTCCGCGGCGGCGGGGAGCGCGGCGTCGCGAGCCCGCGGGGACCGGGGCTGGCCCGGTTGTCCTCTCTCTACAGGGGAGGGGAAAACGCTTAGCTTGCGGGCTTGGCACCGGACGTCTGGGCGCTGGTCCCCTGCCCAGCCCGGCGCCTTAAGGGCCAGCCCTGACCTTGGCTTTTGGGGTTGTCATAAAAAGCACAGTTCTACTGGACTGGGGGAAATGCCTGTTCTCTGGGGACTCTCAGGTTGAAAGCTGGTAAAGTGTAAATAACTCCACCCTCCTGAAGTTGGGAAGAGGGTGTCTGTAAAAGTGTGAGCGAGTCCCTGACCCCGACCCCTCCCCACCCCACGCCTGCCCCCTATCTCCTTGGTGCCTTCTCTGAAAATAAACAGCTGTCTTCCTGTCAACTGGGGAGGGAGGGAGAAAGTCTGTGTCTGGACGGTGTGCCGGCTCCGATGTGTGATTCCTGGCCAACGCTGAGCTCTGCCCTACTCCTTCCTTTCTGGCTGCAGAAGCCAGGCGGTCAGGTTGGGGGAGTCCAGGGGGTTGGGGCCTTCGGAGCTGCCCTCAGTGTGGGCGGGGCCTCCAGACAGGGAGGGGAGGGGAGGGGAGGGTGCTTGGGGCTTCTTTTCTCCGAAGATGCTGTGGGTGGTGCCCGGAGGCTCAGGCCGCACCTCTGCTCTCAGCATCACTTTGGGAACCACGACGCCCCCACTCGGGGACGCCCCCACTGAAGACAGGTGACAGTGGCAGCCAGCCCTGATCCCCCTCCTCCCCAGAGCCCTTGTTCCCATCGCCCCCTGCCATTTCCCGTGGACTGAAGGCAAAGCCTACCCTGACAGCCCACCTTAGCCCCCGGGGCGCCAGGGGGCAGGGTTTCCAGAGGCTGGCCTGTGGCAGTCAGGAAACAGAGGGGCTTCAGGTGCTTCTGGGGGTGGGGGCAGGGGGGTTCTGGCCTTGGAGGCAGGGCTCCCTTCTGAGAGCCGCTGGAGGCTGGAGGCCTCCATCAGCCAGGGCAGTGGCCCGACGCCCACCCACAGTGCCACAGCCTGTCTCCCAGGCCCCCAGACCGAAGTGGCTCCACCTGTTTCTGCCAAACTGGGGTCTGAGTCCCTCCACAGGCTCCTGGGCCAGTGGGAGGGCTGGCCCAGCACACAATGCACCCTGGACAGAGTCCTCCTCCTGGGTGTCCCCCCTGAGGGCGGCGTGGGACGGTGAACTGGGGTCACAGGTCCTCATGGAGAGGAACCACGGGGGGAGGCCTCGCAGGGCCCGGCACCCAGGGAGGTGTGGGGACGCCCCGGGCACTCTGAGGCCTCTTCCTCCGACCCGCGTCCCTCCATCACAGAAGCCCCGTCCCCATCACACAACACCGGCTCCTGAGAGAAGGCCCTGGACCCCTGCCGAGTGGCCACGAGACCCCTGAGTCTGCCCAACTCCAAGATCCCAGGGTCCTCCCACCAGCCGCCCGAGTCAGTGCCCATGACCTCATCCAAGCCCTCTTGAGCCAGTTTCCTTCCCAGCTGGCAGCCTTGCCCGAAGCCCAGACTGTCCAGGGCCTGCCGCCCACAGGGCCGGATTCCTCTCCCTGGAAGTTACCTCCTGGAGCTCCACCATGTCAGAACTGGTCAGAATGCAGCCTGTGGGGGGGGGGGGGGGAGGCGGGGTGGACATTTCTGGACCCCTCACTGTCCCAGCTCGAGGCTCGAGTCTCAGAAGCCCTAAGGACAGGGGTGGCCTTGCGTCATCGTATCTCAGTACTGGACACCCCACCCATGGTGCCTGAAACAGCCCGGAAAGGCAGGCCTTGCAGCCCTGAGGGCGGAAACTGGCCTCCCGAGAACTCCAGACCCCCGGGGTTGGTTGGGTGCCTGCTGGCCGTGGGCAGCCCTGCCTGAGCCCCTGGGGAGGCCGGTGGTCTGGTCCTCAGGGCGGGGCACGCACTGCAGCTCCCCTGGAGGGAGGCTGGGAGGGGCCCAGCAGTGCCAGCTTCCACCTGCCCTGAAGCTCTGCACCCCACCTTCCTCTGCCCACGCCCAGGGTCTTCCCCTGCAGGGTCCAGGCTGAGGAGTGGCTGTTCCCGGGGGTTGTCCTCTGCGGTCAGGAGGAAGGAGCCGGGGGCTGGGGCTATGCTGTCTTGGGGGGCAGCACTGTTGACAGAGACGGGGACCCAGGGGGCCGGAGGAGGCCAGTCCTGTGACCCCTTGCAAAGCGTTCGGTCTGCTTGGCCGGCAGCCCTGCCTGGGAGGCAAAACAACCCGCTGGCGGCTGTGTTCCAGGAGCCCCCTGTGGAGCGAGCACACGGTCTCATCGACCCCCGAGACACCTGGATGCTCTTCGTCAGGCAGAGTGACAAGGGCGTCAACAGCAAGAGGGGGAGCAGGGGCAAGGCCAAGAAGCTGAAGGTGAGCACGGGGGCCCAGCCAGTGTGAGTGTGTGTGTGAGTGTGTGAGTGTGAGCCTCCACCCACAGGCCTTTCCCCAGCCCCCAGCCCACCACCATCACCCCACATCCTCACTCACTGCCCCCGGTCCCACGCTGAGCATTTCCAACAAGCACAGACCCTCTTCTCAGGCCAGAGAGCATAGAAGTGTCAAGTCAGGGGCCCATGTGACCCTGAGTTCGGGGTGCCTGTTCTGGCCATTTACCTGCACCCCTAGAATGCCAGGCAGTCTCCCTGGCTCCCCACTTCCTCTTCCCTTTCTGTATCCTGGCCTGGGAGGCAGTCAGGGACCGGGCAGGAGGGACCTGCGGGTGGGCCGGAGTGCCACAGTCCGGGGGCCACCGGGGGCCTGGGCAGCAGCTGGTGCCCACCCGCCTTCAGCCTGGGCGGGGCCTGGTCCCTGCTTCTGACGGCTGACCCTTGCCTTGGGCCCCAGTGAGGGCCGCGTCCCCTGCGGAGGGGCGCTCTGGGCGGCGCTGTGCTGCCCTGCTGAGTCCTGGCCTCTCTGCTCCCCAGGGCCGCCCCAGCGACGGAGTGCCAGGCTCTAAGCCTGGGGCAGCCCGGCGGCTGGGAGGCCACCAGGGCCTGACCCGTCACCCCCAAGCTGAGCTGGGGGGTCCCCAGGCTCCTCCAGCAGGGTCCCGGACCAGTCCAGTGAGGGCTCCTTGAGGGCCCCCCCGCCTGGGGGTGGCTTGCCGACTGGGGTGGTGACAGACTCAAAGGCGGCCTGGAGCGCCCCCTGCGCCCCTCTCGCTCCCTCAGCCCCAGGGATGGGCTGCGGCCTCCTTCCCAGCCTGGCCCTCAGTGCCCCATCAACCCCAGCCCTATGCCTGCAGCTTCCACTGCCTCCTCAGGGGACTGGAGGCCAGCCTCCCCCTCAGGGGTCAAAGCAGGAGTCTCCCTGTTTCCCGTAAGCAGCCTTGGTGACAAGAACTCACTGAGAGGGTGCCCACGGCCTCCCCCCACCCACCCCGCCTGTTCAGAAGTCCTCACTGCCAGCCTTCTCTTTCAGCTTGGTCTGCCAGGACCCCCAGGGCCTCCCGGCCCTCAGGGCCCCCCAGGCCCCATCACCCCACCTGAGGTCCTACTGAAGGAGTTCCAGCTGCTGCTGAAAGGTAGGGGGTGGGTACCACACAGATACACACCCCAGTGGGGAAAGCGGGGTGTGGATACACACCCCACTGGGGAGAATGGGACCAGGATACACACCCCACTGGGGAGAGCGGGGGCAGGGAGCCGAGATACCCCAGACCTTGGTCTTGTTGACCTGTATCTGGGAGGCCACGGCTCTGGTGCTGGCCCGGGTCAGGGCTGTGTGTGGGTCGGGGGCTGGTGGGGGTCGGGGAGAAGTGGGTGAGGGGCTGGCTTCACAGAGGAGGATGGACTTGGCCTCTGTGTTCAGCAGGCGCCTGGGGACTAGCCTCCATGCCCCACCTAGGAGGCCGCTGAGCCTGCAAAAGCTGAGAGATCCAAGCCCGCGTTCCCCAAGTGGGGACTGTGAGGGAGGAGTCAGAGCCCCTTGAGCTTGCAGAGTGCTCCACCGAGCCCTGCAGGGAGATCAGGGAGATCGCAGGCCTCTTTATTCCCCTCACCTGCGCCGCGCCTCTTCCGCTGACACAGCGCTGCTGCTGGCTGCTGAGCCCAGTGGGCGGGCCCCAGGAGGCTGCCCGCACGGGGCGGGGAGAACAGTCCCGGGAGCATTGGGAGGAGCATGTTGGGGCTGAGCCCGCAGAGGGCGAGAGTTGAGGGGGCCTCTAGCACCCAGGGCGGTGTCCCTGCACTGAGGCCAGCTGCTGGGCGAGGGCTCTGGGTACCGACTAGAGTTCATTTCACCGTGAAGAGCTATTGAGTCTTTCCCCAGTTATGTACTGGGGCTTTCTTGGCGGCTCAGACGGTAAAGAAGCTGTCTGCCATGATGGAGACCCGGGTTCGATCCCTGGATCAGGAAGATCCCCTGGAGGAAGACATGGCAACCCACTCCAGTACTCTTGCCTAGAGAATCCCATGGACAGAGGAGCCTGGTGGGCTACAGTCCATAGGGTCGCCAAGAGGCAGACACGACTGAGCGACTAGCAACTACACTTCATTTAAATAGATCAGCTTCAGAGGCTGAAGAACCTCCACATTCTCTGCAATAATAATTTCTTTACACTCAGCTTCTTTCCCCAAATGACGGGTCTGGCTTATCCTGCTGCACTTCCTGATTCAATAAAAATGTAAACAGAGCAAAAGCGGCAGCAGCCCCGGGGTGAGAAGCGGTAGGATAAACAGGTGAGGCAGGAGAACAGGGGTCCTGGGTGCACCAGCCCTGAGCTTCCCGGTAGCCAAAGCGTGAAAGGAAACGGGAGTAGCCGCGGGATCGGGAAGCCGGTTCAGAAGACTCTGCAGGCCAGGGCGGGTCTTGGAATCCACGGGACGTGGATTCCCGAGCGCGGGCGCCCGGCGCGCGGTTCCAGGGGTCATCGGTCACCGTGCCTGCGCTCTCGGCGGCGCCCGGGTTTGGGGCAGGGCTCCGGGCGGGACACGGCAGGGCGGACCGCGGCGTGGTTGGGGGTCCCAGCGCGACCACTGCCCGCTCTGTGCCAGGCGCGGTGCGCACGCGGGAGTGCGCGGAGTCCGAGCCCGGCCCGGGCGTTCCCGCCGCGGTGCCGGCCGCGCGCCCGGAGGACGACGAGGAGGCGGCGGCGGGGGGGGCGGGCGTGCTGGCGCTGCTGGCCGCGCCCGTGGCCCCCGGCCCGCGGGCGCCGCGCGTCGAAGCCGCCTTCCACTGCCGCCTGCGCCGGGACGCGTCGGTGGAGCGGCGCGCGCTGCACGAACTCGGCCTCTACTACGTGGTGAGTCCGGGCCGGGTCGGGGCGGGGCGGGCGCTGTGCGGCGCGGCGGGCCCGGGGTGACCGTCTGTGCGCCCGCAGCCCGACGCCGAGGGCGCCTTCCGCCGCGGCCCAGGCCTGAACCTGACCAGCGGCCAGTACACGGCGCCCGTCGCCGGCTTCTACGCGCTCGCCGCCACGCTGCACGTGGGTGAGGCCCGGCCCGGGGCTGGGGGCGGGGTGGGGGTCGCCCCGCCGCGCTCGGGCCCCCGCCGCCAGGTGATCACCGCCCCCGCTCCTCCTCCGCAGCGCTGGCCGAGCCTCCGAGGCGGGGGCCGCCGCGCCCCCGGGATCGCCTGCGTCTGCTCATCTGTCTGGAGTCCCGGTGCCAGCACCATGCGTGAGTGGGCGCCCGCCTCTTCCCTCGGGGCTTCCCCCGCCTGCTGGCAAGGTTCCTCCAGCCTCCTGGCGCCCGCCCGCTTCCCCAAACCGACCCTCCGCAGCCCGCACCCCCGCCCCGCTCTCCCCACCACCCCCGATCCCGCCTGCACCCAAAAGGGACTGACTATACCTCCCGGCGACCGAGATGCCAGCATCGCGGCCTCAGAGGCCTTCCCCGCCCGGTCTGTGCTGGACCTCTCCGCCGGCACTCTCCCGCCACATCCATCCTCCGGTTGATGTCGGTTCAGAAGGGCTGGGCCGCTCGTTCTGTACCCCAGCGCCCAGACAGCCCAGGCGGAGAGCAGGTGTGCCACAGTAGTGGCAGAAGGCGTGCATGAGTGAAGTTCACATCTCAGTCTGGTTCGGAAAGCTGCACTCCGATTGGCCTGAACCCAGACTCCCTGCCGCCGCTGGGCACCTCCAGCCGCCCAGAGTGGGAGTCTCCTGTCCCATGAGAGCCTGGACTTGCGGCCCTGGCGGCACACCCTCCATCCTGTGCGCGTCAGTCCTGTCCTCACTCCTGCTGGGGACCCAGTTCAGATACCACCTCCCCCAGAAGCCTGGCCAAGGCTGCTGCTTCGTGGCGCCGGGCCAGGAGTTGGATGATGGGGAGCACATCGCCGGTGGGGTTGGGGGGTCTGGGGCCGGGGTCTCAGGCACCCCCTTTATCTCCTTTGGCCACAGCTCCCTGGAGGCCGTCATGGGGCTGGAGAGCAGCAGCGAGCTCTTTACCATCTCGGTCAATGGCGTTCTCTACCTGCAGGTGTGTGGGGCAGGCTCCGCCGTGGGGGGACCACCGCTGGCAGGGAGGAGTGCTGGTGGGCTCGGGAGCTGTGGGTGCAGTGCCCCCCGAGGGTCAGGGCAGCACGGAGTACTCATGCTAGTTCCAGCAGAGCAAGCTGTGTTACTGGGTCTCCCTTCCCCACATCTGCCCTGCCGCCATCACCTGTCCCCTGCTCTGCCCCTCCATCTGTTTTCTGACCTCCCAAGCATTCCATGCTGGCCTCAACAGGCCCTTCCGAGAGAACTCGGTTGGGCAGGGGAGGACAGCGACAGAGGTCAGCTCTCCCAAGGAGGACAGCACGACCCCCTGGCCCTCTGAGACTGTGGGAAGCAGACGCGGTTATTCCCACACAAAACCCCGAGTGACAGTCTAGAAAGACTGTGGGGATTTGGGGCAGGTGGTCAAGAAATGGATGAAAAGGTCTTCCTGGAAACAGAAGTCTAGTTGCAGATGTGTTGAATAACAGCTTACATGCAAATGGCCTTAAGTAGGCCAGGCCTGTTCTGAGCGCTTCCCATAAATTTCTCATCAACCCACAGTGATTTGAG
Source organism: Muntiacus reevesi (assembly GCF_963930625.1). NCBI lineage: Eukaryota > Metazoa > Chordata > Mammalia > Artiodactyla > Cervidae > Muntiacus > Muntiacus reevesi. The sequence goes on from NC_089249.1 coordinate 175,787,353, forward strand.
GTGGGTAAGGGAACTATGGCACAGAAGGCTTAAGTAGCCCGCCCAGACTCACCCAGCAACGCCAGGATCGGAGGCCAGGCTGTGGCCGCAGGCGCTGTGGCTGTGTCTGTTGCGAGGTCTGGTCCCTGCATGATGACCTCAGGCGGCGTGGTGGGCCTGTGGTCCTGGGATGGAATGCCTGGCTTCTGCATTTCTGGGAGCTCCCGCTTCACATCTGGGGATGTGACCCTGTGGTGTCTGGACCACATCTGGAGTAGCCAGGCCCGACTACCGGCCTCACAGTGGCTCTACCAGAGGGGTCAGCGGCCAGGCCTGTGGTGGGAGGGGCGCCCTCCTGCCGGAGTTTTGCAAAGAAAGCTTGACTCTGGCTGGCCCTGAGGGAGGTTCGCCCCCACATGCATAAACTACAGGGAGCCCCCAGCCAGCACAGGAGGCTGATGGAGCTGGGGAGAAAGCGTGAGAACGGGGTCGGAGGTGCTGGGTTTGAGGGCGAGGCGTCTGCGCTGGTGGGGCCACAGCACCCAGGCTGACCGCGGAGCCTCCCCGCAGGCCGGGCAGTACGCCTCCGTCTTCCTGGACAACGCCAGCGGCTCCCCACTCACGGTGCGCGGCGGCTCCCACTTCAGCGCCGTCCTCCTGGGTGTGTGAGCGCCACTCCGGAGTGTGAACAACCCCAGGGGCACTGCTGGAGTGGCAGACACTGCGGACAGGAGGGAACCCACCGGACTGCCTGCCCTGGCCACCGCAGCTGAAGCCAGAGATGCCACTATGGGCAGCCCGCGGAGGCGACACGCACGCTGGTGGTCCCAGAACTCCGGATGATCCCAGGACGCGGTCTTTCCCAAGGAGGGGTTTCAGCGTGCCCAGGCGCGCGCGTTTTTGTCCCTCCCCGGCTGCAGACCTGGGCCCCTCCTGGTTGCCCCGGGCAGCTTGCCCAGGTGGCCTGAGTTCCATGGCTGAGTCCCGGCCACACCTTCTCCATCTTTCCTGGGGCTCTCGTGGGCTGCCCGCTGGGTGTGCCAAGAAGGGGAGAGGCCGCCCAGCCTGCCTAGCGTCCACCTGCCCCTTCCCAGCCGTGCCTTTGGCTGCCGTGGACCTCAGGGCACTGCTTGGCCTGCAGGGGCCACAGGGCCCGAGCCTGTCCTTGCGGCCCCTGGGCACAGCAGCCTTGGGCACCAGGGACTGATAGGGGCTGACGGGGACAGTGAGTCCGGAGCTGTTCTCATGTGTGCGCGCGAGTCTACTCATGAGCTCGCCTGGCTTCCCCACCATCCCCTCCTTTGCAAACCCTCCCCCGGACGAGGTCGTCTTGCCTGTCCCCTTGAGGCCCTGGCACGCTGCTCGGGCCCACCCACCAGAGGAGAGAGCTGGAACATCCTTGCAGATTGGGGAGGGCCAGGCCCTGCGCCCTCATCTGGATGGGTGAAGCTGCGGCCCCGCAGGCTGGCAGCTCTGGGTGCCCAGTCAACACGGTCCAGCCCCGCTGGGTCCATCCGGCTCTGGGCTCTTCAGAGCGTCTTCCCCAGTCGGGTGGCACTGTGGCCCCAAGTTCAGATGGGCATTGTGGGCAGGCTGGGGAACAAGTGCTCTGCCCTGACGCAGTGGTGATGGGATTCGGGGCTGGGGGATGGCGGCTGTTCCCGTGAAGAGACAAGGGTGTCTGAGAGTTCCTGCCATTTCTTGACGCAGGGCCCCCCCTGGCCTGCTGAAGTTACCCCCACCCCTGTTCCTGCACGGAAAACAGGCCACAGGAATACTGGTACCACAGGAGCTCCTGGGGGCCAAGCTGGTCTGGCAAGGGTGCCTCCAGGCCTGGGAGAGGCAGGGGCGATGACTGCAGTCACCCTGCTCCTTGACCTCCTAGCTGGCCCGGGGGTGAGCAGGTGCCCAGGAGCCCTCGGCTTCCAGCCCACAGTCTGACTCTAACGGGAACCCCAGGCACTGCACACACAAACCGACCAGTCTGTGCCCTTCGGCGGGCGCTCTGCCCTTCGGCGGGCTGGGCACAGTTCTCAGTAGGACGCGCCCCCACCCTACCAGGAAGGGCCAGCCAGCTGGCGTCCTGCCTGCCCACCCCCGCTCCTAGATAAGGGGTGGTATGGCCACACCCTCTTCTGGATTTCTCTTTACCCAGTGGGTACAGATACTTTAGAAAAGCTTTCACCCTGGGGAGACCCACAGTCCTTTTTCTTGATATAAGTGTGTTATACAGCAATTAATTGAAGTATTTATTGTGTAATGTTGTCAGGTGAAATATATTTATGTATAAAAACTGCCTGTTTGAGAATTCTTTTATGTGGCTATACAAAGTTACAAAAGCAAAGGGCCGACCTTAAAAACAGACTTGGAGTCCTTCAGGCCAGGCCCCCGAGGACAAGGGGAGATCTCCAGGAGGGGAGGTTCCCTCTGGGGTTGGAAGGGGGAGCATGGGCTTGGCCAGAGAAGCCCCACGCCAAGCCTCTCCCAGCTCCAGGACAGCGGCACTCTGGCAATTAGGGACACGGGCTCAGACTGGTGCCTTGTAGGCTGTAAGAAAAGGTTTGACTGAGTAACTCGCGTGGTTTCCCCGTTCTGAGACGCCGAGGCTCTTTCCTCCTGTGATGGCACACTGCTTCGTCCCACCCATTCGCAGAGAGGGAGCCCGGCTCTCCACGCTGGGAAGGGGTGTGCTGGAAACGTTCCTGAGTTGCTTGCAGCAGGGAGGCTGGTCCTAAAGGAGCTGACGAGGTGATAAGGCCTGTGTGCAGGCTAGGCGCGGCCCACAAACGTGACACAACAGCTTCAAAAGCCAGCCTTCCGAATCTTACATCATCCCGAGGCAAGCATTCACACAAAAGACCTGAAGGCCGGTTCACTAAGGAGCCTCACCAGCTATACCTGCTCTCTCTGTGAAGGGCGTGACAAGAATTTTCGAGTTTGTTTTTCTGGGTAGGCTCCTCACATGTTTTTAGCATCTTGGACAGGAGTGTTGCTGTGAAGCCCAACTTCAGCCCAGCCCAGGGCCCAGTGTGTGCCCCCGAGCCAGGAGGCCAGACCTCAGGCCACACGGGGCTGCAGCGGGACTGCCCAGACCTGGAGACGCACGTGTTCCACACCGGCGCAGCCAGATGGCGCCCGTCATCACAGGACGGGAAATGAGCAGGACTCGGGTGTTTTGGAGGGCCTGGTGCGGGCAGTGCACTGCAGGGCGACAGCCTCAGCCATCAGCCTGACCTCCTGGCGGAGCCTGGGCTCACGCTGCGCTAATGCTTTGTCACCTTATTTTCGTCTGCAGGGCTGAAGGCAGTCAGCGCCTCCAGCAGCCCTGGGTTCCGGCGCTCGCCTGTCTAAGCCAGTCACCGCCTCAAACACCTTGTGAAATGCCACTTTCCCCACCAGTTATCGGGGGACGGCAGCACGGGAAAGGTGCCCTAAACTACAAAGCGCTGCGCGGTGAGCAGTCACGGCCATGACTACTGGCCAATCCGAGAGGCCAGTAACGCCTTTAACAAGGGAAGACCCAAAACACGTTCAAAAGGAAATACAACCTCTGAAAGGTCAAGTGTTGCTCAAAACATAACTCAGAAGTCTAGAAAAAACACCTTTATTTACAGCCATGGGCATCCCACAGGAGTACACGAAACACATAATGTGCACAACACAAAAGCGAACCTCGGAGTCAGGGCCGTGCCCGCTCAGAGCCCGATCCGCACCACCATCACCGTGACGTTGTCCGCCGAGCCCCGCTGAACCGCCTTGTTGGCCAGCCTGTTGCAGGCGGCCTCGTAGCGGGCGTCCACGGTGGGCTTCCCTTCCCGCCGCTGGATCTTCTCGTCCTGCCGAGTGGGGAAGGGGCGCTGGTGAACAGGGACCTGTGTCCCACCACTCCCGAGATGCACCCCCGAGGGACGACCGCCCCCCAGTCCCTGTGGGGGGGGGGGCGCGGGAGAAACTGAGCGGTGAGTGTCCTGGATGGAGCTCCACTCCCCCCGGGGACACGGGAGGAAGGGGGCCCGCTCCCCACAGGGACACGAGAGGAAGGGGGCCCGCTCCCCACGGGGACACGGGAGGAAGGGGGCCCGCTCCCCACGGGGACACGGGGAGGAAGGGGGCCCGCTCCCCACGGGGACACGGGGAGGAAGGGGGCCTGGGATTTCTCCTCTGAAGCCCAAGTGCAGCCGGAACGACAGGCACCCACCCACTTGTGCGAGTGCTCACCTCCAGGCAGGACAAGATGAAGTTCACGGCTTCTTCTGGGGTAAAGACCTTGAAGAGGCCGTCACAGGCCAGCAAAATAAACCTACAACATGGAGAAAAACATAGATGGGTTTTAGCACAAACTTTACAAAATGGCCTGGCAATAGAGATGAAATATATTTGGCCAACTCCTCAAAAGCTACACATTTTTAAACCAATTTAACTTCTACGAGATCAAGGTTAAAACCACTTAAAAAGTACTTTGGGTGAGACGGTATATATCAAAGCTGAGACTACACTGTTCACCAGAAGTTAGGGATTAATCCAATCCCGGTTTCTCAGACAGACTCCAGGAACATCACCGAGTGAGATCCATCAGGTGGGACGGTGAATACATGGTGAGTGTCGGTCCACACAGGCCTCTGGCCATTTCCCAAACTGGACGGATGCTTGGACTTGAGGAATGTCCAGCGCTCACTGCCCATGTGAAGGGGGACAGCCCTCCGCTTTCCCTGCTGGAGCACAGGCCTCCGTTCCTTTCAAAGTCCCCCCAACCGCCGAGGGGAGACTCTCCAGCAGGGACGGAGGGGCAGGACAGTTCCAGTCCTCCTGCTCGCCTCTTTCCTCATTTTAACACCCAGGTCCTGGTTTTCCACCTCTGACTGGGCACTCACTCAGCAAGCATTTACAGGCACATGGTTTGTGCTTGGGACCCGGCAGGGCCCCAGCCCGAGCAGCGCCAGCCCCTTCCGCTGAGGTGAAAGACCCCGGAGAGGTGTTCTGCTCTGCTGCAAGCGAGGGGTTCCCACAGCAGGGACCACACGGGGCCTGGTCTCAAGGGGCAACAAAAGACTCTCCCGAGGCGTCACCTGGGCAGCTGGAGGAGCAGGTGGAAACGTGCCCCGAGGGGCTGAGGCAGGTGCGGAAAGGTGCCCCCGGCAGCACTGGCCTCCTGGCCCCTCGCTGCCGCCTCAGCTCCCACACCCCCGATGCAGGCTGGTGCGCCAGTGCCTGACAGGCCCCTGGGCCCCGTCCTCCTTCCACACTGACCTGCGGAGGCCTTCTCCCGCAGGCACAGGGCCTTATTCTCAAGCAGCTCAGAAACAGAGGCTGGACAAGAGATCGCTTTCTAGTTTGGCTCCACTTAAAAACCTCCCATGATTCTCCCATTATGAGCTAAACCCTAGACTGCTCAGCAGAGAACGCAAGCCTCTGCAACCTGTCCAAGTGCCTGCCACCATTTCCCAACCCCCACTGTGGCGTCAGCCGGCCACACCTTCACCCCGCCCCACTTCACCACCCTGGTGTGTGTCCCCTGCGGGAAAGCCCTGCTGTCCCCAACACGGGTGTCTCCCTCCCGCCACGGCCGAAGGCTCCCGGAGCAGCCCGCAGCCCTAAGATACACAGGACTGTGCATGCGTTCATGTGTAGTCAGACTGGGCCCACGAGAGCAGATTGGGATGTTACTGATCCCTGCACCTGGAGGGCCCAGCACAGTGCCTAGGACACGGCCGCCCGCCTGCTTGCCACCCCAGGTTCAGTATGCAAGCTGGAAGAAGTCGGAAGAGAAAAAAGAGGAGGCCACCCCGTGCCCCAGGAGAGCCTACCTGTCATTGGGGGTCAGCTGGCAGCGTCTGATGTCCGGCACCGAAGTGACCCCACAGCGCTTGTACTGCCCGTCCCCGATGGAGCGGGACACCTCCAGCACGCCCAGGACACGCCCGTCCCTGCAGCGAGGGGTAGGCACATCAGACCCCACCTGGCAGACCAGGGGCCCAGGACCCAGACCCTGACCTCAGAAGCAGAGAAGTGGGACAGGGCGAAGGGCGTGAGCTGTGGCACCCACACCCCTCAGTCGCCAGTAACAGCGCTGCGGCACTGCGCAGAGCCTTCCTGCCCCGGGTCATCACCGGCCCGCTGCCCTGCACATATGGCAGCAGCGCCCCCTCGACCTGGCTCGGGGCCGCACCAGGCCTGACCCACTGGTCTGCCCACAGCCCAGAGGCAAGCCTGACTGGGTGTGGACCTGGCTTTGTCTGTTTTGTTTTTACCTTAAAGTCACATGGGCTTCCCTGATAACTCAGGGAAGGAATAACTTGGTAAGGAATCTGCCTGCGATGCGGAACACCTGGGTTCGATCCCTGGGTTGGGAAGATCCCCTGCAGAAGGGGAAGGCTACCCACTCCAGTATTCTGACCTGGACAATTTCATGGTCTGTATAGTCCATGGGGTTGCAAGGAGTTGGACACGACCGAGCGACTTTCACTTTCACTTTAAAGTCACCAGGGTTACAAACAGCTGGGATAGAGGGATATTTTGCATTTCACTCTAATTAATTTGGAAAATACCTGAAAGTGACTATTCCTTGGTTCAGAAGCAAGTGTTCTTTACTTTGGGTATGAACATGATTTAATAACTTAAATATAAACAGGAGAATTCTGGGCAGCACTACACCTTCACTCATTCTACTTTCAGAAGAGGGGAAAGTGACTGCAGGGCCTAAGATAGCCAGTTAGTTCCGTCGGTAGGGAAAGCAGCCCCATGCCCACTGCTCCCAAGGACAATCCTGGTGGCGTGCGTGCTCTGCCCCTCAGGCAGCGCCAACGCCCAGCACCCGGGCTCTCAGTGTGAGGCCAGAGGAGACGCCACACTCGACAAGGGGCGCCAGAGAGCTCAGCCAACCACAGAGCTGTGTGCAGAGGTGCCGCATCACCACTGGGGCTCCCCAACAGGGAGCGTGCCCTGGAAGTGAGCCACCCGCCCAGGGGCCGGAACCGCCCGCCAAGGTCGGGGCCGCTCACGGAGTCAGGATCCCGCCTGGCTCCCGGCCTTTCGCTGGCCCTCAGAGTCACCCTCCTGGTGGCCACCGCCAGATCACCAGCAGCAAAGACTTGTGCTGGTATCTGTGAGCAGCTGAACAATCTTCTCAGGTACAAACAGCAAAACAAAAAGCAAGAGGGAGCAAAGGGCGCCAGCGCAGAGCTGAGGGTGAAGAAGTGCGTGGGGGTCCCTCAGCCAGAGGTGGCAGCTTGGAGCCCGTGGACCAGAGTGCGTCTTCTGGGGTGAGGGCCGGGGAGCCGGGCGCATGTCCTCCCCCCGAGTCACAGACCCAGCTTGTTTCAACAAGACTGCGCGCAGTGGCCAGGCCGAAGACCCCGGCACCACTAGGGCAACTCGGAGCGCACTCGCGCTTCCGAAGCCGACCCGGTGGGCTGGCTGCCGCTCTGCCTGCACTCGGCGCAACAGGCTGCAAGAGATGTGTGTGGTGCGGGCGCCAGCCGGCTGCAGCGGCCCAGGCCAGCTCAGGCTGTGCCTGAGCACAGCCACACCACCTGCCCTCTGTGCCCAGCGAGCCCAACAGGGCCGCTCCCGGCAAGGGCTGCCCGGAACCAGCCACGTGGGTCACGGACTGCGCCCGCCCCAAGCCTCCTCGACAGCCCCTCCACACACAGCCAGTTTCCCATACGCAACACGGGACGCTGCACGCTCTGCATCGGCCTCTCCCCCGGCAAACTGCCGAGAATCCGCTCTTCTCCCACTGTGCTCAAAGTTCTCCCCTGAGACCACCGTGCTGGGCAGGGGGTGGGTGTTCAAGTCCCAGCCCACGAGCCAGTCTGCCTTCCCTGGGGACCTGCTGTCCACAGGCCGGGGCTCCTGCCCTCCAGCACTTGCGAATTTGCTCCACACAGCGTCCTTCCCGTCTCCCTTCCGTCCGCCCATTAGTCAGACAGCAGCTGTCCTATTGGCGCCACGTCAGGCACCAAAGCCCGCTGGTTGCAGCACCTTCTGCTGGTGTTTTGTTCTGGTTTATCCTTCACAACAGGAGAGGGCCACAGAGACCAACACCCTGGCTGCCCGCTGAACCTGCTCTGACTACAGCGCCTCCAGTCCAGGGACACTGTGGTCTCGACGGGCTCGCAAAGCTGAGGTTGGGCTTGCAAAGCTGAGGCTGGGAGGTGGAAGCTCCATCTTCCTCTGACCATCCCAGGATGGCAGATGCCAAGGTCTGGAGTATCAGCAGGGTGGGTGCTACAGGGCAGGACTGCACCTATGATTCCAGAACTATCTCCCTGTCATCAGAGACCGTCTCAGACACACAGCAGTCTGGACCTGACAGCAGATGCTACAGGTGCAAGCTTCCCTTCCTCGTAAAATAAACATCAAGCTGTCTTCACTTTCTCTGAGGAATTCTCCTGAGCAGCGTAAAGCACTGCACATACAGTCCACACCCTTCAGTGTAACAAAGCAGGGAAATAAAAACACATGCGTGGATATGTGTGTCTCTGTAAGAAGACACACTGGGAAGACTCAGGAGATGAGGTGAAGAGAACGAGACCTGGAAGCATGTCTCTGCTCTGTATTTTAGATCGCTGACCATGTCAATGCAGGCTTTCTTCATGTTTAAAATCATGGAAAAAATATGTAACATGATATTTGCCATCTTCATTTTCACTTTTAAGCGAACGGTTGAGTGGCATTAGGTACATCCACACTCTTGTGCAACCATCACCACCATCATCTCCAAGCCTTCCCATCCCCCCGCCAGGACTCTGTGACCACTAACCACCAGCTGCCCTCCCCCACCACCCTGTCCTACCTTCTGTCCGGATGACGACTCTGACCACTTGGGGGGCCTCATATAAATGAAATCATGCAGTGTCTGCTCTTCTCTGTCTGGCTCACTTCACTTAGCAAAATGCCCTCAGGGCTCATCCATGTGATAGGATTTCCTACCAACAAGGCCACGTACAGTGTTTCCATTTTATGGAGGGACCGTATTTTGTTTTCTCTTCATCTAACGATGGACACTTGGGTTGCTTCCACCTTGTGGTTATTGTGAAAAGTGATGCTATGCACGTGGGTGCATGCCTATCTGTTCAAATCCCCTTTTGAATTCTGGGACATATAGACCCAGAACTGGAACTGCTGGATCACATGGCAGGTCTACGTAACTTTTATCTTTATTCTTTTTAAAGTACTGATTTGCAATGTTGTGATGGTAGATCTAGTTTTAATTTGTAAGGAACTGCCATGCCGTGTTCCACAATGGCTGTGCCATTTTACATTCCCACCAACAGTGCACCAGGGTTCCTATCTCGCCATGTAAATGCTTCTTAATAGAAGGTAAGAAAGCCCTGAAGTTGAAAACAAAATGAAACTAATAATCATGACAAGCCGAGTGTAACAAAACCGCAGTGAAAATAATTATTCCGTGTTTACACACAATACTCGGTATATCCTCAGTGAGACACAGATGAAGACAAGAGAGTCAGAAGGAGTTCATGTTCATTAACAGTGATGCTGTTGATAATTCAATTTCAAAAGGCTATTTTGGCAAATAAATATGTGGTGTTAGCAGGAACCAAGATTTTCAGGATAAAAGACACTACAACTACTGACTCAAAGAAGTTAAGAGAAAGCCCTATAAACGCTCAATTCGAATGAGAAGTAGCAATCTAAGCTCACAGGCTACAGAGAGCACACGTGTGTGTGTGTCCTGGTTCTGTCCTGAACAACGTGAACTGAGGAACCTGCAGTTGACGCCAGCAGCCCCAGCACATGGAGCTGTTTTAAGACAGGCAGACGTGTGGAAGGCGCTCCCTCCCGCGGCCCACAAAGGGCACGTGAGCAGCAAGAACACCCTGCCTCTACGGCTGGAGTCAGCGCCCGGGGTACAGAAACCCACCTGCAGTGACTCCTGGAGCAAGGAAAGGGGATGGAAGAAGCGGAGAAGGGAAATAAAAACACCAGTTTCCACAGGAGTGGATGGCTCCCACTCTGTAAATGGTGATGGAAGAATTCAACACACACCCTTTCAGGGAGAAGCTGGTTCAACCCCTGTTGCGAAGGAGAGCCTCTCCTAACAGGTTGCCTGCTACCACGTGCAGGAGCAGCCAGAAGCCGGTGGTCCTCTTCGCTGGCGCTGTGAAGTGGCTGATTCATGCAAGATCACCGAGGGGTGCTAAAAGTGGCAGCTGAAAGGCTGACGGGCAGCAGTCACAAGGGGACAGAGTGGGTCTCCCCAGACTACCGGCAGACACACACGGAAACATGCCCTCCACTCCAGAGCCATCTGCTACCGCATGGTGGTCAGCACGGAGCCCGCATCTCCAGCAGTGATCGCACACGGCTACTGACACGGGGGCAGTCAGAAGCGCCTGGCACTCCCCAACAAATCCCCCACGTTTACTGAAAATGTGTAACCTGAATCTAAAGCAGCCTGTAGACCTACATTCTGCTTTATGAGACGTAACATACAGGCGCCTCAAATGACACCATGAGAAAACAGTGCTGGTGACCCTATCCAAGGGCTGACTAGGGACATGATCCAAGGCAAAGCAGAGATGGTTCTTCATGGAAATACGCAAGTCCAATGCTGACCAGACCCTGGTGTCCAACATAGACACTCTGGGGACAACTGGGGAAATGGGGCACAGATGGAATGTTAAGATAAGCTAACACAAACTAAGGAATGATTATTTTCTTAGATGTTATGCCTGCAACTAACTTTTAAACAGTTCAGCCACACATATTCACACACATATACACAGACAAAGCAAATATGGCAAAATGTTAATTATAATCTAGGTAGTAGATATTTAAATGCTTACTATTTAAAAATTTTTTTTGCATGTTTGAAAATCTTAATAATGAAAGTGAGAGGGCATGGACAAAAAGTAAAAGCATGCCAGCCCCAGCCTTGGGCCGGAGGTGGGCCACAGCCCAGCCCTTTGCTCGGGAACAAGTCACCCCTCCTGTCTCTGAGCACCCCCACTCATGTCTCCAAATTGAGGGGCACACCCTAAGTCCACATAGTGCTTAATAAATGGGGACTGGGAAACAGGAAGTAAATGCAATACAGCTGATCTTACTTTCAGCCATAGGAATGCTAATGTCAAAATCTTTCCAAGGAGCTTGGGCAAATGCAGAATTTTAAAGGTGATGCTACTAACACCAGCGCTGGGGTCACATCCTTGGGCATTAATTCCCACAAGCAGTCACGGGGGCTCAGTCAGTCACGGCACTGGCCAAGGTCAGAACCCCGTCTGTAATTCTGTCTTTGCTCACGCAGACAGCCATAACCCAGACCAAAATCACCTTTTACTAACCCTGGAGCTTTTTAACCAACCCTAAGAATTCTGACTCCTCTCGAGCCCTCCCTGCACCACCGGCTAGAAACAGCCTGGAGCGACAACAAAAACTGCCCCAAGCACACGACAGAAGAGAACCGACACCTCCTGCTGCAGTCTCACACTGGCATCTCACGTCTCCCTTGTCTCCAACAGGCAACGAAGTCTGAAAGGGCTCAAACGGAAAGATGAACCAGAAAAGACCTCTGGTGATATTCCTAATGCAGCATCCTTAGCCCTGCTTAACTACCTGAGAGATGGCAGATGACAAACTAGAGCTGGCACAGTCTTCAAAGACGTAAACACGAGAGATGAAACAACTGCGGCAGACCAAGCCAGGCAAGAGCGGCCCCCTGGGCCTGAGAAGTTGCTCCCCAGAAGCCCAGAGGTGATCAGCTCATGCTACTGTCCTAACCACTTCAGATTTTCTCTCTGGAGAAACTGCCCAAACTGTAGCTTATTCAGCTGTGACAAACAGTAGTTTTCATGAGAGTTCCTAGGACCACAGAAAATGCTGCAAATGCAAATGGTGAATGTGAATTAGAGACAGGAATCCTCCTTTTGCAGACGTAGGGAGGCATGTTTCTCGCACACGTGGTTTGTTTCCACTGGGACATACGTGAACTCCTACAACATGTGTCCACCTACTTCGCTTCACCCAGCTAGACCGCAGGCAGTCTCATCGCGCTGAAGACTGCACAAAGCAGAGTGCCCGCCCGCAGAGGTCTCTTGCGCGTCCACAGTGGCCCCTCCCACCCTCCGGTACCTGACGTTCCCTCCGGCCTTCTGTATTCTCATCCGTTCTTCATACTGGGTCGGATTATGCTCCTTGCTGAGGCTCAAGGCTGCGTGTCTTTGACTCTCCTCATTGTAACGACAAAGGATTGCCTGGGATGACAAGAGGACACCAGGTGTGAACTGAACAAGCCCAGCGGCCAACGCTGCCAGGGGGAGAGCACGGTTAACAACTGACTCTCAGATTCAGCCTCCTGCTGACAAACTTGAGTTCAGAGGGTCCAGCGTCAGAAGGATCAAGTGGCAAAGTGGTGTCACACACACACAAACACTAAGGAAGAGAACTGCTGAGTGACCACAGCCCCCTGCTCCCCTCACCAGGTCACTGTCTTCCCACCTGTGACGTGAAAGGGAGGTCCCTAAACAGCACCGAGGTCCCTTTAGGCGCTACCATTCCCCGAGTCTACACTGGCCCACCTGGTGGGCTGAGCAAGCACATGTCCGCGTGTTCCCATCACCATGTTTACTGGGTGGTCACTTCTGGACAAACCTCTTATTCTACGGAGGGGGAAGCCTGAAGCCCAGAGGAGAAGCATCAGGCCTGGAGTCACAGAACAGGGCCAGGACTCAAACTGCGTCTGACTCCAAAGTCTCTCTTTCTGGGCTAATTCATACACGTGCTATTTTTAAGTCCTCTGGTCCAAATGCCCGTGTACAAGAGGCAGTCCCACCAGAGAGAACCAGTAAAGGGTCACCCCAACACAGACCCCACTGGGGCAGGGCTTTCATCTGGGATGCTCGTGGCTCCCAGTGCCCCATATCCCAAGTCACCCTAAAAGCAACAGGGTGGGGAGCGGCTATGTCCGTGTCTGAAGATGCTTTAAGAGTGGGAAGGTCACTCTGTCCGTGACCACTGCACGGGCAAGGAGGCTGGCTGACAAGCAGGCGGCAAGGGAGGCGACCGTCCACTCCTGGCCGGGGAGGCAGCAGGGACCACACAGGCCCTATGGAGCCCACCCTCTGGCTCTGAGTCAGCCCCACAGCTGGGATGTGACGCAGGCTGTCGTCGTGGGAAGTAGCCGGGTTTTCTCCCTCAGCCCTGGTGCTGGGCTCAGTGGACATTCATCCCATCACCAAGCACTCTTCCAGTCACAGCTGTTATTTTGAAATTATATAATTTGGAAAGGCAGGGGCTAATACTTTTCATTCATTACTATCTGAGGACAAAGAAATGAAGACAAATAGTTGTTTAAATATAAGTAGTTTTACTTGAGGGCCAATTAAATTCCAACTTACAGCTCTGTACCTGTTTGACAGACAGGGTATAAGTCTTCCCAGAACAAAGCGCCTCCAGTTTAGCGGCCATTCCCTGACCCAGAACTTTTAACTGCAACAGAGCCCCCTGTAGCAACCCCGCCACCGTGGGGTTATTCACCAGTGCTGCCTACAGTCCCCCCCGGAAGTGCTGCTGTCTCGGGGGCCGCACCACAGCCACATACCCGACTGTCCCCAAGGTTGGCGATGTACAGAGTGTTGTCTACGGCCAGAACACACGTGGCGGTGGACCCGTCCTTCCAGGCTGGCTTCCTGGGGGGGGGAAACACATCAGAGACACAGTCACCACCAACGCGCCAGCACTCTGAGACTGAACTTCCAGAGCTGAAACGGAAGTGTCCTGCTTTTAAAATGGACGGGTTCTTTAATACGTGTTTTTTTTAAAAATTCAGATTTCATTAAGCTTTAAGAGCTTACTTGGTGCTAGGAGTTTTTTGGACAACAAGCATTAGCATTAAACCGTATTGGAAGGCCTGAGATGCGTGTAGGAAAACAACACACCCCCTCCACCACAGGTCTTCATGTGGTTACACTTACTGGCTTGAGGCTTGCTTAAGGAATTCTTCATCAGTATGCTTGAAGGTGTCCAGAAGGCATCTTTTCACGGTTTTCTCTACACTGATTACATCTCCTGTTGCAGAGGGCAGGAAAGAAAACAAAGTCTTAAGGAAGGAAGATTATCCTCCCGCCACCATCACTGTGTTTCTGCATTATGACCAAGAACAAGCTGTGCTTCCTCCACTGTAAGTGGGGGTCTTAGTAACCTCCCAAGTACAGAGACAAGAGGTGCCATCGCCCAGACACAAGCAGCTCCACAGTGGGCCCGCTGCACAGCCCCCGCTCCCCTCGGCGCTGCCCCTCTAAGCCATGCTCTTTCGATCAAGGATTCTTTAAAGCCAGTGACGTCTCACTCACCAGCACAAAGGGCCAACCCCGAGATGAACGCGAACCGATTGAGTTCTGAGCCTCACCTTTAGGAAATTTCCTGATTAAGTTCTGATGCAAATTCTGTGCGGCAAATTTTGAGGCTCGAATTCCTCCATGTCCATCAAAAACAGCAAAGTATGAAACCCGAGTGCTGGAATAATGAACTGAGAGTCAGCAAGATCCTCAGGCAAAGATTACTCCTCTCCATTAAAGCTTTTAACTCGGACAGCAAGCAATAACAGTACCTGAGACAATACTGAAGTAACGTCCATGACATTTTAAAATTAAAAACTCACACTTACTTCAAAAATCAAGATCTGTTAACTCTGATTTTTCACTAATATTCAGAACTCTTTTCTATTTAAAGCAGATTTAGTTTCCTACTTACAGCAGATTTAAACACCAACACACAGATAAACACAGATAAATTACTGATCCAAGACAGTCAAGAACATCTGTAAGAGGACAGGTAGTTTCAGAACTGCTACTCAAACTCTGATGGATATCAGATTCTTAAAGCCTACCCCACCACTCCTACTCCTATTCCCCTTTCAAGTTGGCCAAAAAACTCACATACATAAATAGCATTAAAACTGTTTCAGGAAGGAAAGAACAAATATGCTGTGAGAAATGACACTCTGCAGAGCTGTTCTTTTCCTCAAACGTTTCTAGAATCCCTTCTCAATGTGGGACATCATGAGTCATGAAACAATAAACTTATTTTGCTGAGCATATTCTTGAGGCCCATCCATGTTGGTGCCAACAGCAGATTTTATTTTTTTAATGGCTGACTGATATTCTATTATGTGTGTACATATATTCCAATATGTAATATTATATATAATGTGATATATATGTATATATATGCCTCTCATATGTGGTTTATAACTCAGAATCTTACAGTGTAGCATCTACTAGTTATGGCTTGGTGTCCCCCAATTAAATCTGTTCCCAAAAGACGTGCCCCCGAGGCTTCCCCAGAGTCCCTCTCCTGGCTCTAAAAGCAACTCCAAGCAACTCCTGCTCTTGGTGACAAGGGCTCTTCCTCCATACCTTTTCCTTCCCTTTAATTTTATGCAACTGCAGGAGAGATTTCACAGTCTGTCTTCCGCTTTCTTGGTCTCCTTCTGGGCCCTCACTACTGCACCAGCTCTCCTGATGCCACTCACGGCTGCACCAGCGGCAGAACAGACTTCTACACCACCCGGGCAGCCAGAGCAGGGCACTCACATGAGGGAGGAGGGGGGCCGGCACTCCTCAGTGATGTCATTCAGGATGACGTGGGCGTCCTGCATCTCCTCCCGCTCGCCCTTCCGCTCAGCCACGTAGCCTTTCAGGTCGAAGATCACCGAAGAGGCTATGGAAAGGAGAACACAAAGCCAATACAAAACTGTGCCCTTCTCTCCAGACGCCCTAGTCCCAGAGCAAATGAGAGGGAACTGTGGCTGTTCTACCCAGCAGTGTTCGAGAGCTGCCCTGCCAGGCATCTCCCGGGAGGCAAGTCTGCTACAGACCACTGCTGATCAGGGCGGCCTCTGCAAGGCTGAGCAGCGGAGAGGAGACAGCAGGCGACAGCAAGTCAGGACAGAACGGCTCCTCCAAAGAGAGCACTTGGTCAAAGCACCAGAGCAAGGAATGTGCTGTCACCCCACAGAAGTGAGACTGGAACCAGGGCAAGGAGCTCCTTGCAAATCTCGTCTGTCAATAATTTCATGAGGACAGAAAAATCTAGTTTAGAGAAATGCAAGTAAGTAGTTTATCCCAACTGCCCTGTTGGACACATTGGAAATATGTGTTTCCATGCTTGAGGCTGGAAGACTGAACAAATGGAAAGATCAGTTGCTTTTACTTTAACTGAGGAAGGAAAAGGAAAAAGGGAGTCCACTGGAGGTGCAGAAATTTCTCTTTAATGGCTGGTTGGAGCTCATATTCTGACACTTGAGAGCCACGTCAGTGATAGATGTCCTTCCTGAAGGGCGGCCGCTGGCAGGCACAGCGCTCTTCAGGCTCCAGGCAGTGACAAGCTACGCTGAAACCTGCATCCTCACATCACACCTCCGTGGGAGCCCGCAGCCTCCGCCGGAGATCACTTATGGCATGCGACCAAGTGGCTTGCTTGGCTGGTGCAGTCGGTAAAAACCCAGAAAGTCAGCTTTCTCTCTAGCTGATACTCCTCACTTATTCCTCATGCACTGTGACACTTTACAAAGCTGACTACAAATTTCAATTGCTCTTTCCAGCCTCAGGTCATCTCTTGGGACGCTGCCTACGAGCTCTTCACAGAATTCCAAGTACTAATCAACAGGCGGAGGGCAAGGACATGTGGCTGGAGAGAGACTGGGGGCCCATACGCTAACCACAGCCGAGTAAACCTGTCTCTAACCCCTGAAGGACTAAGGCAGGTTTCCTACCTGACCGAAGGTGAGTAAGAGATGGAGCGCATGGAGAGCAAAGAGTGAGGAAGCACGTGTGAACCTGGAAATCCGTGTGCAAACAGGGAACCCTATCCACTTCTTAAACACAGACACATAAAGGAAGTGCTATCACTGGAAAGCTAAGCTTGATTTTGCTCTGGGTTGGCTTACAACATGAAGTCTAATACATTTGTTTTCAAACTGTCTGAAAACCTTTACAAACTTTCTTTTCCACAAGCTCTTCACTGCCATTCTTCTCTTCATCAGAGGTTTTCCTCTTTGCTCCTTTCCCTTCATTCTTTACCACCTGGGATATCGAAGTGTCAAGAGAACCTGGAAATATAAAGTAAAAACCAGACAGAAACATAGCTATAGACTGTTAAGTCCCGAGCAGACCTGGTCCCCTCCCAGCCCTCGGAGATGAAAGGACATTCGTGTGAGGCCTGGGAGAGGGAGGCTCAGCGGTCATGGCCATGACTCTGAGGGGTGGGGCAGTATCCTGGGTGCTCACAGTGGGGGACCACACGTTAAAATCCAGGCCCTGCTCAGACGGCTTCGGGGGGACATGTGAGAAGCTTCTCAGTGGCAAAAACACATTCATACCTTGGGGCTATGGCACACACATGGTATTTTATATCCACAAGCCCTTACGTATACATTCTCCAAAACTTGCAAAGTGAAACATCCTTAACCACTCAAAAAAACCAACAAAGACTTAAAATGAGACCAATATCAGGCTCTAAGAACCGTCTGTATCCTGAAAGGCAGAAGACTACTGCTGAAGCCATTCCCACGTGCAAAGGGATGAACGTCTAGTCAAAGTTAAGAGCTAAGGGCACCTGCAGTGCGTATGCACTGTGGAATGACAAAGTCTAGTTTTAAGTCTCAGTTCTGCCCCTTACAAGGGGTGTACCCTCCAGGCAAGTTACTTGACCTGCCGGCCTCAGCTTCTTCATCCGTAACAGGGAGAAAACTGTCCTCTCAGAAGGCTGTTTAAAACTGATGGGGAGCACGTGTGTAAAGCTTTCATCACAGCCCCTGGTCCATCAAGTGTCCAATGAATGGCCCTAAGTATTCTCTGCATGTAGGTATAAAAGCAAACAACCATTTATTATTCATACAACTACTCTTTGCCAGAACTTTCTGAGTACTGAGGGGGGAAAGGAAACATTCTTGCCTTCAAGAATAATCAGTTACTTGCAAAGGACAGATTTCTGCAACAGTGTAACACACACACCCTACCCAACATGGTGAGGCAAACCAGCTGGGACAATGCCATGGATCTCTCAATGGTCTTGCCATTAGCCTCCTGCCACTTACTGTTTGTTTTCCAAATGTGTATGAAAAAAAACTTCCTTTCTTTTAAATTGCAAAACAGAGAAATTTTTTAAACTGCTGTTGCCTTCAAAGTGAATTACACTGTAATCAGAGAATGTGGTCTACATATGATATTGACTCTGTACTAGGACTTACTTTATGGCCTAGAATGTAGTCAACTTTTGTAAATGGCTCTTGCCTGCTTGAGAAGAAAAGTATGTCTTCTCAAGAAATCCTAAATATTGGATACAAGATTGGATTCTACAAACCCTGTTAA
This sequence comes from Muntiacus reevesi, assembly GCF_963930625.1. NCBI lineage: Eukaryota > Metazoa > Chordata > Mammalia > Artiodactyla > Cervidae > Muntiacus > Muntiacus reevesi. Next base: position 175,805,664 of record NC_089249.1, read on the forward strand.
TAATGGTGCTGAAGTCTTCTAAGTTGCTATTAGTTTATTGCCTTTTGCCCTGAGGATAGCTAAGACATAACTATCCTGAATCCTCCTTCCTTTAACTAGATCTGTTGAGAGCCCCAGTTGCACACATTTAACTTTCACTATAACTAAGAGTGCTGTCTTTACTAGGAAGGTTTTAGGGTAAACTGTATGAGAATGCTGTAATTTTTTTGTATGGACAGAGCCTGAAAATCTGAGAATTCTTGTGAAAGATGACTGTGATACTTTTTCTAAATACAGAAATGTGTGTGTGCTAAGTCACTCCAGTAATGTCTGACTCTTTGTGAGTCTAGGGACTGTATCCAGGCAGGCTCCTCTGTCCATGGGATTCTCCAGGCAAGAATACTGGAGTGGGTTGCCATGCCCTCCTCCAGGGGATCTTCCTGACCCAGGGATGGAACCCACGTCTCTTACATCTCCTGTATTGGCAGGTGGGCTCTTTACCACTAGTGCCACCTGGGAAGCTCAAATATAGGAAAAACACTAATTTAATCCATGCTTGGTTAGACTAATTGCAATGATTTAGTAGCAATTAATTAATAATACAGAAAAATATACCTGAAAAGCAGTAAGAGTTCTATCTGACAACATAAGGAAGGTTTTTTTCACACTAGAAGATACTCACATATGAGAAAGGACAGCCTGCATCCACCCTGCCACCCCCACCCCCCTTTGGGGGAGGTTCCATGTGAGAAGTCCTCAGACGGAATAACAGACTCATCATGTATGACAACCTACAGGAATCTGCTCTGTTTTCCCCTTCTGTTCAATTGGGATGTAAAAGGAAAAGTTAAACATTTACAGAAACGAGTAGAGCCAGTGTTAATAGGCTTGACAAAAATGAAATAAAATCAACAAAAAGAATGTTGAGAACGAACATAAAAGCACTGGCTGGAAATTAATTAACTAAGGTCTTAAACTTCAAGAATTCAAATTCCTGCACACGGTTTGTACCAGTCAGTAAAGCAGTGTCATTCCAACTTCATTTAAAGATCAAAATTCTTTCTCTTTTTTAAGTGGTATAAAACAGAAGACTAATTTATCAGGGATACTGAAGATATTTTTTCAGTGTGAAATGTGGAAAGCACTTCACATATTCAGATACTTTTCTGCTGGATACATCTGGATCTGTCAGGAATACAAGGCAAAACTAGAATGACAGACTCAGATTTTTTTTTTTTAAAGAACCTTAATAACAAAGGTCAAAATAAACGACTGAATTCTTAAAATTCCAAGGAGTAGAAAATAATCACCAAAAAGTGACGCAGTATTTATGTATACTTTTTGCTTCCCAACTGATGGTATCTACTGAGTTTAGTTTGTTTGTTTATTCGTTTTGGCGGGAGCCTAGTTCCCCAACCAGGGGTCAAACCTGAACCCTAGCAGTGAAAGAACTGAGTCCTAACCATTGGGCCGCCAGGGAATTTCCGGTATCTATTTAGTTTTAATAAACCTTATGTAGTATTATGATTTGTCATCCTAAGGCTTTTTACAGCTATAAATAAATACACTTTATGTAAGAGTAAAACATTATATGTTATTTCCATCAGCACACTGGACTAGCTTCCCTACCACTTACCTGAATCGCCACTGGTGGCTGGTGGGAGATCGTCAAAAAGCAAAGGTCCCCCAGAGCCTGAAACACAGCAAAACACCAAATGAGCCCACAAAACCAGGGTGGGGCTCCAGTTTCAGAATCCATCCCACCAGGATACCTACACAGGTCACTGAAATAAACTCAAAACTCTCGTGTCAATCCAGTGGCAACTCATACTGTGCACACAGCGTCCTGAACCTACTTTAAGTCTCATCATTTCAAAGGAGACGGAAAACCTGCCTTGGAGTTCAGTCTTATTTCACTAGTAAAATAGACGCTCAGATGAACCAGAGAACACTGCTCAATATCTTCACGCAGTTTCTCAGGGCTAGCAACTAGCAGATTTTTCTGCCTTACCTGATGCCATGGATTCAAAACTTAAGACAGTCCAACACCTAAAACATCTGTGTGTTGAAAATGGGGGAAAGGGAAAAAGATTGAGACAACTACAATCCCAGGATGACACGTTGACACACACCTGGGAGAGCCTGGAGACTGTACCTGAGTCAGTACTGCTGGCCGGAGGGAGACCATCAAAGAGCAGAGATCCTTTCTGAGCTTCTTTCCCTAGAACACGGAACACCTGCTTAGAGAGCACTTGGACACTGGCCAGGTGGGGCTCGAAGGGGGAGATCTTCTGAGATAAGGCAGCTATTAAATTAAAATCTTCTCCTCTCTGTTGGACAGAGTAACTGTTTCCAAAAATACTTTCTCAACAGTCATTTAATATGGACATTTGTTTCCAACAGTTATAGTCAATATACAAGCAATGAAGGATGATCCAAAAGGAATTTTAAGGGCTACTGAGTGTTTTGAGGAAAACAAGTATTCTTCTTGCTAATTTCAGTATTGAAAGGAACAAATTTAAAAAAACCTTTCTTTAAGAGTGAATCCTGAGAAGAAAAAACTGATTCTAGAGCAAAACAATAATTCTATCTTGGTACCTCGATAAAGGACTCTTCAAAGGTCTACCGATCTTAAAAAATCCTATTTCAACAACACTCTGAACTAATTACCAAGCAGAATCTTAAACACACAAGCAGAGAGACGGTGAGAGGTCTGAATCTGTCTTAACCTGGTATCTCCAGCACAGAGCCCAATTCAATAAATATCTATGAAGAAAATGAAGAATTTCAGATACTCCAAGATAAACTCAGGAGAAAGCTAAGAAATCTTTCTACTTAAAAACCTAAAGATTTACCTAACAAAAGTACTTGCCTTAAATGTTTTATACTCAATTATCCCTTTCCACATAAAATTTAATCATTATTCCTTCTCCAGCTTTCCTCAAAATTTCTACTGAAGTTACGAAATATACGAACCAGCCCACAGGAATGTGGGGGAAACAACGGGCTAAAGATGAAGATGTGGATGTCCACGTTCTCTGAGATCGAACACACTGATCTTGTTCCTCAGAGCTCAAGTACAGAGATGCACCCATTTAAAAACCTACTCAAAAAAAAAAAACAAACAAAAAAAACCTCCTCAACATGTGTGCTCTGAAAGTTTCATCCATACTGTCTTTTTGCCTAGAAACGAGCTAGGCATCAACTCTACTTTTTTATTTTATTTTTTTTTTAACTCTACTTTTTTAAAAACTAAAAATTTTAAGCAAAATTTATAAACTTCAAGGAAATAAATTTCTTTAGGAGTCTTTAGGTCAGAAGTACATTAAATACCTGATAAATTCCTAATTTAACAAAAAGTAACTCTTTTGCTTTATACCCGTAACACAAACAGGAAATAGTTATTCCGTTAAATTATAGTTTTCTCCCTTAGGATTGGCATAAAGACATTAAGTAATTACAAGTAGTTTCACTTTTCTCACAAGTGACATACTCTATGGGAAGTATTCCAAAAACAGCATTAGAACATTAAAAGGCATTTAGGATAACCATTTACTCACTGTACTATTCCTCCTACAAGAATCACTAATATTTCAGCAGGCTACTTCCAAAGGGAACACAAACCATACTAGTCTAAGCATCATCATGTCCATTTCAACAGACTTCAAACTGAACAGGATGACCCAGAACAGTCGCACTATATTCAGGGGGCTCAGAGCACGAGGCACCTTGGGACAGAGGGACATTGCTGGGAGGAGGCCGACCCGAAGAGCAACCAACCCTCCACTTATGCAGGGCCAGATTTTAATTTCTGAATTAAACTACCTCTCTACACCAGGTCTTTCCAAATCCAGTGTCCAATGGGGGGAATCCTCTTTTACCCAGGTAAAACATTTTCGGTCCTGGCAAGCATTCCTCATAACAGGGTTTCCAGCTCAGCACTAGCCCGGCTGCTCTCCTTTGTTGACAAGTTAGTTAAGAGAGTGCCTCAAACCTACCACCAGCCCCAGAGAACAGCCTCTCTTCCCCTGCTGAATGGAGTGAACCTCAACTGCTCTCTATCACTCTAGAATATTCTGAGTGGTACTGCAATTAAACACAGTGAGATCATCTCAGAGTTTTGTTAGCCACAACTGAGAATGGCTTATGCAAATGATAATTAACGTTCACTGCCTGTCAAGAACTACTCTAGTGCTCTACATATTTTCATGGATTGAATTCTTATAATAATCTTATGAGGTGGGTACTATTATTATGGTTACTTACTGATGAGGAAACTGATGCACTTGCTTAAGTAACTGTCCAAGAGAAGAGCCAGTGAGAAATGGAGGTTGAAACGCAGATAGCCTGCTTTCCTAGCACATGCTCTTTGTGAGGTGTTATACTGCCTCCTCGCTGTTACAGGAACTTCACAAGGATCATTTAACTTTTATACAACCCCCCAAAGATAAGCCTAAGGCTCTATAAGATCTCTGGAGTACCTTTTTGCATCATCATAAGGATCAAAGTTAAAATAGTTTGCATCTGGATTCTTTAAAAACAATCTGTACATCACAGATGCTATAAAGGGAACTTCTGGTTAGTCAGAACCTTACATTCTGTGTTGAATAAATAAGTAATTCGAAGTATCTGGGGCTGCAATCACTGGACCAAGTGTGACTTTGACCTTACCTTTAGAAGTGGTCCCTGAGTTCTAAATACAAGAACTCTCATAAAGAAAGAAACAAGACAGAAAACAGGTTTTCCATGACACTTAATCTCATCTGATTTTTTTTTTTAAGTTATTTACATTCTGAAGCTAAGTCTACTGAAAGTTACATATTATGCTGACAAAAATACTCTTGATCATTTTCAGGTTAGCAAAAAGTTGCTACTTATAACATAGCAACAGAAACCTTAAATATTTTGCCTAACTTGCTTCTTGCACCTGAATTTTTACCTATAAATGCAATACAGTTGACCTCCTCATCCATGGATACAAAGGGTCAACTGTACTACACCATTTTATATAAGTGACTTAAGCATCCTCGGATCTGGGATCTGAAGAGGACTCCAGACCCGATCCCCTGCAGAGAGTGACAGACAACTGTGTATGTTTTCCAAATACCACAGATGTATTAGAAAAAGGCCCACTGCTCCATCTATCCCCACCAGAATAACACCTTAGTGTATACTTTCCATTTCCCTTTATGCTCATGAACTGAATCGTAGATGTTCATTTTAATTTTTAAAAGGTGTAAGTACGCTATATACAATGCTGTTACTGCTAAGTCACTTTAGTCGTGTCCAACTCTGCAACCCCATGGACTGTAGCCCATCAGGCTCCTCTGTCCATGGGATTCTCCAGGCAAGAATATTGGAGTGGGTTGCCATTTCCTCCTCCCGAGGATCGTCTCAACCCAGGGATCGAACCTGTGTTTCCTGAGGCTCCTGCACTGCAGGCAGATTCTCTACCATGAGCCACTGCCATCATTATATACAATACTCTACCTATATCACTGTTCATGTAAGCCATCAGTGCACGCTCCAGACCAGCACACTGGGTCTAAGGATTCTTTCCAACAGTCCCCCACTATCCTACAATATACAGGAAGTACTGCCACTCCCTTGTCCGGGTCCTTTACTGATGGGCATGCGGGGTGATTCTGGTTTATTACATGACAAATAATGCCATAATGAACAACCCGGAACTTATAGGCTCATTTTATCTGCCAGATTGCTAGTAAGAAAGTAAACAAAGAAATTTGACAAATGTCAAAATGTGTTCCAAAAAAAGTTGTGGTAACTTTCACTCTCAACATACTTTGTGAGAATGTCCATTTCTCTGAATACTCATTACCATCGTGACAATTTTTAAATCTGACAAGTGAAAAACATGGTACACCAGTGACCTGCTATTCCTTCCCAGTGACTGAGGAAGCTAGCACCAATTCCCATCGATGGATCACCTGCATTTCTCTGTAAACTGTCAGGATACATCCTTTGACCATTTTTCTAATGGGTCACCTCTTTTTCCTGTTAACTTGTCTGAGCCTTTCCCTTACCAGGGGCAGTGACCTTTAGTAACGGTACCACAACTATTTTCTCTCAGTTTGTCTTTTGCCTTTGTGCTACTTTGGCTGCAAAAACTTTTTACTTTTACATAGCTAAATCTATTTTAATTTTTTTATGACTTAAGTTTTTTCTTACTAACCCTGAAGTTTTACAATTAGTGCAAGTTTTTTCTAATATCTTAGCCTTTATTTTATATTTCAATCTCCAATTGCATAAAAAGAAATATTTTGAGGGTGCCTTGCAAAGCAAGTATTTATTTAGTCGTCGACAGCAGACCATCAGTTTTAAAGTGTACTGGTGTAGTGAAAGAACCACCCTATAAAACTGAAGTCAGATTACTACACAAATGACTTTAAACCAAGACACCTTTAACTTGTTCAGACTACCAAATATAAGCTATCAATCTTCAAAGACATCAATCGGCATTTTAATGACTATATTGCAAAGAGTCCGACATGACTTAGAGACCGAACAACCAAAGAAATTCCATCTCCATCTGATACAAACAAATACACATCCTCTTTTAAGTAAGTATGTATACTGTACATTAGAAACTTAATTTCACCCAGCAAGCAAAACCTGTTAAGGGTTGGGATGAAAACCCTTAATTCAGCTCAAAATCTGAAAACATTTATTGTATTCTTTCCACGTTTTTCTTCAAATCATAAAAAGTAAGAGGCTTGGTGTAGGAACATTAGATGTGACGTTCAAACCAAAAATCAAAACAACAAATAGAATACACTTGACATGATCAGGAGCGGATACTTCTTCCCTTTGGACACTGGGCGTTTTGACAGAATCCATTTGAGAGTGCATTTCCCCCCCTTTTGAACAGCTGTGAAAGTTAACTCACAGAGTAACATCTACAAAGCACTAGCATCCATCAGTACTGAGCACAGAGCCTCTGCTCTCCCCTCCACACAGTACTCACTCTCTCTAACCTGTGGGTAACAGCAGGATGCAACACTAATTCTTCAGATGCAGGAACAGCCACAGAAGACAGTAAGGGCAGAATGAGGATTTGAAACCAGTCTGAGTACATGCCCCAAACAACTCTGCTGGGGGACTGTGAGAATGATTAGGTCTTTTTACTGTGCCCGCATTAGCTCAGAAATTTGTGACACCTGCACATCCTTCAAGGGCTCTGACTGTGGCAATCTAGCCTCCTCTCTCCATCTGCTTCAAGAAGCCAACTTCACTTTCCTCTCCTTCACTCTAGATTCAATGTTATCAACAATTTTTCAGAAACAAAAAGTATGACATTTATTTTTTTGACATTTGAATTTTCAAAAATCAACGTACTTTTATTTTACAAAATCATAAAATCAGTTTCTATTCTTGTTCAAATGACTTTTTTTTAACCTGTTAAGTTTAATCTTACTGGTTTTAACTAAATGCCTATCAAGATAACTTTGGGTTCTGATTTTGTACTCACTTTAGTACTTATCCCTCTCAGCGTCTGTTATCAACAAATTCAGAAAGCATGCCTTCTTTGCCTTTAAAGCTATTACAGAAAACACACTCGGTCAAGGAGAGCCTGTGACAGTGCCAGCACCCTCCTCACAGACCGGAGGCGGGTCACTGATCCACTCCTGAGGGAGCCCGGGTTTAAACACCACGCAGCACCTCGGCCACCCTGTCGTCTCAGCCAGGGTTGGGTATGTCCTTCCAGGCACCAACCTAAAGAATCATCAACTTTTGTATCATTCAGGGGTCCCTTCCGCCTGAGTGAACCCGAATTAATTTCAGATAGAAAGTGATGGCAATTAAAGAAAATGACAGGCATACAGGTGCATCTGCAAATGCAAACTCTGCCCCAAACACATTCAGACAGAAGTTATCCTCCACCAACAGAGTAAAAAAGACTGCATAGACAAGCCAGAGTTTTCACCCACAACGAGAACAATCCAGAAAAGAAATCTAGGGAACAATCCACAAAATGAGATGCTCTGCTGGGAAAATTAACAGTGCCGTTATTGTGACTAACGGCCTCCTAAGACTGGCCTGGCGTCCACATGTGACACGCCAGAATCCAAGCCTACGGAGGGCAGAACAACTCCTTCTTGGGAGCCTTCTTCACGGATCCAAGTCGCAGGTCGCACTACTTCTCCACGTTGCATGCGCAGGCAAACCGGAGAACCAAACGTTCCCCCAAAAGCACACTGTTCCCTTGCCTAGAATCTCTGCAAATTACAAGTCTATCCATCTTTGGAAGCCCGAGTCCAGCACCACCTCCCAACCAACTCTCCGTTCACGGATCACAGACACCCCTTTCCCGGGGCACTCAGCAACTCCCAGTCATTAACTTTGTCCCTTTTCGATGTCAACCACTCGCATTCAGAATTCGGCTTCTCTGAAAGAAAGCAAACGCTGGGTGTCAGTCACCTTCGTTTGCCCCTAGGACAACAGCAGTTGCCGAACCAGGGTCTCCAGACCCCCTCCGGGACTGTCCAACAAAATCCGCTGCGGATTTCGTAACACAGAGGCCGGGCCCCACCTTCCGGGCTTGCAAGCTGAGTGGGGCTGAGCTGGGCCTGGAATGTGAAAAGTGTTCTGAAGAGTTTTCCACGTTTCCTGCCACCGAGTTAGACTAGGAAATTAAAAAAAAAAAAAAAGTCCTAAACCACAGCATCCAGCTGAATGTGTTGCACCTGAAAACGTGAACAGGTCTTGCCAAATTCAGCCTGGGCGCGGTAATAACCCGCCCGACAGAGGACCAGGCGTGGTGGTCCCCGCACGGCTACCCCGCGGAGCTCCGACCAGCGGCCTCCGGGACGCGCACGGCGGCCGAGGTCAGGGGGCAGCCAGGGCTGGGGAGCGGACCCGGGCGAATGGGCTTCCCTTTGGGGAGAGGGGACTTCCGGGGCCCAGAGGGAACAACAACAACTACTCCGAGCCTTGAGACAAGATCGGAGGACGCAGAGAGAACGAATCCTCTCTTCTGAGCTTCAGAATCACGAGCAGCCGAGCCGGGACCACCTCGATCGCCGGGGTACACACAGAACACAAAGCACAGGAAACGCCGAACCGGGAGAGCGCCCGGGACCACGAGCTGCCCAGGCGGGCGGCCCGGACGCAGGCCGGCGGCGCGGGGCTCCCGTGAGGGAAAAGCGGCCGCGCACAAAGGGCGCCGGGCCGCGCGCGGCCTTTCCTCCTGCGCAGCGAACATGGCGGAGGCCCGGCTCCCCGCGCCGGTGCAGGCCGCGCTCGCCCTCCCGCGCGTCCGCCCGCCCGCCCTGCTGGCCCTCACCAGCCCGGCGGCCGCCCGCTTACCAGCAGCCGGCCGCGGCGAGCGCTCGGGCTCCGGCAGGTCCCCGAACAGGTCCATGACGGAGGCTGGGCAGCGGCTGCGGCAGACGCGCAGCCCGCGACCGGCGGCGGGCTCCACACCCTGCGGCGGCTGCCGGGCGGCGGCGGCGGCGGCCCGGGAGCCGTCAATCACCCGAGGGCGGGCCCGGAACGCCACCAATCGGCGCGCGGCATGGCCCTGCCGCCCCAGAGGCCTGCGTGCGGGCGGGACGGGGGCGGGGCGACGGCGCGCAAGCGCACTGGCTTCGCTTCCGCCGCGAGAGCAAGCTGGTAACCCGGCTGGCTTGCTGACAGTGAGGCCGACGGCGCCATGTTCCCCGCGCGCGCCTGTCCTGGGCTCCTCAAGTTTTCTCTGGACATGGGCGTTGGATTCCGAGAAGGCCCCTTCCAGAGACACAAGTCTGCGCTCAAGGGCAGCTGTAGTGAGCCCTGGTGACCCGGAAGACTATGGAGTTTTCACGTTGGTTCCGTCCCGCCATCCCTGGCCAATTTGAGGTTGAGAAGTAGAATCCTGTTGGAGCGAACCCTTGAGATGCATGGTGGAGAGGAGGCATCTCTGAACTTGTCTGCTCCCATCCGGACATGTGGGGAAGAGGGGAAAACAAGCGTCCATGGCGGTGACATCAGGGAGCTGGCCTGGCACACACAGCTGGCCTCGGTGTTCTACTGGATATACAGAGTTCCATGAAACGTAGACATCAGGCTCTGATGTTCGATCCACGGCAAAAACGAGGCCCTTCCATACTTGTCTGAACACAGACAAAAGACGAACATTGTCCAAGCCACAAAAATGACCAAACCTCCTTCTGTCTCGGCCAATCAGAGTGACTGCTCATTCTTTACCAGTTACAGGTTTAACTTTTCTCTATTCTTCTTGCCTCTGTGATGCAATCTATGAAGACATCTGGTCAAGGAATTGCTTCCTTTTCCTGACATCCAATCCAAAGTGGACTGGCTTCCTTAAATGTTTCCCCCACATCAACTAACACAACTGAAATGTTGTAAATATACTGCAGCCCACCAGGCCTCCCTGTCCCTCATCGTATCCTGGAGTTTGCCCAAGTACACATTCCTTGCATTGGTGATGCCCTCTTCTACTCCTGATCTTAATCTTTGCCAGCATCAGGATCTTTTCCAGTGAGTTGACTTTTCACATCAGATGTCCAAAATACTGGAGCTTCAACATCAGTCCTTCCAGTGAATATTCAGGGTTGATCTCCCTTAAGATTGACTGGTTTGATCTCCTTGCTGTCCAGGGGTTTTTCAGGAGTCTTCTCCAGCACCACAGTTCAAAGGCATCAATTCTTTGACATTTTGCCTTTACGGTCCAGGGATATATCTACACATCCCTTTACTGCGGTTTCCCATGGTGATGGTCTCCCTCGCTGGGATGAAGCACAGCTCCGTGGACTACTGATTACTGATTTCTGGTGATCTCTGGCTAAGGACATTGTTGGCCCAGCAAGCCTTCATGCTGCACATCTACCCAGCTGCTCACTCGCTACTGTTTGAAACCCTCAGGGCTCTCTCCTCTTCCTTTAGCAGATGAATTGCCTCCTCCCTGCAGGCGTGCTCTAAAGGAATAACAAAGCCCTGTTTCCTCACCTCTCTCCCACTTTCCTGCCCACCCCAGCCTTGCTTCACTTCATCACTTCTCCAGACACCTCCTGCTCAGCTCATCAGTGAATTCCCACTGTGATGCTAAAAGGAACTGAGTTTTTTAGTCCTCAGCATACATGAATCCTTGCAGTATTGACACCGTCAGCCTCTCTTTCCGTTTGGTTTGTGGGACATGTCACTGTCTTTGTTTGAAAGTGTTCCCTGTCTGCTTTGCAGGCCCACTTCTGCCTGGTTATTCGTTGAGGGAATTCTTTAATACTTGATCCTGGGTCCTCCTCACCCCACACTCCCTCCTTCAGCAAATCTCATCCACACATGGCTTGAGTTTCCAATGATCTAAACATGGTTTATTCATTTGTGTTTCCTACCAGCTCCAGATCCACACATTCATATATCATTCACATATCTCAGGGATGTCTCAAAAGTCACTCAACTCAACATGTCCCAACTGAAATTGTGAGCTACAGTATTAAGAGGACCACAGTAAGGAATGGAGGGTGGCTTCCAGTCGGCAGAAAAGGAGGCCTTCAATCCAAGAGCACATGAAGAAATGAGTGCTGCAAACGGCTACATGAGTGTGGAAATGGGTCCTTCCTAGTCAAGCCTCAGATGAGACTCCAGTCCAGGCCAACACCTCAATTGCAGCCTTGCAGAGGACTCCTGACCCAGGAAAACTGCAATAACAAGTGGATGTGGTTTTAAGCTACTGAATTTGTGGTAATTTGTTACATAGCTGCTGCTACTAAGTCACTTCAGTCATATCAGACTCTGTGCGACCCCATAGACGGCAGCCCATTAGGCTCCTCCATCCCTGGGATTCTCCAGGTAAGAACACTGGAGTGGGTTGCCATTTCCTTCTCCAATGCATGAAAGTGAAAAGTAAAAGTGAACTCGCTCAGTCGTGTCCGACTTAGCGACCCCATGGACTGCAGCCTACAAGGCTCCTCCATCCATGGGATTTGCCAGGCAAGAATACTGGAGTGGGGTGCCATTGCCTTCTCCATTGTTACACAGCGGTAGATAACAAATACACCTTCCATCACCAAGTCCTACCAGTTTTATCCCCTGACCCCCATGCCCACCAATCCTGTGTCACCAAATCACAGCCTCCTTTCTGGCTTCTACTTCAGAACTTTCCTCAACTCATCTTTCTCTGTCTTGTCCCAGAACATTTTCTCATGTGGGTCCTTTGGCTTGGGATCTTTTTCTATTCCCCTGCTTCTAGGAAATCTGATTTATTCCTTAGACTTTGGTCATCAAATACTCAGGAAAACCTTTCTTGAGTGTCCTAAGTACAACCCCCACTTGACACCTCTCCTAAATGGGTTTTGTCATGGTTGCAGTTTTACAGTTATTTCTGTCATTTTGTCCTTAGTGACTGCGTCTTCTATCAGAATGTAAGCTGTAGGGGCAGGAACTATGCTTAGTTTTGCATATTACTGAACCCCCAGCACTTGGCAAACAGTAGATACACTGCCTAGATGAATGAATGATCAAATGAATGAATGGATAAAGTGTCTATTTTTTTAAGGAGTGTAATTTATTTATTTTTTAAGAAACATTTTATTTATTTGACTGCCCTGGGTCTTAGTTGTGGCACCTGGGATCTTTGATCTTCCTTCGCAGCATGCAGTGTTTTTAGCTGCAGCATGTGGACTCTAGTTCCCTGACCAGGGATGAAAACCAGGTCCCCTGCAATGGGATCGCAGAGTCTTAGTCAATGGTTGACTAGGGAAGTCCAATAAGTCCCTTTTTGATGCTCAGGGTTTGTAATACAAGCCTTCCTACCTCCAGAAAGTTGGGAATTTTGGAGCCAAAAGTGCTGCCTCCTGTGTACTCACTCAGGACGACCCAAACTAGGTTCAGTTTTGCTCTTAGAAAAAGATGGCTAATTTCTGATTTTGAGACCTTAAACTGTCTAGCAATAAGAAAGGTAATTGATGTCGTAGGACATGTTCAGCTGCATAAGCAGCAGATGCTATTTTCCAGAGTTTGTTGCAACAATGTTTCTCCTGTTCCCTGTGCTCCTCTAAATAGCATTCTGCCACTCCTCTCATCAAGAGGGAGGCTCTGAGCCTCCTCCCCGCCAACCTGGGTGAACTATGACTACTTTGACCAGCAGAGAGAGTGGACGATGCATCATTACATGTTTTCCAAGTTTAGGTCATAAAAGACCACACAACTTCTTCCTGCTTCTCTGAAATGCTTGCTGTCAGGGAAGTCAGTCACCAAGTAAGAAGTCCAGCTACTCTGAGGCGGCTTGACAGGAAAAGCCACACACCTAAGCGCTGCATTCAACGATGGCCCTGATGAGCTGGCATGGCCAACAGCCAGCAGTGACTGCCAGCCAAGTTCAGTGAGTCATCTTGGACGTCCATCCCTGGGGAACCCTCACACTAGGATTCTGAGCCCCAGTCAACATCTGACTACAACCTTATGAGAGACCCTGAGCAAGCATCAGGCTAAGGATCAGGCCTGGCTAAGTGCTTTATGAATTCTGACCCACAAAATCACAAGCTAAACAAAGTTTCTTTTTTTTTAAATGAAGTATAGTTCATTTGACAATAATGCATTAGTTTCGCTTTGCTAAGTGATTCAGTTTCATATATATATATGTATATATACATATATATATTTCAAATATATATATATATATATATATATATATTTGTTGTTGTTCAGTCACTCAGTTGTGTCTTTTTGTGACCCCATGGACTGTAGCACGCCAGGCTTCCCTGTCCTTCAGTATCTCCCAGAGTTTGCTCAAACTCATGTCCATTGGAGTCCATGATGCCATCCAACCATCTCATCCTCTGTTGCCCCCTTCTCCTCCTGCCCTCAATCTTTCCCAGCATCAGGGTCTTTTCAAATGATTCAGCTCTTTGCTTCAGGTGGCCAAAGTGCTGGAGCTTCAGCTTCAGCACCCAAAGAGTATTCAGGATTGATTTCCTTTAGGATTGACTGATTTGATCTCCTTGCTGTCCAAGGGACTCTCAAGAGTCTTCTCCAGCACCACAGTTCGAAAGCATCAATCCTTTGGCACTCAGCTTTCTTCATGGTCCAACTCTCACATCTGTACATGACTACTGGAAAAACCATTGCTTTGACTATACAGAACTTTGTTGGCCAAGTGATGTCTCTGCTTTTTAAAATGCTGTCTAGGTTGGTCACAGCTTTTCTTCCAAGGAGCAAGCATCTTTTAATTTCATGGCTGCAGTCACCATGTGCAGTGATTTTGGAGCCCAAGAAAATAAAGACTATTACTGTTTCCATTTTTTCCTGAACTATTTGCCATGAAGGGATGGGACCATATGCCATGATCTTAGTTTTTTGAATGTTGAGTTTTAAGCCAGCTTTTTCACTCTCCTCTTTCACCTTCATCAAGAAGCTCTTTAGTTCCTCTTAGCTTTCTGCCATAAGAGTGGTGTCATCTGCATATCCAAGGTTATTGACATTTCTCCTGGCAATGTTGATTCCATCTTGGGCTTCATCCAGCCGACATTTCACATGATGTACTCTGCAAATAAGTTAAATAAGCAGAGTGACAATATACAGCCTTGAAGTACTCCTCTCCCAATTTGGGACCCATCCATTTTTCCATGTCCTGTTCTAACTGTTGCTTCTTGACCTGCATACAGGTTTCTCAGGAGGCAGATAAGGTGGTCTGGTATTCCCATCTCTTGAAGAATTTTCCAATTTGTTGTGATCCACACAGCCAAAGGCTTTAGTGTGGTCAATGATGCAGAAGTAGATGTTTTTCTGAAATTCCTTTGCTTTTTCTATGATCCAGTAGATGTTGGCAATTTGATCTCTGGTTCCTCTGCCTTTTCTAAATTCAGCTTGTACATCGGGAAGTTCGCAGTTCAGATATTGTTGAAGCCTAGCTTCAAGAATTTTGAGCATTACCTTGCTAGCAAGTGAAATGAATGCAATTGTGTGGTAGTTTGAACATATATATAGAGAGAGTTTTCAGATTATTTTTCATTAAAGGTTATTATAAGGCACTCAGTTAACTTCCTGTTATGCAGTAAATCCTTGTTGCTTATCTATCTTATGTATAGTAGTTTGTAGATACAAACTAATCCCATACTGCTAATTTATCCCTCCCCCCTTCCTGTCCACTTTGGTAACCATGTTTGTTTTCTACATCCATGAGTCTGTTTCTCTTTTGTATATAGATTCATATGTATTATTTTTTAGGTTCTACATATAAGTGATAGAATTTAATGTTTGTCTTTCTTCACTAAGAAAGTAAGTCATTTGAGTTAATTCACTAAGTATAATGGGTCTTCCAAGTGTTGCTAGTGGTAAAGAACCTGCCTGCCAATGCAGGAGACACAGGAGATGCGAGTTTGATCCCTGGGCTGGGAAGATCCCCTGGAGGAGGGCATGAGAAGCCACTCCAGTGTTCTTGCCTGGAGAATCCCATGGACAGAGGAGCCTGGTGGGCTACAGTCCACGGGGTCGCAAAGAGTCGGACACGACTGAAGCAAGTAAGCACACACGCACGCACCAAGTATAATCCTCTCTACGTCCATCTGCAAATGGCAATACGTCATTCTTTTTTATGGCTGAGTAATATTCCATCATGTATATGTACCACGTCTTTTTAAGCAGATCATCTATTGATGAGCACTTGGGTTGTTTCCATATCTCGGCTGTTATAAATAGTGCTGTCGTGAATGCTGGGATCCATGTATCTTTTTTAATTAGAGTTTTCATATTTTCCAGATATATGCCCAGGAGTGGGAATGCTGGATCATATGGTAGTTTTAGTTTTTAAAGGAACTTCCATTCTCTTTTCCATAGTGGCTGCACCAATTTACATCTCCACCAGCAGTGTAGGAAGGTTCCATTTCTCCACACACTCTCCAGCAGAGTAAGTTTTTTTTTTAAGCTGCTAAGTTTGGGGGTGACTTGTTACACAACAGTAGTAGCATGAAGAGCAATTTTGTACCCAGAGTGGGGTGTTAATACACCAAAAACTCAAAATGCACAGTACTGTCCTGGACTGGGCAGCAGGTGCCTGGAAGGAGCTGAGAAGACTCCTAGTGGAACCCTGATGGGCCGCAGGCTGTGGATGATGCTCAAAGTGAGAACCATGCTGCTGGAAGATGGAGAAAAAATTACTGTTGGACACTGATGGAAAGCTTAGCAAAACTGTTGCCCGCAATAATGTAGGAAGATGTATGCTACAAAACTGTGCCCAGTGAACCGACGGCTCTGGCATGGAAGATTTCCAGGAAAAATGTTGGAAGTTTCAACTGCACCTGAGCGACAGGTCTGAAGCAAGGAGGGCCAGGCCAAGCGCAAAAGGAGAGGTTGTCGTAAACTGCCAGGTTTGGGGTCCACAGGAGGCCGCAGTGGTAACTGAACAGCCTTGTTATTCAGCCTTGTTTTGTGCACTGTGAGAAAGGACTGGAAAAGGAAGAACATGACAAATAACTGTTCTGTTTTCTGTGGCAGTGGGGAAAGGAATTTTCTAGCAACTCTGGTTTGGGGAAATTTAAGTGTCAGAAAATCTCTCACACTGTGCAAATTTAATTGGCAGTCCTATTTTTATTGTGAAACACATCCTTTAAGGAAGGGGGAGAGGGACCTCCCTGGTCATCCAGTGCCTAATAAGATCCCAGCTTGTAATCCCTGGTGGGTAACTAAGGTCCCACATGCTCTGGGGTCACTGAACCCACACTCTGCAACTGGAGTGGCCGTGTGCCCCAGCGAAAGACGGTGCGGGAAGGCCTTGCATGCTGTGACCAAGACCCGATGTGACCAGATTAATTAACCCTGTTAATTAAAAAGAGGATGTGGGTTCGATTCCTGGTCAAGGAACTAGGATCCCACATGCCTGGCACACAGTACTGCCAAAGCACAGTGGGAGCGGGGCAGAGAACTGAGACCACCACTGCCTGTCTGGGACCAGGCACTCATCTCTCAACAGCTTTGGAGGAAAGTGATACTGGCGATGGGTAGGGCTGCAGAAGGTGTCCCTGGAGTCTTCAGGTGAGAACCGAATAGCGGTTGTGTGAGAAATCTACCTAAGGCTGAAGAAGGAACAACCAGCACGGGAAAGCTGCTATTACCTTTCCCCGGTGCCACAGAAGACAGGACAGTTATTTGTCTTGTTTAGTTTGTTTTGCTAGTCCTTTTTCACAGTGCACAAAACAAGCCTGAATAACAGTGGTGCAATTATTATGGCTGCATTCTTGCTGTTCACACAGGGCCAGGAGTAGTTCCTATATCCACTAGCCAGAGTGGGAAGTCTTCTTTGAAAACTGGTTGTGATGCTGAGATGCCAAAATAAATTCTCTATGGGCAAAGGGCAGAGCTGGAAGGCATGGGTGTGGGGCTGCCAGGCCTCCACAAGGGGTAGAGAGGATTTGGGTTGGCAGGTGGGACAGTTAACTTGGGATCACTTCATAAGGGTCCTGAATGCCAAGAGGGTGAGTGAAGCTCGATGGGGGGATCATAGACAATTTTACCATTAGCAAAATCTCAGCCTTCCCACAAGGTGATGGGTGCGTGCAGCCTCTCCTGCGTCTACCTACCCGCCCTCCCCGACCCCCTCACCATCTTCCATCTGTAGCCATTCAGAACTATAGACCCGTTATTAGGGCAGAAAGAGCCCCAGAGGACTTGTAATCCCACCACTCCACGTTAGAAAGGCAACGTGGCCCACTCTGAGACCCCCCGTTTTCAGATTCAATGGATTGGCTTCTCTTGATTTGAATGTTGGTGTGCCTGCGGGCCTGGCCCTCTCTTCTCTGCAGTTTCCTGTCTTCTGAAGTCATCTTCATTCTTTCTGTGGCTTTAAAGACCCCAAAATTCTGATGACCTGTTCATGTAGGACTCTTGTCCTGACCTCTTCTCGGAACTCTGCGTACATACATACATCCCCAGCCGTCTGCTCACTATCCCCGCCGGGATGGCTAACAGACATCTCGGATTAAACACATGCCAAATACAGCTCCTGCTCTTTTCCCCAAAACTTGTCCTCCCCAATCTTTCTTATCTCACCATCCACCCAGAGGCTCCTACCGAAACCTAGGTGTCATCCTCCATTCCTACCTTCTTTCACCCCCGTGTCCAGTTCAGTGGAAGGTCTTGCCTCCCTACTTGGAAACCTTGGACATCCCATTTCTGCCACCATGATCACACACACCAAGCCCTGCTATTTCTTTCCGAGATGAATGAGATTGTCTTCTCTCTCTTAGACTCCTTGCCCTCCCGATTTTCCAGAAAAAGAGAGAAATCTTTGAAAACATGACTCAGTCTATTGCCCTCCTGGCTTTAAGTCTTCCAATTGCAAGACCCTCATCATGGTCTTTTAGGTGAGCAATAGTAATATTATATTTGTGAATATAATTTGACTTTCCATAAATGAGACTTGGTCAAATATTTTCTGAAATGTTTTAACTAGAAAAATACATTTACCAGGAAAATTTCATCCTCTATTCACTTAATACTATGAGAAACAGCTCAAAAAAAAAAAAAAAAAAGAAAAGAAAAGAAATAGCTCATCATTACTTACTTCTTATATAAAAAAAGGTCTTTACTACTTTATCTCCATTGGGTACATAATTTTCTGCTATTTTGAGTAATTAATTTCTGTGGGTTTTTTGAAAATTATACTGGAGTATAATGGATTTGCTGTGTTGTATTAGTTTCTGCTGCACAGCCAAGTGAATCAGTCACACATGTACACACATCTATTCCTTTTAAGATTCTTTGTCCATACAGATCATTATGCCGAAGAGCTGACGCTTTTGAATTGTGGTATTGGGGAAGACTATTGATAGTCCCTTGGACAGCAAGGAGATCCAACTAGTCCATCCTAAAGGAAGTCCGTCCTGAATATTCACTGGAAGAACTGAAGCTGAAACTCCAATAGTTTGGCCACCTGATGTGAAGAACTGACTCATTGGAAAAGACCCTGATGCTGGGAAAGATTGAAGGCAGGAGAAGGGGACGACAGAGGATGAGATGGTTGGATGGCATCACCGACTCAATGGACGTGAGTTTGAGCAAACTCTGGGAGTTGGTGATGGACAGGGAGGCCTGGCGTGCTACAGTTCATGGGGTCGCTAAGAGTCGGACACAACTGAGTGACTGAACTGAACTGATACATAACAGAGCTTAAGGAGCTTCCCTTATAGCTCAGTCAGTAAAGAATCTGCCTGCAATGCAGGAGACCTGGGTTTGATCCCAGGGTCAGGAAGATCCCTTGGAGAAGGAAATGGCAAATCACTCCAGTATTCTCGCCTGGGAAATCCCATGGACAGAGGAGCCCGGCGGGCCACAGTCCATGGGGTTGCAAGAGTTTGACACGACTGAGCAACTAAACCACCAACCACCACCATACATAATAGAAGATTTACCATTTCAGCCATTTTCTTTCTTTCTTTTTGCCACATCATGTGGCATGTGGGATTGAACTTGGGTCCCCTGCAGTGGGAGCGCAGAGTCCTAACCACTGGCTGCCGGGGAAGCATGAGTTTAGCCATTTTTAAGTGTGCAATTCAGTGGCATTCACAACATTGTGCCACCAACATTATCTATTCCCAGAACTTTTTCACTATCCCAAACAGAAATTCTGCACCCATTAAATGACATCTCTGATCCCTCCCTTCCCCCCACCCCTGGTACCCCAATTCTACTCTGTTTCTGTGGATTTGCCTGCTCTGCTGCTGCTGCTGCTAAGTCACCTCAGTCGTGTCCAGCTCTGTGCGACCTCATAGACAGCAACCCACTAGGCTCCCCCGTCCCTGGGATTCTCCAGGCAAGAACACTGGAGTGGGTTGCCATTTCCTTCTCCAATGCATGAAAGTGAAAAGTGAAAGTGAAGTTGCTCAGTTGTGTCTGACTCTAAGCGACCCCGTGGACCACAGCCTACCAGGTTCCTCTGTCCATGGGATTTTCCAGGCAAGAGTACTGAGTGGGGTGCCATTGCCTTCTCCATATATAAATGGAATAATCATTTGTTCT
This sequence comes from Muntiacus reevesi, assembly GCF_963930625.1. NCBI lineage: Eukaryota > Metazoa > Chordata > Mammalia > Artiodactyla > Cervidae > Muntiacus > Muntiacus reevesi. The sequence goes on from NC_089249.1 coordinate 175,825,611, forward strand.
GTTGTGTTTGGCTTATTTCACCTAGCAAAATGTTTCCAAGATTCATCCTTGTTGTAGAATGTATTGAAACTTCATTAATTTTTTTTTGGCTAAATAGTATCCTATTGTATAAATATACCACATTTTGTTTAACATTCTTCTATTGAGGGACATGAAATGTTTCCACCTTTTCTCTATTGTGTATTATGTATTCCCAAAGAAAGGCAATGCCAGAGAATGTTCAAATTACCACACAATTGCACTTGTCTCACACGCTAGCAAAGTAATGCTCAAAATTCTCCAAGCCAGGCTTCAACAGTACATGAACCGAAAACTACCAAATGTTCAAGCTGGATTTAGAAAAGGCAGAGGAACCAGAGATCAAATTGCCAGCTTCTGTTGGATCATCAAAAAAGCAAGAGAGTTCCAGAAAACCATCCACTTCTGCTTTATTGACTATGCCAAAGCCTTTTTGTAGATCACAAGAAACTGTGGGAAATTCTTAAAGAGATGGGAATACCAGACCACCTGACCTGCCTCCTGAGAAATCTGTATACAGATCAAGAAGCAACAGTTAGAACTGGACATGGAACAACAGACTGGTTTCAAATCGGGAAAGGGGTACATCAAGGCTGTATATTGTCACCCTGCTTATTTAACCTATATGCAGAGTACATAATGCAAAATGCTGTGCTAGATGAAGCACAAGCTGGAATCAAGATTGCCAGGAGAAATATCAATATCCTCAGATATGCAGATGACACCACCCTTATGGCAGAAAGTGAAGAACTAAAGAGACTCTTGATGAAAGTGAAAAAAAAAAGTTGGCTTAAAGCTCAACATTCAGAAAATGAAAATCATGGCATCTGGTCCCATCACTTCATGGCAAACAGATGGGGAAACAGTGAGAGACTATTTTTAGGGGCTCCAAAATCACTGTAGATGGTGACTGCAGCCATGAAATTAAAAGATGCTTGTTCCTTGTAAGAAAAGTTATGACCAACCTAGACAGCATATTTAAAAAGCAGAGACATTACTTTGCCAACAAAGGTCTGTCTAGTCAAAGCTGTGGTTTTTCCAATGGTCATGCATGGATGTGAGAGTTGGACTCTAAAGAAAACTGAACACTGAAGAATTGATGCTTTTGAACTGTGGTGTTGGAGAAGACTCTTGAGAGTCCCTTGGACTGCAAGGAGATCCAACCAGTCCATCCTAAAGAAGATCGGTCCTGGGTGTTCATTGGAAGGACTGATGCTGAAGCTGAAACTCTGATACTTTGGCCACATGATGGGAAGAACTAACTCATTTGTGAAAAGACCCTGATGCTGGGAAAGATTGAAGGCAGGAGGAGAAGGGGATGACAGAGGATGAGATGGTTGGATGGCATCACCAATTCAATGGACATGAGTTTGAGTAAACTCCGGGAGTTGGTGAAGGAGAGGGAAGCCTGGTGTGCTGCAGTCCATGGGGTTGCAAAGAGTTGGACACAACTGAGCAACTGAACTGAACTGAATTGGTTTGAGTCCCTATTTTCAATTCTTTGGGTTTTTGCCTAGGAGTGGACTTGCTAGGTCATAAAGTAATTTTAGTATAACTTTCTGAAAACTATCAAACTCTTTTTCATAGTGACTATAGAATTTTACATTCCAAACAGCAATTGATTTCTCTATTTTTGAAATAAAACTTTATGTATACCTACCTGTGAAATATTAAAAATTCATATTAATTTAAATATTATATTTGTAATAATTATATAATTCATTAAATACATATTTTAAATGTATACTAAATTGTTTTAGACAAATATGGTATCTGTAGTATCTACAAAGTCAAATGGTGTAATACTCTGGAAAAGAAGAAAAATATATGCAGAAATGTATTAAAATAATAGGGGACAATTACAAATTGGACTAGAAAAACAGTATTCTATCAACTAAAAATGAGGGTTCCTTAACGTTGACATTATTAGAACAGAACTACCATCAAATTCAGAATCTTAAAGATTCTTATTTGGGAACTAAAGAGAAATATTAGAAATTTCAGATACTTGTGTGAGCAAAAGTAAGAAGATGCCATTTTGAAATACATTTTTAATAGTTTTGCATTATGGTTGCTACTTTGTGATAATAAAAATTATTTTAATACAACACAGACCCAACAAAGGAAAAGGGTATATTTTAGAGAAGCTAGGTTAAAGAATCTATTTCACATGATGGCCAAAGATTCTTGCATATTTTTTTTTTTTTTTACTATTATAATGGCAAATAAATTCACTGTGACTGGTTCATTTATTTACAAGAAGTGTCTTTGTTTTTCACATATATTTCTCCACAATAATACAACAGAATCAATTTTTGTAACCATCAAAAAGTTTCAAATATTAGAAAAATTTAAACAGAAGCTGTGATCTTGAAAATTTGATATCTCATTGTGATGCTGTCTAAAATGGGAAGTGTTTTTGAAAAATATTCAAACTGACAGTTTAATAGATGTTTTGCAGAAGATAACAAAATCAAAGCAGCAAAAATCACAATATATTGAGTGGTTTTAGATGTTACACTTTGAAGAAAACAATTTAAATCTTAAGAGAATCACAGGAAATTATTGGAAATCCGTGTGCCTGGTCTAATAAAATTCAAAACAAGTATATCATGCTACAAGCAAATCACATGAGTTCTGAAATAATTGTCAAGAACGGAGCAAGTACTTTTTATTTTTTGCTTGTACACAAGATGTAGTTCATTGTGAACAAGCATATCTGACCCTGAGGTCTGCTCACATTAAGAACAATGTCATGACAATAAAATAAGTTGTACTGACTTCATTGAAATGAGAGATGAAACTTTCTAAGTCTAGGTTATAAAATTAGAGGTTGGAAATAAAATTAAAAATGCCTGTGGCCAGGTATAGTCTAATGGAGAAAATACAGCATGTTATACAAGAGTTTATAAGACATTTTCCTCCAAATATGATTATGCCAAATTTGTGCTTCCTCAGCTCATAATAATATGCAAAAATGCTGCCCCTGGGAAATAAAATGTTAACCATTTTTTAGCATTTATATATATGTATATGGATACATATAATATACACATTTTGTGTGTGAAGTTTTAAAAATGGATGCGGATGGGATATTTTTATGTTTGTTCTAAAACCTACATTAAAAACACATCCAGATACCCTGTGAGGATCAAGATTAAATGTAAACAAGGTATTTCATATACAAAGGCACTTATACTTAAATATATATTAAATGAAATGCATACATCAAAAGCATCTTGGCGTAAATACATTATTTTATACAATCTATCTGTGTAGGATGTTATTCTAAACCAAGTGTAACAGCTAATGTCTATACAATTAAAAAAAAGACTATACATTAAGTTGTATGCTTAGAAGGCCTGTACCTTTGCTTAGAAATAACAGAAACCTTTCATGTTTGATTAATGTGAAATCTTAGCAGAAGATATGGGCTACTGCTTGAACTTTATGAAAGGCAGTTATGCTCACCACTATGTCACCAATGCTGCACTTGAATTTTAAAATTAAAGTATAAAAATTGGAAATGAATCACTAGATGTCAATTATTATAAGAAAACTGCATATCAAATGGAAATTAAAGAAATTATAGATGCCTTAATTTCACATTTTAAATGAATATATGAAAAATTAAGTGTCTTTACATTTTGAATTTTTAACTGGAGAAAAGTTTTCTATGGATACCTCTGACTTCCACAAAGCAGCCACTTACTTGACTCAAATATCCGAAGTCCTATGTATCCATCTGATATAGTTTTAAGCAGCATGCAGTATCAGTTATTTACAAAATAGTGTTTGTACCTTCTAAGACTTATTCACAAATTTGCTTAGCGCAATCTTTCCAATTTGGACATGGTCTTGAGAAGGTTGTTAGCATTCCCAGTCACCATGGCATCCTGTAAGACACTTTCAGTAAGCTGCAGTAAATGAAAAATTAAGATCACTTCATCAAAAGAAATTAGCATGGCAATTCTCTCCTTTAAAGACAAGTAGTAGACTTTGGAAATATTGATGAGTTCGTTTCCACTAAAACCAGGAAAGCAAGATTATCAGTTGGTTTTTATATAAATAAAAGAATTAAACTATTTTGATTTATCTACTTTTCAACAGGTTTTTACTTCGGTGTTCTGGAAAATAAAGTATTAGCCATTAAAAAATAATTCCTTTTGCTTTAGGCTCCAGTATTATATGTAATTTGTGGTAGCTTAGATGGTAAAGCACCTGCCTGCAATGGGGGAGACCCAGGTTCAACCCCTGGGTTGGGAAGATCCTCTGGAGAAGGAAATGGCAACCCATTCCAGTACTCTTGCCTGGAAAATTCCATGGACGGAGGAGACTGGTGGGCTACAGTCCATGGGGTCACAAAGAGGTGAACATGACTGAGCGACTTCACTTTGTACCTTTGTACCAGCATCACAAGGCAGGTTACTGAGTGGTTGCCTCTGAGTGCACTGGGGGTCAACCAGCAAGGACCATGAGGGAACTTTCTGGGGTGATGGGAACACTCAGTATCTCGATAAGGGTCTGAGTTAACAAAAATGCATACACTTGTCAAAAGAGTGAATGTTCACTTACAAGCTGGGCATTTCTTTGTTTTATATTAAAAGACTATCAGTAATGGACTCTAGTTAATGTACATGCTAAAGTATGTAGGGGCAAGCACACTTAAGGCTAAAATTAATTTTGAATGCATCAAAAATCTAAAGAATTAAAGAATGGTTGCCTAGATGTAACAGTCCAGTAAAACGCTGAGTGGGACCATCGGCAGTGGGTGTACAGATGTGTAGTCAAAAATTCCTTCAACTTTCTGCTTGTAAAATTCCATAGCATGTTGAGGAAAAAAGGGCTGAGTCCTCTCCGCTTTGCCCCCAGTGCTGGCCCACCTGAGGGCTGCTCCGATCTGGGAGTGAGCCCGGCTCCCCTTACCCGAGTGTCTCCAGGGGCAGGGCTGGGGCACAGTGTCCCTGGAGTGCAGTGGTCAAACTCCACGGGGTTGGGTGGAACCCCGGCGGGAAAAGCAGGACCAGAAAGCAGGACCTGGCTCCGGCCCAGGGGAGGGGTGACGAGGGTCGGGGCCTGGGGCCCTTCTTCCCACCTCCTCTCACCTTCCCGCCTCCCCGCCCCTTCCTTCCATCATGTCAAGCCCGGGCAGCAAGGTTGGCAGGTTAGCCTCTAAAGAAAGAGCCAGTCCTTTTTAGCTTCCGTTTATTACACAGCCCACAAACAGAAAAGCAGCCGAAGGTGCCAGCTCCCGGTGGGCCCTGGGCAGGGGACACCAGACAGGGACAGGGTGGCTGCAGCGTCGGGACACCGTGCACCCGGGGGCCCGCCCTGCATCACTCAGCCCCTCCGGCTCGGCCTCCTGGGGCACCAGGGGTGCCCAGGCCTCCGCAACGGCTCTTCCCAGGGTTTCACCAACACCGAGATTTAGCTGTGGTTCAAGCCTTGACTGTGTGGCCTGTGGGGGCCCCTCTGCTTCCTTCTCAGATTCCCCCTGTTGCTCCTCCACTCCCTGGAGACTGGGGGCCTGATCCTGCTCTGATAAAAATGCAAACTCCTGAGTTTAAGCAAAGTGGCTCCTGTCATGGAGGAGGCGGGAAAGCCTAGTAAGCAGAGGCCCGGGGAGGGCTGATGCAGGGGTGGCGTGGACAGAACAGTGCCCACAACGCAGCCTACAACTCTCTGGGTACATCTATCTCAGGGTGCGGTGGCCCAGGCTACGGTTTCTAAAACGGGAGAAAAACACACAATTGTCACACTGGACACAGTATGACCGTCTCTGGAGACCCAGGCCTGGGGGACGGTAGGAAGAGTGCAGAGTGGGGCGGGGGTGTGGCCCCCAGTGGTCCCCACTGACGAGCGCTCTGCGAGGCCCTCCCCAGGGTGAGCTCAATCTAACGACACAGAAGGACAAGCTGCCATTGCAGACAGGGTTACGGGGGCCTGTCTCCCCATCGCGCGCTACCGCTGATCCGATTCGATGCGGGGCCGGCTCCCCTAGATGGCCCGCCCTCCTTGTAGGGAGATGCACTCCGAAGAGGCTCACTTGGCCAAGAACGGAGTGAGCCCTCCAGCAAAATGCAGACAAGGATGATGCTCCCCTAGTAGCTCATGAGGAACCAAGGAGCCGAATCCTGCCAACGACCCCGAGTGAGTCTGGACCCTCCAGGTGGAGCCTGCGCATGGGCCACAGTCCCCGCCGATGCCCGGGTGCAGCCTCGCGAGACCTCGAGGCAGACGCCCCTGCCTGTCTTGGCTGGATCCCCGACCCCCAGAAACGGAGATAACAGATCTGTGGTGCTGCCACGTGCTGGGACAACAGGCCACCGTCTTGTCCTCCGCGCTGTGAGCTCCCTGGTCCAGGGCCCAGGGAAGGCAGGGGGCGCGTGGGAGCCTGCCCAGCCTTCCAGGTCCAACTGCCAGGGAGCTGCTCCGGGAAGCTGTTGGAGGAGGAGAGGTGATGCAGGGAGGCTGACAGGAGGCGGGAGGGAGGTAAGGAGGCTTCAGGAGCGCCCCCAAGCCCACCGTCCACAGGAGGGGCCCTTGTGCTCTATTCTGGCCCCCCTCCGCAAACCCTCCCGGTTCTCCGTGGGGACCAGATTCCTACAGGGCTCCCAGGCCACCTCCAGGAAGCCTTCCTTCAGAAGCTGCTGTCGGAGGTCACCGCACCTTTTCTCAAACCCCCAGCTCTCCTGTTCTTCTCCCATGGCCTTTGTTCCTCAGACACTAATGCTCAAGAAGTATCTGCTCCTCTAAAATCACATTTTCCTTAAGGGCAAGGCCCCACTCCCCCGCAGGTGGTATAATTGTCTGCCCCTCCTCCTGCTTACAGGGTGCAAGGCTGCCCCCTGAGACTTGGTCTCAGCTTCCCCAAAGCAGAGGGTGCCTCCTGACCCTCCACCTTGGACCTTGCTCGGCCTGTGGAGGGGCCTGGTGGGGAGGCCTGGCTACAGACCAGGTCCACGGGGGGGAAGTCTGCGGGGAAACGCGCAGAGCTGGGCTCCGCCGGGGCTTCCAGGCTCGCGGACCACCGGCAGCATCTGTGCCCGCGTGCAGGCTCTCATGGGAAAGGTGCTTCTCCCTCCTGACCTGGGCCCAGCATGCCCGGCCGAGCCTGCACCCCTGCACTAGGGGCTCCCTTGCCCCTCGGCGGTGTCCACAGGGCGGCCCCTGCTTACCCATCTGAGTCAGGACCAGCAGGGCCAGGCTGTGTGCAGCGGGGGAAGAAATGGGGTGCAGACCACCATGCCTTCTGCAGCTCTCCTCCTGCCTCCCCGGGCTCACCTGGGTACAGTCAGCAGGCGTCCTTGGTGCCCCCGAAGCCCTCTTGGCAGGGGGACTGCGGCAGCCGGGACGCCTTCCCAGGAAGCCAGGTGCTCAGAGCCTGCGGTGGAGGGGCAGGGAGGGGGCGTCACGCAGCCTGGAGGCTCACGGCCACCCCCAGTCAAGCCCACCCCACGCTGGGAAAAGGAAGGCTGGAGGAGAGGCAGAAGCAGAGGCTAGATGGGGGAGTCAAAAGAATGGGGAGGACGAAAGGGAAGAGGACAGAAGAGGCAGGAAAGAATGAAGGAGGCAGAAACAGTGGGAGGGGCAGGGGGCGAGTGGGGACTGAAAGGGGTCTTGGAAGGGCTTTGCTCCCACCGGGGTTTCCACATGGCTCAGACGGTAAAGCGTCTGCCTGCAATGCGGGAGACCTGGGTCGGATCCCTGGGTCAGGAAGATGCCCTGGAGAAGGAAATGGCAACCCACTCCAGTACTCTTGCCTGGAAAATCCCACGGACGGAGGAGACTGGGAGGTTACAGTCCATGGGGTCACAAAGAGTCGGACACGACTGAGCGACTTCACCTTCTTTGCTCCCACAGTCACACTTCATGCGCAAAGCAAGGCCGGTGCTATTGTTAAGGCCATCTGAACCCTAACACACTCCTTCCCAGGACAGCCACTGGCTTTTGTCCCCATCCACGAGCATCATCCATTCCCCGCTCAAAACAAACCTACAGAGAAAGGAATCCTCTATAACCAACTTACTGAAATCTGCACCCTGCTTCCACACCATAATGCCCTGTCCCCGTGACCTGGTTTATCATTTTTCTTGGCACGAATGCACCATCTGCCAGAGCAGGTATTTCTTGTCTGTCTCCCTTATTACAGTATAAACTTGAGAAGAAACTTTAGCCACTAGAATGCTGTGTGCTGTGCTTAGTCGCTCAGTCGTGTCTGATTCTGTGACCCCATGTGACTGGAGCTCCAGAGAGGACTGGGAGAAGCCAGGGAGACCATAGAGCAGTCAGTCCAAGGAAGACGTGGGCTGCAGCGAGATGTACAGGGTAGGCTGCAGAGAACAACTTGAGAAGGAATGGACAAAGAGGAAGCAAGAAGACTAGACAGAGAACAGTGTCTCAAGAATGACATTCTTGACCGTGTCAGATGCTCTAACATTTAGGACTTCACCAGAGACTGCCAGAAGTTTCCAGTACAATGGTGGGAAAGGGAAAATGGTGAAATTTTGTTAGGGGCAAGCAGGTGAGGAAATGAAAAAAGTTTTAAGAATGGAGACTATTCTCAAGAAACCTGACTGTGAAGGAGACAGGGAGACAGTTAACTAGGAGAGACCACGATGAAGTCTGAACAAGTTTCCCGGGATGGAGCTGTCAGGGGTGACAGAGACCATGGCCTGCCTATTGACTGAGATGTCTAAGAGACGTATACAATTTCCCCAGGTTAAGCTGGGGTGGGATCTGGAGGGGAAAGGAAGAAGGTGCCTGGAGTGTCATCTGTCGACAATGGAGGGGCAGAATGACAACAACTAGGAGCAGAACAGATATGGCCAGAGTTACCATCTTTTGGGGGGGGCAACTTTTTATACTGGGATGGAAGAGCAAAAAAGCCTGGGCGCTCCCAAGAGCAGCTAAAAGACTCTGGGTCATTGGTTTTAAAATCTTATCCCTCCTCCTTTCAGACCCACTTAAGCCCAGTAACTGTCTTTAATAACCTGATGAGCTCTGCACTCCTCTGGCTGCTTTTTAACCAAGCACCACCTTTGTCGACCTCTGGGATGTATTTTAGAGGCCTGGGGCCTCTGTGGGTTCTTGTTTGCTCAGTTCCTCGACAGCAAGGCTCTGGTCAGTCTCATCTCTTTGAGCACATAACAGGTGCTCACTGCACTTGTAGAGTGAACGCTGGGCAGAACTGAGGCGCGGTCACCAAACGGTCGGTAAGACTCGTCTTTCTTCCTCGAGAAAACTGCTTCCATGTCACAGCCTGAAACGACCCCCTTCTTCCTCGACACCAATCGCTTTCGGGTTTGGCCGCACTTTCCGAGAGGCCGGGGCGCTTTTAATACTCCCGACGGCCAGGTCTCCTCGTGGCCCGAAGTGGTCGGGGGCCCTGAGCTGGAGCCGCAGGCGGAGGGCTCGAGCGGTGGGGCGCCGGCGCCTTCATCGCTCCCTTTCCTGGTCCCGGGGATGCGTAAGGGATCGCAGCCCAGCCTCTGCTTACTGCAAAGCCGCTTAACCGACCGAGCGAAACTTCTCAGCGCCGTTGGGTTCGTTGGCCTCCTGTCGGCAACGGACTCGGAGCTCGAGGTAGCGGGGAGGAGGGGCCTCTAGGCCGCAGAGGGCCCTGGGAGTCGTAGTTCTGACACTGCCTGCAGGGTTCTCGGGGAAAGGAAGATCAAAGGGCTGGAACTACATTTTCCAGAACTCACCGCGTGAGCGTGAGGGCGTGGCGGTGGCGGTGGCGTGGCCAAGAGCCTGTCGCCTCCAAAAGGTCCGAAAACGTCCGAGCGCCTCCGGGTGCTTCCCGAATACCTCCGAGCGCCTCCGGGTGCTACCCGAATACCTCCGAGCGCCTCCGAGCGCCTCCGGGTGCTTCCGGAATACCTCCGAGCGCCTCCAGGGCCTTCGAACATCTCTGAGCTCCAGCGTCGGACAGCAGGGCGCCTCCGAACGCCTTTGGGGGGTGGGGGTGGGGCGAAAATCAGTTGTTATTTGGCGGTGGTTTGTGATGCCCATCTTACGTCTAAGTGTCAACATTGAGTAGACAGGAGGATGCAGGGAGACCAACAAGATGGAAATGGACTTGAGCTCGAGGGCACTTGGATGTAACCAAATGGACCAGATGGACTTACTGGGCAGGGGTGACAGGGAACATTTCTGAACTCAACATTCAGAAAACTAAGATCATGGCATCTGGTTCCATCACTTCATGGCAAATAGATGGGGAAACAGTGGAAACAGTGACAGACTTTATTTTGGGGGGGCTTCAAAATCACTGCAGATGGTGACCGCAGTCATGAAATTAAAAGACACTTACTCCTTGGAAGAAAAGTTACGACCAACCTAGACAGCATATTAAAAAGCAGAGACATTATTTTGCCAACAAAGGTCCGTCTAATCAAAGCTATGGTTTTTCCAGTGGTCATATATGGATGTGAGAGTTGGACTGTAAAGGAAGTTAGGAGTTGAAGAATTGATGCTTTTGAAGTGTGGTGTTGGAGAAGACTCTTGAGAGTCCTGTGGACAGCAAGGAGATCCAATCTGTCCATCCTAAAGGAAATCAGTCCTGAATACTCATTGGAAGGACTGATGCTGAAGCTCCAATCCTTTGGCCACCTGATGCGAAGAACTGACTCATTTGAAAAGACCCTGACGCTGGGAAAGATTGAAGGCAGGAGAAGGGGATGACAGGACGAGATGGTTGGATGGCATCACCAATTCAATGCACAGGAGTTTGGATAAACTTCGGGAGTTGGTGATGGACAGGGAGGCGTGTTGTACTGCATCCATGGGGTCGCAAAGTTGGACATGACTGAGTGACTGATTTTTTTTATTTTTGATCACACACATCATGTAGGATCTTAGTTCCCCAACCAAGGATTGAACCCATGCCCCCAGCGTTGCAAGCACAGAGTCTTAACCACTGGACCACCAGGGAAGCTCCAGGGAGAGACTTTTAAAGCAAAGGTACACACTGGAGAGGAGACCTAGGTATGAATCCTAAACTGTCACCCCTTGACTAGGCCTGGGCACTGCCAACCCTAAGAGAGAACAAGAATAAGCTTGGGGTTCTGAAGCAGGAGATGTGGGGGCTGGGCTCCCTGTGGCAGGGACTGCAATCAGCTGACCACATGACCTACAGGCCCTGATCCAGCCCAAGAGGGTGGGATCCCTACACCCCAGCTGCCTGTATCCCTCCTTCCAGGGTTGCTGACCTCCTGGGCTCAATTTGGCCTGAAGTCCAAACTGCCTGGGCCATGAACTGGGTGGGTCTCTGTGCCCCTGAGGTCACTGGCAATGGGGAAGCTCGCTCTTCAGTTGAGAAAAGTAATCACCTAAGTGGACAGACGTCTGCACCACACTCATGGACCCTACAACAGGCTTCTGAAAGAAATTTCCACACCACGTGGCTAGCAGTCAGGCAACTTTTATTCCTGGAAGTTCACAAACAAGAGAATGGTCTGGGAACCAGTAGTTTCCCTTCTCCTTCGTGACTCTGGAGACAAACTCCATGCCAGAGTTTCCATCACCAGAACACACACAGTTCCCGGGGAGAGCAGGCCAGGTCCACGGACTTGCAGGGGAAACCCACCTGCAATGGCCTGACCATAGCGAGGTGGAAGCACTGTCTATCATGAGATGCACCATGGGGCGTTCATCATCACTGCCTCTACACTTGCTTGTTTGTTGACAGAAGTTTTAAAACCACTCACAGCATTAGATATGGGGAAAATGTGCTTGGCTTTGTATTTATGCATTTGACTGACATCTTAGTGACACCACAGCATCCAGCAATACTTCAGAAGGGTAACTACCTCTCCAGAAGCCTTTATTTAACACAACTGGAACCATCGATGGCAACCTAATACACAAACTCAAGTGTGCTAAATGCAAGACATACAGAGAAGCGTGCTTCTCTGGCAGCTCTGGGCAGTCCTGCAGGACGCCTCCTGCCTGTCCCAGCTGGAGGGCCAGGGCTTGAGGCCTTCCGCCAGGACACCCGTGCTCAGCACCCAGGAGAGGCTCAGCTCCGTTCCCTCACCTGTGCCCCCAGACCCACAGGGCGCCTCTTGAGTCTGGGACAGGCGAGGCGCGGACAACCCTGGGAGCCTTCAGGCTTCCTCCTCCCGCCTGTAGCTCTCTCCCTCCACCCACCAGCGGGCTGGGACGGGGGAATGCATAAACATTCCTCCTGCGGGAAACAGGGAGCCTGGCTGGACTGGCCATGCGGGTCTGCGCGGCAGGACCGGGAAACATCCAGACCCCTGCCCGCCACGTCTGAACCCCCGGGAGGGAACGGAACCTGGGAAGGCAGAGCCCACCCCGCAAGCCCCAGGTTGGCGTTGGTCACCAAGGCCTCCAGACACTCTGGGCCAAGCGGGTAGCGGTCAGGCTGCCCAGGGCTGCGGGCACCGAGTCTGGTCCCTCGGCAGGTGGGGCCCGGCTCAGTTCAGCCTCGGGGACCTCCTCCAGGTCTGAGGACTGGTCGTCCCCGGAGCCCCGGGGGCTGGGCAGCGGGGACTCCAGGGCGCCTCCTACGAGCCAGTTGCTCCGCCCCAGGGCTGCGGGCGGCGCAGACAGGGCATCCCCCAGCAGATCGCGGAAGCTGCTGCCCTCGCGCAGCGGCATGGACTCGAGCAGGTGGTTCAGGAGCTCGGCGGCGACGGTAGCGTCGATGGCCTGGCACGTGGACACGAACGTGTGCACTTCGTGCATGCACTGGATGTAGCCGGCGGCGAAGCGCTCGCTGGCTTCCGCTTGCAGCTGCTCGCGTTCTGCGCTCGGAGATGGGAGAGGAGACAGCCGCGCCGGGTCCAGTGAGCGGCGATCGCTGTGGCCCGGCCCTCCCGGTCCGCGGGGACGAGGCTCACCCAGGAGACGCGGGGGGCACCCCCTGTCCCGGGCCGGGGAAGTCCTCGGTGGAGCCGCGGCGCGGCAGACCGGGCGAACGCGCCCCGCGCCCCCCCCCCCCCGCCCGCCGCGCGCCCGGCCGCCACTCACCGCGCGCCTGGCCCCGCAGCAAGACCTGCACGCGCCGCACCGTGAGCTCCAGCACCTCGGCGTTTTCCAGCTTGGCCTGCACCTGCGCCGCCGGGGAGGGGAGGTGAGGCGAGGCCGGCCCGCGGGCCCGCAACCCCTGGGCGCCCCCCACCCCCGACCCCGCTGGCCTCACCTCGGCGCCCGCCAGCAGCAGCCGCAGCTCCTGCAGGCTCTCGTTGATCCGCGCGCGCCGCTTCTTCTCCACCAGGGGCTTCCGGGCCTGCGGGAAGCGAGCAACTGAGTCCCGGCCCTGCGTGGGCCCCGGAGCCCGCCCGCTCCCTCGCCCATCCGTGGATACAGCCAGCACCTTGCGGTCCCCACGCGCCTCGCAGCCGTCCTCATCCTCCCGGCCTGCCCGGTCCCGGCCCGGCGCCAGGAGCGGAGCCATGACGCGCACAGCCGGGAGCCCGGCGAGCGCAACAAGCGAGCGCGCCCCTCACCCCCTCGCGTCTTCCGCGGCGTCCTCGCGCCCGCCGCCGATCCCACCCCTTTTATAGCGCCTTATTTGCATCTCAATACGCCAATTGCTTGTGCGGACCAATGGCAGAGGCCCGCTTTGTCCGGCCCAGCCGCCGGGGTCTGCTAGCAGCTGGCGGGGCGTGGCCTGAGGCCGGGAGCTGGAGGGCGGAGGGCTGGGGGCAAGCCCAGCTGGGCCTCCGAGCGACCCCCGCGTTGGCGGGGGGTGGGGGTGGGAGGGTGGGGAGTGGGCACCCGAGGGGGCGATGACCACGAGAGCTGTGGCCCCGGGTGCACTTGTTCCCCTTCCGACCCTGAACCGGTCGCCCAGGTTTGCTGCGCGCGCGAGCAGGAGCGCACCCATCCGTTCGCGCTTGACTTCCTTCACCTAAGATGCCACAGGAGGGGGACCCTTCAGCGCGCCTGCTGGGGTCCTGGGGGCTAGAGCCACAGCAAAGACCGCGGTCTCCGAAGCTGGAGGGAGCCACAGGTCCGGTCTGGGGAGGCTGCAGAGTCCCAGGGAGGGGAGGGCTCTACGGGCAGCAGGGGTGGGAGCGAGCTCCTGCTCCCTCGCGTTTCTAGCGGACTTGTGAGTCCTGCCTGCAGCCGGCTCAGGGATCCTAGTGGGGCGGGGTCCGCAGGCCCGTCCTCAACAGCTCCATCTCTCGGACCTCCTCCTCTGGTCATCGGTCCTTTCCTGGTCCTCATCGCCCTCCCATCTCCTCGGCCCCTTCGCTCCCTGACCCCCTTTCACCTTCTTTTCCCCCACCCTCTCCTCCCTCAATATACCCACCGACCTCCGACCTTCCCTCCCCTGCCCCCCCATCTGGTTCTCACCCGCCGCCTCCCCTCCCACCCCCCGTCCCCAACCCAAGCTCGTCCCGCCCCATCCTGCCCTCCCTGCCCAACCGCCCTTCCCTGGTCCCACAACCCTTTTCCATTCGCCCCGGCCTCCTCCCCAGCCCCTGGGCTCCCTTTCCCCCCAGTCCTCCCCTCCCTCCTCCGCCCCTCGCCGGGCTGGCGAGCCCGCCGTCTGGTCCCCGTAACTTGATGCCCGTGACAGTTGGCAGCTGCAGACGCTTCGGCAGAGAAAAGCGGCAGCCCAGCCAAGAGCGACAGGTGTTGGCCGCGCCTTTGTCTCGGGCTGCTTTGTCACCAGGGCGGGCGCGGGGGTGGGTGCGCCTGTGTCGCCAGACGACCGCCACCCCCAGGTCCGGCCGCCCATCTGCCAGCCCGACCTCTTTGAGGGTGGGGTGCGTGGGCGGTGGGGCGACACCCTGGGGACCCCCAGCCTGGCCCCAGCGCGGAAGGCCCAGGTCCACGCCCTCTCCTGGCAAAGCCGGGATGCCAATTAGCCTTCAGGCAGCCAGGAATTGTACCTGGCACACAGAGAGCCTTACACCTGGAGCGCCTGGGATTTCTCTTAAAGGGCCCCTTCCCCACTGTTCAGGTTTCCATCCTCCCGGTGGGAGGACCTGCGCCCTTGTAGGATCTGCTGGTTCTGTGCCCCTCCAGGTTATAAGCATCCTTGACCAGGGGTACCCTGACCAGGACCCTGTCACAACCCCCAGCACAAAGACTGGCGAAGCAGAAGCCCTGGGTGGGGAGGGAAGATGAGTGTCCCGAGCCTAGCTGGAGGGAGCAGGGGAAAGAAACATCCAGGGACGGCAGGGGGGCTGGGTGGCAGGACTGGGCTGCAGACGCCCACCAGGGCCCCCCATGATCCGAAGATGGCTCTGGCAGCCCTTCCGGTGTCTACTTCACTTCAGGTTCTCTGCCAGAGGGATCTCCACAATAGGACAAGCTTTTGAGAGATCTGATGGTTCTCAAAGGTGGCTCGGCAGGTAAAGAACCCTCCTGCCAATGCAGGAGACACAGGAGACTCGGGTTCGATCCCTGGGTTGGGAAGATCCCCTGGGGAAGGGAATGGCAACCCGCTTCAGTACTCTTGCCTGGAGAATTCCATGGACAGAGGAGCCTGGTGGGCTACAGTCCGTGGGATCACAAGGAGCTGGACACGCCTGAGCGACTAAGCACAAGCAAGACCAGTGCACCTCTGTGAGCCCTGGGTGGGTAGGGATTCTGGGACTCGGGGATTCCCTGGGAACCCCTTCTGCTGATCCTCACTTGGCTGTCTCTCTGCTCTTCTGACCCACCCCCAGCCCTGCATTGCTCACCCAGGTAGAAACCTACTCCTCTCCTTCAGACACCCTGTGTGTTTCCCGGTCTCCCTCATAAGCCATGGGGGAGAAAGCTTAGTTCTTGTTCTCCCATCCTCCCCTGCCTGATCAGAAGCTTGACTGCCCTTCCCCCTCCTAGTGGAGGGCCGGACAGAGTGTGGAAGGGGCTTGAGTAGTGGAACCCTTTGAGAGAGCCCATAGCTGGCCTGGAACTCCACTTTTCTTCACCATTTAGGGAGCAAGACCCCACCCCCACACCAAGGAATCACAGTTAAGTTTGTCCTACTTCAAGGAACTCAGATATGGAAAAACCAACTTGGGGATATATCTTACTCTTGACTCTTACCTCTCCCATTATTGATTGTATTGTTGAATAAGATCAAATGAGTATTTTAGAGTGCTCTCCAGGATAGGCACTTTATATTGGAACAGGATGATCGGGGCTCTAGGGAGGGCCTCTGGAAAAAGACTACTAGTCTTTGCCAGATTCGATGGGGAACTGGAAGTGCAGGAAGAGTGATAAAGGCCAACGGTGCAAACGAGAAATCAAAGGCAACTTGGAACTCCGGGAAAAACAAAAAGCTGCCCAAGGAGAGAAATGTAACCTTAGTACTTACTTGGCCCAGTAGCCAATTCTTTCACAGTCACAACAAGATAATACAGCTCATAGCATTTCAAGATTTAGAGTCAATCTATGAGTGAGTGAAATTTACTAAGTCATGTCTGACTCTAGAGTCAATCTATAAGAAAGGCTTAATGGTGGTTGTAGGGTATAGAGCTAACTTTGTGAAAACAAAAGGACAGGTGACAGTTGCCAGAAGAAGATGGCTGAGCAAGGGCTAAGGATCTCCAAAGCCTGATCTTACATGGGGTTAGGGGGGCTTTGAGGAATGCTGTCTAGATGTGAAGGAAGGAGAACTCAGTGCTGGGACATGCCTCAGTCTAAGTAGCCTTGGGACAAAAAGCACAAGGATAGAGTAGGGTTGGAGAAGGAAATGGCAACCCACTCCAGTATTCTTGCCTGGAGAATCCCCCTGAAGAGAGGAGCATGACAGGCTATAGTCCATGGGGTCACAAAGAGCTGGCCACAACTGAGTGACTAAATCATAGAGTAGGGTGTGTCAGCAAAATCCTCCTTGCCTAGACCGGAAGTTGCCCAAGGCCTCATCTTTGAAGCCAGCCTCAGTTTCCTTTAATGGGCCCACTGGCTGGCAGGCCTGGCCTCTTCCTCCCAGAAATCCAGTTGCTCCGTCTCAGGACCACCTCGCCCTTTCTCTTTCCCTACGTGGCCTCCGCTAGCAGACCCGCTTCCTGCCATTTGTCGCTTAGACTGATCCCACCTTCAAAGGTTGCCTGAGCACAGGCTTCCTGAGCATTTGGGCTCTTTGATCCCCATATCCAAAGACAGAGCCCAACAGAGGCTGGGCAGGGCAGCAGTGGCCACAGGGGGACCAGTTAGCGGTAGGGGTGGCAAGCCATAAAATCCCCAGGGAACAAAGGCAGTGGCCAGCCTATGAACGTCCAGGCCCCTGGCGGGCAATCAGCCCAGCGGCTTGGAGAAGCTCCTTTTGGTTTGGAAATAAAGGGGAGGGGTGCCCTTGGGGTTAAACGGTAGATAAAAATCCAGCTAAACACCCTGAAGTCTCTCAGAATTTCAGTGAAGCAGACAGATCTCCACATCTGGCCACTGAGGAGGTCTGCAAAGGCCTCTAGGTCCACTGGGAGGACTTAGCCTCCCCACCCCCAATCACCACCTGGATCCAGGTGGCCAGGACGGGAGGCGAGAGTCAAGCCTTCCTCCTCCTGCTGAGGGAGCTCCGGGAAGGCCGGGCACCAGGTCTGGGACCCACGATGCCGTCTGGTATGAAGAAGTGTTTGGAAGGGAGAAGCAGCCCCCGCTGTTTTGATCAGGCCCTGCAAGGGCTCGCTGCAGTGGGAGGAGGCACGGGGGTGGGGTGGGGTACGAGGAGACTGCCATGCTGCCTGTGGTGGAGACACGAGGCCCTTCTGGCCTCAGATCCTTCTGATCTCGCTGCCTTCAGCCCTGGGCCAGCGCACAGGCAGCCAGCCCCGGTGGGAGAGATGACCCAGAGTCGGCAGGGAGAGAGAGGAGCAGGTGCCCAGGCTCACTGCAGAGCGGATGTGAACACCAGAGGCTGAGCTGAGTGGCCCTACTCCCCATCTGAGTGAGAAACCAGAGGGGCTGGACTCCAGGATTAGATCTACAGCAGGGAGTCCCCTATAGCTCAGGCGGCAAAGAATCCGCCTGCAGCACAGGAGACCCAGGTTTGAGCCCTGAGTCGGGAAGATCCCCTGGAGGAGGGCATGGCCCAGGATCCTTGCCTGGAGAATCCCATGGACAGAGATGCCTGGCGGGCTACAGTCCATGGGGTTGCAAAGAGTCAGACACAACTGAGTGACTAACTCTACACTACAGAGAGTTCACTGCGATGGGGGCTGCATGTCACACACACACGCACACGCACACAGGAAGGGGTCAGCAAGAGGCACATTGTGCGTGGGAAGAGGTGAGGGGTGCCTTGGAGACAGAATAGTTCCTAAAGCAGAATTTCTAGAGTTTGTCTTAGAAAAATCACTTGATAATCTTTGTCTCCATTCAGGTTCCTATTCCTCTGTGCTACATTAAAAATACAGAAATAAAAATAGGGACTTCCCTGGTGATCCAGTGGTTGAGAATCTGTGCTTCCATTGCAGGAGGCACAGGTTTGATCCCTGGGCCAGGAACTAAGTAAAGATCTCACACACCGTGCAGAAAATAAATAAACGGACAGAACTCAGGCTCCTATTTCTCTGTGCTATATTAAAAATATACAAAATAAAAATATACTTGCTTTATTTACCAATTTTCTAAAAGGCAAAAAAGTCATAAAAAGACACAAGCAGTCCAACAAGCATATTGCACTGGGTGAAGAAATTCTGGCTTGCGCATAAACAAACCACTTGTCCGGCAAGGCTTGACGTGTTGTTAACAGACTCTGAGAGCTTATTTACATATCTTTTCAGGAATATATTAAAAAGAAGGCTCAGTTTAAAATTGACAAGAAGTCTTGATAACACCCATGTAAGCACACACACTAAAGGAAACAAGACCGGATGCATGTTGGCGCCACGTAAACAATTTCACAAGATGCTCCTACTGCCCACTTCTCAGCACATAGCGAAGCTACGCGGCACTTAACAATCAGCGGACAGACAGAAATAGTAAGATAACGCTGATGGTAAACATTCATAACAGGAGAGAACCTTTTGGCAGTTCAGCTAAAGTCAATGCAATCTCGACTGGCCCTTGATGATCTAACTCAGAGGCAAGAAGCTGTTTGTAGCATCTGATCTCCACACAAACTCACACACTACACCTTGCCTTGGGGATCTGAAGATGATGTTGCTTTTACATTTAAAAAAATAATTAAACTTTTTGCATTTATGAAAAGTAAGATTGATATTCAGGCATAAAATGATTTTACTATGAAAACCAACTGGATTACAAAGAAGCTTCACCTATTCTAGTAGCTGCTTCTCCATCAAAGGATGGGGGGCAGGGGAAGCTGCTTTCTCTGAAGGTGCTACAGACTCAGTGCAACTGTAAGTCAACTGTTTCATCACTGGCAGCTTCTCATTCACTCCAGGGACCAGTATAACATTTTTTTCTAAGCTATCTTTGGGATATACGATGCGATATGAGGTTTTGCAAAAAGGTGAGCAGTCTGGTCTCACTCTTCCCCAGGCGTCCTATTCACTGGAAAGTGCCAGCGACACTAGTGGACATCACGCCAGAGACCGGAAGCGGCATCAGTGAGTCAGGGCTCACAAGAAGGGTGCAGGGCCACCCTGGAACACAGACTCGGGGCCCAGCTCAGCCAGGAGGAGGCGCTGGCACCGCTGGCCCAGAGCTGACGCCCGGGGAGCGCCAACAAAGGACCAACGCGCGCTGAGTCCCAAACGTGGCGGTCACGGCCGGGCTAGGAGGGCCAAGTCCCAAGAAGGGAACGACCAGCAGCACGTTTTCCCTGACACGCTGGCCATCCTGGTCTGAAAAGGATGCACGGATGATGCAGCCACACCCAGAGGGGTCTGTGTCGTGTTTCTGAGGACGTGTAATTTCCGTGATGGACGTGGTCACAGGAACCTGTCAGCTTCTTTCATCTGGGGCAAGCAGTTCAACTTTATTCGCCCTGGACGTACACTCTTGTCAGATGAAACGTTTGCTGCAATTGCACTGGAAGCTGAAGTGGCAGGGTTTGCCAAACTACACATCATTTAATGTGAAATGTTTTGAAAAGGAGGTTTTTGAAATGAAATAAGCATAGGCTGTGATCTCCACTTGGTAGGTTTAAAAACCATCTAGTCTGACTAAATAATTTAGAGAGAAAGCCGCCCCCGGAGAGGACAGAATTTGATCTGATCCAAACACAAACACAAACGCTGGGCAAGCCCTGGACTGCTGCTCCTCAGCGCGGAGCCCCCGCGACCCTTGGGCTGGTGGTCGCAGCCTGGGCCACGCCTCGGGATAGCCCACGGAGCCAGCAGGCCCGGGCCGGCCTGTCCGGGGACTCCTGGGGGCGCTCAGCCACTTCCTGACACAAAGAGGCAGGCAGTCTTTCTCGAGTTAAATAATGAAGGTCTCGTTCCCCTGCCCCCTAACACCCTATATCTGTGTTTTATTCATAAATATAAAATAGCATTTCTTCCCAAACGTCTCCTACATTCCATGGTTTTAAATCACCCCTTCAGAAAACTATGGGTTTTTTCTAAAACAAAAAAAACCACGAAAGTATATCCATCCATGTCACTGGAGACACACGCGAGACCCTTCCCCTCCTCAGAGAACCACCTAGCGGACATCACTGGCGGCACTGTCACCCTGGGGAGGGGGGCTGCGTCTGCCTTTCGTTTCTGGGACTTGGGAGGGCCCACTCTCCTCTCCTTTGGTGTCTGTCATTTCACTGAGCCCCGGCGTAGGGGTGTCTTCCTCATATGCCACACAAAGGCTGTCTTCTCCCTCGTTTTCACAGTAAACACATCCCTTAAAAGAAAAATGTAAGTCAGTAACGAAAATGAGATCTTTGGTACAAACAGTTCAGTCTGAACGAAGCTCAGGTGACCAGGTGTCGGCCTGAGGCTGCTGGCAGGCGAGGAGGTGCCACTAGGCTGTGGGATCCCTGCTTGCTTCTTCCCGAGGGGCCCTCCCAGTCCCCTGGGAGCCTCATCTGAGAGGGGGCTTGTGAGGTGGGGGGCATCAATCAGAGGCCCCGGTCCCAGCACCTCCTCCTTCTGCCTGCATGACCTGGAGTGCTACCTACCTTCTCTGACCTCAGTGTTCTAATCTGTAAAATGGGACACCAAGAAGCTACCAGCTTATTTGTTCCTCCCCCTGTTGAACACCTATCTGTTAAGCATCTGTAGTGTTCCAGGCTCGTTCTAAGAACCGGGATTCGGCAGTGAACAGAGAGGAAAACCCGTGTCCCATTGGAGGAGATCTCCTAGTAGCCAGAGGAGAGGTGCTCCGAGGTGTTTTAAGACGGGAGGTGTTGGGCTGACGTGGAACGAGGCACGTGAGGACTCTCATTTTACAGTGGATGTTCAGAAAAGGCCACCAAGAGCGACTGTAGTGGCTTTAAAATATGCCCACGAAGTTTTTGACATTCCTTCCTCCAAAGGTGGAGGCCTGGACTCAGTGATGTGACTCTAACAAAGCGCAGGTGACGGAGGTTGTCACAGGCCCCCAGCATCCCGGCCCTGTGCCCTCGAGGGAGGCCGGGATCTTGTCCTGAGGACACATACGCAGCGCTGTGGTCAGACCCACGTGGCAAGGAGCAGAGCCCTCCTGCCAACGGCCAGCCCCCACGAGCACTGCGGGAGGGACCCCCCTCGGAAGCAGATCCCCAGCTCTGGTCCTGCCTCTGGAGGTGGGAGCCTAGCCGTTACCTTGCCTTCACCCTCAGGAGAGGGCCTGAGCCAGAACTACCCAGCTGAGCTGCTCTTAAATTCCAACCCAGAGAAACAGTGGGGAGAATAAACGGTTCTTATTCTAAGCTACTAAGCTTGGGGGTTATTTGCCATGCAGCAGTAGATCAACTGGGGCTTTCCTGGTCCCTCAGCTGGTAAAGAAACTGCCTGCAATGCAGGAGACCCAGGTTCGGTTCTGGGGTTGGGAGGATCCCCTGGAGAAGGGCATGGCTCCCCACTCCAATACTCTTGCCTGGAGAATTCCACGGACAGCGCCCTGGTGGGCTACAGTCCCTGGGGTCACAGAGGAGTCGGACATGACTGAGCGACATACACACACAGCGATGGCAGGTCAATAGCACAACTGTGTGTGGGGAAGCCCAGGAGCCAGAGTGAGCCTGTGTCTGTGTGAGGAGGGGATGCCCAGGAGAGGGCAGGGCAGCCACAAAGGCCCCGGGGCAGGAGCCGCGTGCTGGTCTTCAGAGAACCGCCAGAGAGGAGGGAACGTGGGGGACGGGCGCTGCGGGGAGGGGGCGGCACAGTTATATGGCTGTGTTAGGGTGGTGACGCTGGAGGCGATGGGAAGCGGCTGCTTTCCACCCCCCTGGAAGGTCAGGCCAGCGTGACCTGCCGGTGGACTAGATGGGGGTAAGAGAGGAGGGGAGTCGGGGCCCGAGGTGTGAGCAAGTGGGGTGGCGCAGAGTTGCCCTGGAGTGGGCGGGAAGAGAGTGGCTGGGGAGGTCATCTCCGGGGAAACCCAGGAAGTTCCCCAGAGGTGGACGCTGGCGGGGCTCGCGCGTAGATGCCGCTTCCCGCGCGGAGGCGGGAGCTCACCGTGCCAGGGCGGTGTGCACAGAGAAGGCCGGGGCGCCCTGGAGCCTGGCTGTGTCCACACCGGGGAAGTGAGCCGGGGGTGGGGGCAGATGACGCACAGAGACACCCTCGAGAAGGAACAGAGAGCGCGGGGGGCAGCCGCTTATAAGAGTGTAAGGAAGGTTTGCTGTCCCCTGCTTCTTACGGTCTACACAGATGTGGAGGGTTTAGGACAGAAGAAGTAGGTCTGTGCTTTAATTGTCACAACAACTGAAAAATTTTCAAATTTCAGCACGTGACTGAGATTAGACATTTCAGAGACCTTTTTGGAAACAGTGTTGAAAAGCCACTGGAAGGAAGTTCTCTGAAGGACATCTAACAGTGTTGCGGTTTCTTTTTTCTTTTAATGCTCTTATTTAATCTTCAGAGTTTTAAATGTACAGAACAGGTGCAGAGATAGTGCCAGGCATTCTCATCACAGCGCCTTTTAACACCATGTCAGGAACCGCTGTGTCCCAGAGCTTACCTCCACGTCGATGGCCGTGGGCAGGCCACCTGACCGCATCCACGGGTGGATGTCCTGCAGTTCCTGCTTCTGCCCATCCGTGAACCTGGGCTGGAACCTCTGCAGCGCCTTCAGCTTCTCCCTGTCCTCCTGTAGGACCGTCTCTAAGTTTCTTCATGAAATATAGAGAAACAGGGAAGCTTTAGAATGCCTCAAGGGTTAACTTTTTTTTAAAGTATATGCTCATTTTCTACCAACACTTCTAGTATTATTCACATAATTTTATTTTAATGTATTTTTTTTTTTTTTTTTGCCACACTCCTCAGCATAGAGGATCTTCCCTGACCAGGGACAGGCCCCTGCAGTAGAAGGAGTCTTAGTCTTCACCACTGGACCCCAGGGAATTTTAGATGATTTTGTTTAACTTTCCTTTCCACTTAAAATAAATTACCCTATTTCAGGTAACAATCTAGTAAATGAGCTGTAGCTTTTCTATGAAAGTGATACACCAAGTTCTGGTTTTAATTTTAGTTTAGATCAGCCATGGGAGCCGGGTACCTGCAGACACTTGTTTCTGCACCTGGGAGCTTCTCACCAGCAAGGTGGTGATCAACAGCGAGGTGGAGAGTAGACAAGCCCTCCTGCCACCTGCTGCCCTGGCCTGCCTCGCAGCGACCCTGGAGACGGAGCCCCGGGCTGACCTGGCCCAGAGCCCTGGCTGTTCTGAGCCTTGGGGTTAATCACCCCCACCGAGGGGGCACCGCACCTGACAGGTTCCAGGTTCCTTGGACTGGTCAGAACTGAGGCACAGACCAGGCTCCCTAAAGAGCAGCTGGTGGCCTGGGACGGTCACCCACCTCAATTCTTGGTTTCTGCCATCTCCGAGACAGACAGACAGACACACACACCACTGATCACACAGGGTTACTTGCAACAGAGCAAAAGAGACGACATTGGCACAAATGCTTCGTGCGCGGCAAGTGACAGCCTGGAGGGTCCCCAGCCCAGAAGCAGAGCCTCCGCAGGGCTGCTTGCGGCCGGCCATCCACCCAGAGGGGCCCCTTCTAGCGGTGCCCTCTGCTCCATCTGAGATAAGGCATTGGGGAAGTCCTCTGGCCTCGCTGTCGGGGTGATCCCGAGCCCAGCTCTGCACCGTCCCAGCAGGGGCGAGCGGTTACCGTGCAGGCATCTGGTAGGTCATCCTAACGCTGTCGTCCGTGTCCGCCATCAGCAGCCAGACGGGGTCTTGGAGGACGTACTTGAGGAGGTGCTCAGTCCCGTCCACCTCCGCCTTCACTGCTGCTCCGTGGTTATTCTCTGAAGAGTCGATGCTTCCGAAATACCTGCTGGTGTGACTCGTGTCGCTGCTGCCTTTAAAACAGAGTGCCGCAGGTCACGACCTCGAACCTAAGTCGGCCCCATAAGGGGAAGGCAGCTACTGCATGTGTCGGGGGATTGTCCCTTCTCTTCTTCCAATGGTCCAATTGTCTGGATGATAATTTAAAAGTCACTTAAAGACCAGTCATCAGCGGGAACCACAGAGGTGACTCTGCTGGCGTAGTCGTGGAGTCCAGGCGGGGCCCCACCGAGGAGGCCGTGCTCTCCCCTCCCTAGCCTCCCAGGGTGGGGGGTCCGCCCAGGTGAGCGAAGTGGGGCGCTTATAGCCTGGGGATGTGTGTGCTGCTCCCGCAGGGCAGCTCCGAGCCACACTGCACCATCCTGGCCGGTACCGCCTGAGGCCACACGCCAGGGCCAGCCAGGGGAGTCACTCGGGACGGCGCTCCACCACCTGCCCTCCCAGCAGATGCGGGGAGCCCCAGGGACGGTCCAGCCAGGGACGAGGGTGCAGAGTCTGCCCTGCCCACCGACACGGAGAGTGACAGGTGACAGCGGGAACCGGGCCTGGCCATGGGGCAGGAGGAGGAGCCCTGTGGCCTGTGTGAGGCTCCGAGGAGCCGCTTGGGGTGCAGCCGGAAGCCGCACGATCAGGACCCAGATGCTGGGCCCTGCAAGCAGCAGCCTAAGGCTCTGGGGGTGACTGGTGCCCTCAGGTGCAGAGAGCCAAGGATACCCAGGTGCCTCACGTGGGGGTCTTCCAAACATACATCAACTGCGCCCCCCACCCCACTCAGGGCTCACGGTGCCCCCCATGTACCTGGCCCACTTCTGGATGCATCACAGCCCAGGGAGCCGGAGGCCAGGGAGCAGGAGGTGGCGGAGGCCTGGCTCCCAGACAGCGCGGAGCCCGTGGCCGAGCAGAGGTCCCCGTGCAGCAGGAGGCGCAGCAAGCCGCTGGACGAGGAGAGTGCGTCGCTGTTCGGGGCGTCCGCTGGCTCCTCGCGCTTGGGGGGACAGGGGGGACACCCAGTCAGGTCTCCACACAGAGTGGGGCTGGGCGAGGGGACGGAGGCTCCTTGGGCGCTGGCCCTTTCTCTGTGGGCCGTGTGCACAGACCCTGGGGTTCCTGGGACCCAGCCCGGTTCTCGGAGGCGGAAAGGAGGACGTTTGATTAGATTCCATTTGGGGAGAGTCCCTCGAGAGACGGTGGCTCCCAGAGCCCTGGCAGGGATCCAAGCTTTATGCTTATTTCTCCACCGAGTGCACACGGGAGCAGGACCATGCCTCAACAGCACTCAGAGGCGCCCTCAGAGCGGCAGGGCTCTGCACCCTACGGCAGGGGCAGCCTTGGGCACCAGGGGCCTGGTCTGGGAGCGCCCAGTCTGCAGGCGAGGCGGGCAGCAGAGGTGCTGGGGGTCCCTGTCCCCACCTCCTCTCCCGGAGCACAGGTGGGGGGGTACGTGGCCCCATCATGGACACAGGCGGGAAGCGGGAACCCGGGTGGCCCTGCCTTGGACACAGGCCAGGTGTGGGGGGACGGCTCATGGACAGCACTGCCTTGGCTCTCAGAACACAGATGCGTTAGCTGGAAATCACACTGCCGTATCATGAACCAAGTAAGCAAACGTGCCCGTGTCCTCACCCTGGGAGGGCAGGGATTGAGAGCAGCAGTTTCCAGCTCTCCCCCGGCTCTGGGCCTCACCAGGGCCCCTCTGCTTCCAGCCCCGCTCCGAGGAGCCTCTGCTCTGGTGTTTAACCTGACGGCTCCATCCTCCAAGAGTCCACCTAACACCCGGAGGCCCCTGACAATGCGTGATGAAGTCCCCGTGGCCGTCTGGACACTGCATCTGCTGGCCATGTCTCTCTCTTCAGGTCCCAGGACAGTTAAGGTCACAGGTCTACTGTGACGGAGCCTTGGGAACATGCTCATGTCTGGCACGCGGATCTGCATCCAGACTAAAGCGATTTGGCAGAACTGTGGGGTGGGGGCCACCCACGTCGGGCATGAGGGTGTGCATGGCCTGCCCCGGTACCCGAATTCGCCACCTGCTTTAGACAAAGGGCATTAGGAGGTGCTTACGGTTGGGGGTGACTTGGGCTGCCAGTCCCAGGACGAGCCAGGTTTGCAGTTGGCACCTGCACCCACAGTCCCCATGGCCCCTGTGGCCACTGCGGTGCCCTCAGGGGCCTCCTCCAGCTGCATGAGGTTGAGCTGCAGCGGTGAGCTTCCACGGGACTGGAAGAGCAGCGGGGAGGTCCTGTCTGGGGGCCCAGCGGAGGGGGGCGGGGTGCCTGGGGTGGCCACGCGCGACATGGGCGGCCCTTGCTCCACTGGGGCACATGGGCACGGCTGTTTGGGGGCTGAGGTCCGATCGGGGAAGAACTCGGGCTGTGAGGCAGGAGGCATCTCAGATGCAAAGTTCGGCTGGCTGGGGAAGAAGGCTGGAGGCAAGGCTGGGGTCACCGGGGAGAAGGAGTAGCCGGGTAAGACCAACGCCATGACCGGGGCCAAGGGGCTGGTGAACGGCGGGGGATGGACCCTGAGCGCCTGCTGGGCATCCACGGACACTGCGAGGTCGGTGTGGGCAACCCCGGACCCTGTGGTCACGGTCCCTGGTGCGGTCACTATTCCCGGGGCTGGAAACAAGGGCAGGGAGTAGGCTGGCACTGGGACAGGGAAGGGCATCGCTGGGCAGCTGGACTGTGACGTGTCCGATAGGGACCAGGCTGTGGTGTTCAGGCCCACCAGTGGGAGGCGCTGGGGCGCCGGCCCCCCAGACCCGGTGCTGCCCGAGGACTCGCGAGGCTTGACACGTTTGGACTTCAGTTTTCGGTTCTTCCCGGTTTTTTTCCAAGAGGAGTCTACTCCAGAGGTATTTCTTAGTCCAGGAGCAGCTAAAATAATAGGAACACAATGAGAGTTAAAATCCTTAAAGCTAAGCTTCAGCAGTACGTGAACCAAGAATTTCCAAATATAAAAGCTGGGTTTAGAAAAGGCAGAGGAACCAGAGATCAAATTGCCAACATTCGCTGGATCATAGAGAAGGCAAGGAAATTCCCGAAAAACATCCGTTTCACTAAGTATACTAAAGCCTTTGACTGTGTGGATCACAACAAACTGTGGAAAATTCTTAGAGTTGGAAATACCAAACCGCCTTACCTGCCTCCTGAGAAACCTGTATGCAGGTCAAGAAACAACAGCTGGAACTGGATATGGAACAATGGATTGGTTCCAAATCGGGAAAGGAGTAGGTCAAGGCTGTATATTGTCACCCTGCTTATTTAACTTATATGCAGAGTACATCATGAGAAACACTGGGCTGGATGAAGCATAAGCTGGAATCAAGATTGCTGGGAAAAATATCAATAACCTCAGACATGCAGATGACACCACACTTATGGCAGAAAACGAAGAACTAAAGAGCCTCTTGATGAAAGTGAAAGAGAAGAGTGAAATAGCTTAAAACTCAATATTCAGAAAACTAAGATCATGGCATCTGGTCCCATCACTTCATGGTAAATAGATGGGGAAACAATGGAAACAGTGGCGCCACTTTATTTTGGGGGGCTCCAAAATCACTGCAGATGGTGACTGACACAATGAAATGAAAAGATGCTTACTCCTTGGGAGAAAAGCCATAACCAACCTAGACAGCATGTTAAAAAGCAGAGACATTACTTTGCCAACAAAGTCCGTCTAGTCAGGGCTATGGTTTTTCCAGTAGTCATGTATGGATGTGAGAGTTGGACTATAAAGAAAGCTGAGCACCGAAGAATTGATGCTTTTGAACTGTGGTGTAGGAGAAGACTCTTGAGAGTCCATTGGACTACAAGGAGATCCAACCGGTCCATCCTAAAGGAAATCAGTCCTGAATGTTCATTGGAAGGACTGATGTTGAAGCTGAAACTCCAGTACTTTGGTAACCCAATGCGAAGAGCTGACTCATTGGAAAAGACCCTGATGCTGGGAAAGATTGAAGGCAGGTGAAGAAGGGGATGACAGAGGATGAGATGGTTGGATGGCATCACCGACTCAATAGATATGAGTTTGAGTAAGCTCTGGGAGTTGGTGACGGACAGGGAGGCCTGGCGTGCTGCGGTTCGTGGGGTTGCAAAGAGGACATGACTGAGCAACTGAACTGAATTGAAAGGCAGAACCACTGATTTTATGTAACCTCATATCTCAACTTTACAAACTTTTAAAAAGAGATGTTTTTAAGAGATCTCTCTTAAAAAGAGATGTTTCCTGCTGCACGGCAGCGGTGAGGCCAACCTGCCAGGAGGGTGTGCGTTCTGGGGAGAAGGGCACCCTTTCCTCCTGCACTGTCATCTGGGATCCCTCCTTCCTCAGGAGCCTGACGTCAAATGCTCCTTCCCTGGGCGGTGAATTCGCCCACCTGGTTCTCTGAGGGAGGGAAGAGGGGTGGGGTCACCCAGGCAGAGAATGCGTGGCAAGGCAGGAGGGCATTGCCCGACCCTGAGTTTCACAAGGGGTGGGCTGGGCCTGTCACCACTGTTTATAGCACAGTTCCCTTGGGAACGCAGGTGACATCCCCGCGAGTGTCAGTGCTCAAGCTCCAATGGCATCTTACAAACGCCCGTGTCCTAAGGAGGGGCGCTCACCGTCTGGAAGCAGCACGGGACGCAGCAGTGTTAAGAACAAAGTTAAAACCCACTTTTAGTTCAGACATCGTCACTTACTTCTGTCGCTCAAGTGCCCCTTGGACCTTTCTTGCAGATAATGATGGCAGCGAGACTGGAAAACATGGAGTTTCCTGATTTCCTGGAACCGCAGCAGGAAGCTCTGCTCCTCCTTCTGGGTGTGGGCGGCCAGCACCTCCTTGGTGAGGCCCAGCTTCCGGAAAGCCTCCTGGTCCTGGCTGAGGCCACAGGGCAGTGCAGGACCCACTGGGCACTCCAGAGACTCGGGTCCGCTTGCAGCAGCATCTCCCAGCGGCTCTGGAACAGCGGACGCAGAGCTCTCATCCGCAAGGGCCCTTCTGCCCGAGAAGGGCTGAGAAAACGCGCACCGCTCCCACAAAGGACAGAGTCTCCCACAGAAGACTCCCGCACAATGCCCACAGCATGGGGCTGACGCTCAAGATGTGTCTGCTCAGCTTTCTGAGAAAGCTACCAACCAAAGCCAACAAGAGTGGGAACACGAAGCCACGTCATGTGGAGGCTCTGGAATCCGTCCTCTAAACTGAGCCGTCCTCTAACCTGGGGGCACCTAGAGTTTCAGCCTCTGACACTGAAGACACTCCAGGCTGTCTTGGGCTTTCGGAGCACAGGAGGTACCCGGCCCTGTCCTGGTGTAGGACCACAGGCCTGACGGTGTGGTCAGCACAACCATGGGGGCAGGCAGGATGAGGCCCGTGGGACTACGGGCCATCCTGATGGGGGCTGGCCACTGGCCCTCTGATGTGGACTCTCCCCCTCATCACGCCCTTCTTCCAAGCAGAGAACAGGTTCAGGCTGGTTCTCCTCTAGGTGCCTGAAGGACAGCTCAGCATATCGCCCTTGGCTGTCCTGTCTTGGCTCCTGTCCTCCAACGGGAGGGCCAGGCTCGCCACCCCACCCATGGCAGCCGGGAGGTCGGGGGGCCTTGGCCCCAACCAAAGGGGAGTCCTGGCATCACTGCTCGGTCCCAGGAAGCCCCTCCATGTTGACACCTGAGCCTGTCACAGGGGAGCCGGGCTGTGGTGGGGGCGGGTGTCACCACCCCCACCCTGCACGGCACGTGCCTGGACTTCCTGGACACCCCCTTACTGGGCCACGTGGGTGCGCCTGCACTCAGATACACTTAGGATCTGGGGACGGGCGCCAAGCCCCTGCTCGCCACAGTCAGCGTCAGACTGCTCCCGCGGCCGCCAGGACGCGGCGCGCGTACCCAGCTCGGGCGGCGGCTTCTTGTCCCCCACGTGGACGATGGTGCTGCTGTAGCTGCACTGGCTGCCGAGGGACGCCACGCTCTCCGCCTTGCCGGGCAGCGTCAGCGACGTCAGGCGCGCGCTCACGTCCGTGCGGCCCTTCATCGGGGACGGCGATGCTGCCTCTTTGCAGGAGAAAACGGAAGCAGACACAAACCACGGTAAGGGTGAGCTGCTAGGACAAGAAGCACAGAGGCCGGCCGAGGGGGCACTCCAGGACCCGGAGGCTCAAGTCTGCACTTGACCTGCCAGGGGATGCCGTGTCCTCCAGGGAACGGCAGAGAAGCAGAGACTCAGAAATGGGGACGACGGCACCCTGACACCCTGCGTCCTCTGGGAGGAGGCAGGCGCCTGGGCTCAGGGCCTCTGCCGGGGCCCGTGGGGAGCTCCGCCTTGTGGCCAGGGCCCCTTTGCTGAGGGCAGGTGAGCAGCTGGGCTTCCCCTGCAGGCTGGGACAGGCCTCACCAGTCGCCCAGGCTTCCATCAACCGTGGAGACCCTGCTTGTGGTCCTGCTGAGGACCACCAGAGATAGCCGCACATCCGATCTCCTCTGATTCCTGGGGCCGCTGACACTCAGAGGCCAGTCCTCCTCTGAGACGCCACGGAAACAGGCCTGCCCGAGAACTATACCCTGGCTTCCAGCAGCCCCGGGGGATCCTGTCCTCTAAGTCCAGAACCACCTCTACCTCCAGCTGGTAAGAAAGTTCTGAGCCATTTTGGTCATTTAAATCAACAGCTGACACCCCCACATGTGTCCCTGAGGCTGCTCAGAACCCACAGGGGAAGGGAGAAGGGGCCTCGGGTGCTCAGATAAGGCCTGATCCCGAAAGAGGGGTAAGTGGTGGGTACAGCTCAAGCAGATACGGTACCTGCAGCGTGCAGCCCGGGGCCCGCAGCGAGGGCCTGGCGCTTGTCACCGGCCTGGGGCGTGGCGAGGCTCGCAGGGAACTCGCACTTCCTCTTCAGGGTGGCCGCCTCGCTGCAGCTCTCCAGGTACCTGTGGGGGGTCGGAAAGGGCTTCATGTAACCGAGAGTCCGGCCGCGGGCGCCGCTGGCGGGGAGGGAGGCCAGAAGGGCCGCACCTGATGACGCTGTCCAGGCAGCTGATCTGCTGGTAGGAGCCGGCCGGCGGGTCCCTGTAGGCCGGCGCCTTGGGAGGGTGGGTCTCAGGCAGGCTGGCCCTGGAGCTGTCCTCCTCCACAGCCACAGCAGCTTTCGTCAGAGTCGGGGGACCACTCTGCATTTCTAGAGCAACAACATCGTTCTTCCCGTTAGTACCTGTTTCCCCCAGTGCCCACTCTAGGGTTACAAAGCATTTCAATTCTACTGAAAGATAAGGCCGGGGCTCAGCAAGTGCCTCAAAGACACAGAGACCCCGGGCCAGCCTGGGATTCAGGCCACCCTGCCAGGCCAGCCTGGGATCCAGGTCACCCCGCTGGGCCAGCGGAGGGAGCTCTCTCATCCCCACTTGGTCAGGGCTGTCCCCAGGTTTAGGGACTCAGCAGTGGGAAAGGCCAGTTCCTACTTGAACCCCTGAAGATCACAGGAGCTTTGTGGTCCATCGATATTCCTGGCCTCGGAAGGTTTGGTCTCTTCCAACGTGACTCGCCACGTGGTGAGCGGGATCAGGCCTGGGGTGCAGGGTGGGGGGCCCAGGAGCAGAGCCGGCACCCCCACCTCAGGCAGCTGGGGCTGGACTGTCCGCGGGACAGCTGGGCAGCCCCCGGGCAAGCGTCTGCTCACGTGGCTCAGGGCCACTCTGCAGAGTGGGACGAGGGGGTCGTGGGGCAGAGGCGCACACCTGGCTGCACCTCGTGGGCCTCCGGGGGCTGGGCCCCCGGGACAGGGGCTGTGGTGTGGACCCCAGGCTGAGCCCTGTGTCAGCACAGAAGCGAACGGCCCAACTCGAAGGGGAAACTCCCTGCATCCAGAGCTCGAGTCACACCCGCCTTCACGTCTTGCCACGCTGCAGCCTCACTAAGGAAATGCTGGATCACTTGGTACCTGAAGCAGGCTTGCTCTTTTGTTCTCCAGATTCATCAGAG
This sequence comes from Muntiacus reevesi, assembly GCF_963930625.1. NCBI lineage: Eukaryota > Metazoa > Chordata > Mammalia > Artiodactyla > Cervidae > Muntiacus > Muntiacus reevesi. Next base: position 175,857,902 of record NC_089249.1, read on the forward strand.
TAATGAGTTTTGCTTTTGGCCTTGTTACCATTTTTACAAATTTCCTTGAAGAAAAACAAAAACAAATGAACACATTATTCACCCCAGGAGACCCTGCAATCTGTGCCCTACAGGCTGAGAAAGAAGAGCCCAACTAACCCCAGGAACAGAGAAGCAAGTTCGAAATGAGATCTGAGACCCAGACAAAGCAGATTTTACGATTCTGAAGAATAATAAGAAATAAAGTGAATGTTAGGCTACTCTTTCTTCTTTTTAATCCTAATCCTTCAGTTTGATCTTCAGTTTTATCTGAACGTTAGGTTATACTTTCTTCTTTCTAACCCTAATCCTTCAGTTTGATCTTCACTTTTGTCTGATTGCCTGCTTTAAATACTTCTCACCCAAACCTGTAGCCACAGCTTGCAGCTGCTCCCACCCTTTCAAGGCTAGAGAGTGAGTCCCAGGTGAGCCGAGTTTTTAGTGCAGCCAGAAGCAGCTGAGGCCGGACAGGCTTGGCCCCAGCGAGGACTGGTCTCAGAGCGCACGGTCACCCGCGTCGCAGGTGATGGGCAGAGGGGGACCGCGGAGCACGTACAGCTCTCCTCCGGCGGGGGTCCTCCTGGCCGGTGCTGTCGCTGGAGGAGGTCTGGCTCATGAGGTGCTCATGGGACCCGTTGCTGCCCAGGCTCCCGTAGCCGCTGGAGCCGCTGTGGGGCACGGGCTGCAGAGACAGCGGCAGGAGGAGTCTGGACAGGCGGGGTGTGGCCCCCCACCGAATCTCAGAGAGGCCGTAACCTGCTGGCAGGGGACGGGGGGCGGCCCTCAGGGGGCACCCCGGTGGGGCTGGGCTTGGACCCAGGGTCGGGCGGCGGTGGGCTCCCCGCCTCCAGCCATGGGGCCGGGCCTGGATCCCAGTCCCCAGGGAATCCATGGCCACGGGGTTCAGAGACAAAACAAGGTGCCTGACAGCACCCCCAGCCCCTGGGAACCGAGAAGCAGGAAGTCGCTCCCCCGGGGCCCAGGTGCTCACAGGGATTCTTCCTGAGGGCTGTGTCCCTAAGGACGGGAGGGGGTTTCTCCAGTCCCCTGGGGCCAGCTCGGCTTCCCAAGTTGGAGGGACACCCCCACCCACCTCCACCCATGAGGACCACACCCTCCAGCCACTTGCCCAGGGGGGCGGGTTGTGGACACCAGCACTAGGGGGCAGGAGACGGGCCTGGGAAGGAGGGTGGGCCCTGGCCTGGGGGCAGCCCCAGGCTGTCTGGGAGGCGGGGGGCAGCACACCCACCTGCAGCAGCAGCCGGTGGATCTGCTCCGTGAGTTCCTGGACGCCGGGCTGAGGGGCCTTTTCCTCCAGGCCCGGCGGAGCAGAGAACACGTCTTCATTCAGAGGCCCCCTGCGCAGTTTCCATTTGTCTCCGTGAGTCGGGCCCCTGCCTCCTCCTCCCTGCAGACCTCCCAGGCTGCCACCTGCTCGCTCCTCACTCCCTCCTCCCACTCACTGTCCCGTCCACCGGGGGCGGGGGGCAGATCCATGGTGGGAGGTGACCTGGGTCTGGCCCCCCCACCAGCTCCCTCACCGCCCCAGGCCCTGGGAGCACTCACACCCTCACTCTGTGTCTCCCAATGATGAAGGAGATCTTCCTGCTCCAGGGGTTGATGAAGCTGGACCAGCTGGTGTCCAGCGTGATGTACTCCCCGTTTCGGGCACGGAACCGGAGTGGGGAGTAGTCGAAGGGCTGCCCCCCGGACTGCACGACTAGGGGAGGGAGAAACAGAGTTCAGGATGTGAACAGATGCAGCTGGTGCTTGCAGTAGAAGACACGTGGAGATACACTTAATTTTGGAATCATGTGAAAACTCAGGAGACACCAATACCTCTTCAAAGCCACTGCTTTGAACCTTCTGTTTTGCCTTAGGCTGCACGTGGGGCTGCTTGCAGCAGTGTCCTCGCGGATTTTAGGACACACGCCCCTGCGAGCCTCACTGGTCTTCTCCCAGTGGGATCTCAGTGTCGCCTGTCTGTGGGCTTGTAGGACCGGGGTCGTCCACTCCCCTGGCCTGGGCCAACCGCCCTACTCCCCCACGCCCCACCAGCTGACCCTGTCTCCTTTCTTCCTGCCTGCTGGCGCAGCCAACAGTCAAAACAGGACACCGAGGACTCAGGCTGTGGGCTACTCTCGACTGACCGACAGTGCCAGGACTCAGGCAGGCGGTGGGGCAGCCCTCGCCCGCAGTCCCCGGGACCAGTCCTGGTGGGTGCTGACCTCGGGAAGACACCTCCAGACTGCACTAGCTTTGTCTGCGCCCCCAGGAAGGACTTCGAGGAGGGGACCTACTCTTCTTGTGGATGGCGAGCATCAGCGGCCTGTCGCTGGGGTGCAGCTGCACGAGGAGGGGGGTCTCGATCAGGTCCTGGGGCAGGTGGCCCAGGAGAGGGACGGCCCTGCAAGGCAAGCGGCACGGGGTCACAGCCGTGCTCAGGACGCCAGCCAGAGCACGGCCTCCAGGAGTGGCAGCCAGCCCATCATCTCCAGGAACGAGGCCGGCTCTGAATCCCCTAAAGACCAAATCTGGGTACCGGTGCTGACGAGGCAACAGTGAGGCTTTTCATTAATTAGCAAACCAAGCATGCTGCATCCCGAGGGTCTGCGACCAGAAGCTGGGTCCTACAGGGCCCTGCCCGTCACAGGCTCAGTGCTTAGACCTGATTTCCTGAAAGAGTTGATCATGATGACGTTTTTGTTTTCTTCATCTAAGATCTTTTCCTTTTAGTGTGTCCTAAGTTTGGCCAGAAGGAAATGGCAACCCACTCCAGTGTTCTTGCCTGGAGAATCCCAGGGACGGCGGAGCTGCTGTCTATGGGGTCGCACAGAGTCGGACACGACTGAAGTGACTTAGCAATAGCAAGTTTGGCCAGACTTGGCTTGACACGGACTTTCTAAAGCAAGTTTGCCTGGACCAGGGCAGGCCTGCCCGTGGGCATCTCCCCAGCTCCAGCATCCTCCTGTCCTACCGTGGCCACTGCGTCTGGTCCCCAGGAGCCGCCGTTGGCGGCTGGGCCCCTGCCCTGTGCACATCAGGTCTTCCCTGGGTGCAGCTGTCTTGCTTTCTGGGCAATGTTTTACACCGAACTTCTGTAGTCCCCCCGCCTGCCTCTGTGCGTCCCGTCCCCTCTGTGCGTCCAGCACCCTCTGGTGGCTCAGCGGCACCCCAGTCTCCCTTCTCAGGCCGGTCCCCTTTCATCCCAGCAGCTGCTTCTCAAGCTGACTTCTGCTCACATGGAGCAGCTTGTTCTTCCCTTACAGCAAAGCCTCCCTGTTCTGTGTGGGGAGAACTTCCTCGTGGGAGTGCTTTGATTTCCTCCTCCTTGCCTGGGGCACGTCCTGGGCCTGGTATTCTCCTCTGGACAGGATGTACAGCACATCCTGGTCAAGGCCTGTCCAGGAGGGGAGGAGGGGGAAGGAGTCCTGGCCAGCCTGGGCTCCATGGGCTGAACTGTCCGCTGGGCTTTGCTGAGCCAGGCTCTGCAGCCTCTTGGCCCACAGTGACCAGCTCACCAGGCCTCCTGCACACAAATGAGTAAACACCTGGGGTGGCTGCCGACAGGAATGCTTAGGCTTTTGGAGGAATAGAAACTATCCTGGGATTGCTTCACAAATGTAGCTCCCAGGCCCAACCTCCAGGATCCTGTCCCCCAGGGAGGCGGGGCCTGGAACCTGCTCCTGGAAGCTGCAGGTGGCTGGTCGTGCACAGCTGAGCAGCCTGGGGCTGGGGAGGCTGATGGGCCTGGCTGCCGGAGAGCAGAACTTCCCAGCAGGCCGCCTGCAGCCGGGGGCGGGGGCACCTGGTGTCCCTGGGCCTGGTGCGGGCGGTGGGGGGCCTAACCCTGCACAGACACCCTGCAGAAAGCCCAGCAAGCTCCCTGTGGGTCTCCCCAGGAGACTTCTCCCCGAGCCCTGCTGGCAGCAGCAGCATCCTGTGTGTCTTCGCGCACGTGCCTAGGAGCTGAGGAAGTCACACGGGGACCCTGAGCCCTCAGAATGGTCAGTGCTCCCGAGCCCAGCAGGGTCACGGGCACCGACTACAGCACCCTGCGCCGAGGACCCAGGCGGGGAGCGCGGGAGGGCTCTGGGCAGGGGTACAGCGGTGGCCGCTCCCTGCAGCGGCCCGTGGCAGGCAGGCTGGGGACGCACCTCTGCTGGGGCCCTGCCAGGGTGCCTTCAGCTTCAGTCCTAGCACCGTCCAGGCGTGTGGTCCCTGGCCACACCAGCCCTGACATGTGTGCCCGACTTTTGAACCAGGTTTAAACAAGGGTATGTAGACAAGCTCAACTAGAATGATGACCAGCTCCCCAGCATGTCTCATCTACGTAGCGACCATACCTTAGGAGGTTTTAGTGTGATTCCATAATTATTTCATTGTCTACGTATAGCTGAGTGTTTTCATTGATTATTATGTATAACATGCAGCCTGAGCTTTAGCTAAATAGCTTCAACATCAAAATCATGAAAGTTCATTCGGCTTTATTTGGTTATTAAGTAACTACCAAGACAGTGATGAGACACGAACTCTCTGGGGCGGGGAAGCTGCTGCTGTGAAGGGTACAGCACTGACTCCAAGACCAGCGGGAGGGGGAGGTGAGCATGGTGGGGGGTTGCTGCCTGGCTTACCTTTGGTCCACGTCCTGGAATAGACAGTTTGGCGAATGTGTGGTCGTAAAGATTCTCTTTTCAGGAGGGATTCTAGGGGCTGAAAGAAAAGAATTTTCCACAGACTTTTGATTTGAATGTAGTTATATTAGAACATAGTTTGTGGTGGGGAAGGGGAGGGCACCCACGGCCCAGCAACACCTGGACCCAGCGAGAGATGCGGGGCCTGAGTGCCTCTGGCCGACAGGGGAGGGGGTGTGGATGGGCTACAGTGACACAGTGGGTGCTGACTGATCTGGAGGGAGAGGAGACCGCCCGGGGCTGGGAGAAGCGGGGGGCCGGGAGCCCGCCTTACAGACACGTCTGAGCCGCGGGCGGAAGCCGGGGCGCAGGCTGGCCCGCGTTACCTTCGTAGCCCGAGTGCACTCTCTCCGCCAGCAGCACGCAGCTCAGCTGGCTCTCCGCGCCCTGCCGCTCGCGCACCTGGGCCAGGTAGGGCGTCATGCGGAACGGGTGGTAGTGGATCTCGCTCTCGTGGTTTTTGCCGACACTGCAGAGGAGGGTGGGAGGAGAGGCCAGGGATTAGGGCAGAAGGACTCGTCCTCTGTTGCTGGTTACCTCTCCCCCACCAGCGGCTGCTGTGTCTCAGGGTCCTTTACTTATTACACAGATGTCCACAGAGCTGAGCCTGGCCCCTCACCCAGGCCGAGTCGGGCATGCTTCCTTGGTCTCTGATCTGTGCCTCCAGCCTGCAAGAGGGTCTGCGACCCACCACCCTGCTCCTCTGTCCTTGCCCTCAGACGCCTGGGGACAGCGAGGGGACCATCAGACAGTCACTGGCCTGAGCAATGGGAGTGCTTCAGGGGTCCTTCTCTGGGACAGTTTGCATTTTAATTGGGGGAAGGGCTGCTGCTCCAGTGCGGGGGTCCTGGCCCCAGCTCCTGAGGGTATGCGACTCTGCTGGGGCCACTCCTGACACTACAGATGGATGTTCAATGGGTCGCTTGATTTGGGGCCACAGACCTATGGGCTCTCCCTGAGAAAACACACCTAGACTAAGGGTTTCATGAGCTTCTGGGGTCCTCACAGAACCTGAGGGGAAAGCTGTGGGCTCTCCCTGAGAAAACACACTCAGACCAAAGGCTACACGAGCTTCTGGGGGTCCTCACAGAACCTGGGGTTCATGCCTTTCTGGGGGAGGGGGAAGCTGGCCAGTTTCCCAGGTGACGAATTGTAAGTCTGGGCTGCCCAGGCTGACGTTCTTCATGAGGAGCAGCTCAGTCACCGCACTGTTGACCCATCTCTCCTAACTCTCCGAGCACATTTAAAAAGAGGCTCGGGACTTCCCTGGCAGGCCAGTGATGAGGACTTACTGCTTGCACTGCCAGAGCCCCGGTTCGATCCCTGGGCAGGGAACTAAGGCCGCACAAGCTGAGCAGCATGGCTAACAAGTGAAACAAGACAGAATGGCTTGGCCTATGGAAGCGTGTCTTCACGCGGACTTTTCAGGACCAGGTGTGCTGTGCGGCAGAGGTGCCCCTGCTGAGCCTCCACCCCGGAGAGCAGGGCCTGGGCGGGCAGCGGGGCAAGGGCACTCCCGCATCTTCCCCACCTTCAGGAGCTGGGCTCACCTGATACGGCAGAAGAAAGACTTCTCCTCCATGCATTCTTGAGTAAAAGAGTCTGAAAGAGAAAGTCCCAGTCACTCCGCCCGTCACACGGCTGACCCCGGAAGGTGCTTTTATTGCCCACAGATGAGGCAGGAGCAGGAGAATCGAGAGTCAGGGTGTGAAGCCGGTTTACCTGCCACCGAGAGGAGCCCTCAGGGTACAGACCTCTGACTTCAGTCCTGACGGAGGTGAGGTCTAGTTCATGAGCGAGCACTCACCAAACATACCAACTAATGACAGATTTAACTCTGGGACGTGTACTCACTGGTGGGCAGACTGTTTGCATGTAAACACCCTAGTATCTCAACCCAAACATTTCTGGGGGGATTGCTGTTCTTCAGTTGCTAAGTCCTATCTGACTCTTTGCGACCCCACGGACTGCAGCACGCCAGGCCTCCCTGTCCATCACCATTTCCGGGAGCTTGCTCAAACTCACATCCATCGAGTCAGTGATGCCATCTAACCATCTCATCCTCTGTCATCTCCTTCTCCTCCCACCTTCAATCTTTCCCAGCATCAGGGTCTTTTCTAATGAGTCGGCTCTTCGCATCAGGTGGCCAAAGTACTGGAGCTTCAGCTTTAGCATCAGTCCTTCCAATGAATATTCAGGACTGATTTCCTTTAGGATTGATTGGTTTAATCTCCACGCAGTCCAAGGGACTCTCAAGTGTCTTCTCCAGCATTACGAAAACATCAGTTCTTCAGCGCTCAGCTTTCCTTATGGTCCAACTCTCATATCTGTGCCTGATTACTGGAAAACCATAGCTTTGACTATAGGGACCTGTGTTGGCGAAGTGACAACTCTGCTTTTTATTACACTGTCTAGGTTTGTCACAGCTTTTCCTCCAAGGAGCAAGCGTCTTTTGATTTCATGACTGCTGTCACCATCTGCAGTGATATTGGAGCTCAGGAAAATAAATCTGTCCTTGTTTCCATTGTTTCCCCATCTCTTTGTCATGAAGGGATGGGACCAGATGCCATGATCTTAGTTTTCTGAATGTTGAGTTTTAAGCCAGGCTTTTCACTTTCCTCTTTCATCTTCATCAAGAGGCTCTTTAGTCCCTCTTCACTTTCTGCCATAAGGGTGGTGGCATCTACATATCTGAGGTTATTGATATTTCTCCCAACAATCTTGATTCCAGCTTGAGCTTCATCCAGCCCGGCATTTCACATGATATACTCTCCATAGAAGTTAATAAGCAGGTTGACAACATACAGCCTTGATGTACTCCTTTCCCAATTTGGAACCACTCCATTATTCCATGTCTAGTTCTGTCACTTCTTGACCTGCATACACGTTTCTCATGAGGCAAGTAAGGTGGTCTGCAATTCCCATCTCTTGAAGAATTTTCCACAGTTTGTCGTGATCCACATAGTCAAAGGCTTTAGTGTAGTCAATAAAGCAGAAGTTCCAGAGAGTTCTGGAACTCTCGTGCTTTTTCTGTGATCCAAAAGATGCTGGCAATTTGATCTCTGGTTCCTCTGCCTTTTCTAAATCCAGCTTGAATATCTAGAAGTTACTGGTTCACATACTTTTGAAGCCTCTCTTGAAGGATTTTGAACATTACCTTGCCAGTATGTGAAATGAGTGCAACTGTGCGGCAGTCTGAGCATTCTTTGGCATTGCCTTTCTCGGGGATTGGAATGAAAACTGACCTTTTCCAGTCCTGTGGCCACTGCTGTTTTCTAAATTTGCTGGCATATTGAGTGCAGCACTTTCACAGCATCATCTTGTAGGATTTGAAAAAGCTCTGCTGCAATTCCATCACCTCCACTAACTTTGTTCATAGTGATGCTTTCTAAGGCCCACTTGACTTTACACTCCAGAATGTCCGGCTCTAGGTGAATGATCACACCATCATGGTTATCCGCGTCATTGAGACCATTTTTGTACAGTTCTGTGTATTCCTGCCGCCTCTTCTTAATATTCTTTGGTTCTGTTAGGTTCATACCATTTCTGTCCTTTATTGTGCTCATCTTTGCATGAAATGTTCCCTTGGTATCTCTCATTTTCTTGAAGAGGTCTCTAATCATTCCCATTCTATTGTTTTGTAATAGAAGCAACTCAGCGCATTTCACAGCTTACATCAATCCTTACTTTAAAATTTAAATGTCTAGCAAAAATATGAGTTCAACCCGATGATCTCATTAGAGATGAAAGAACAGTGTTTTCATAATAAACACAATTTAAGAAAAGAAATCTTAATTTGGTTGTTCTCATAAAGCTTCTCCTACTCAAAACAAAGAAACCAACGACAACAACAACAAAACGCAAGGAAAAGTAGACAATTACTGGTTAGGGAAAATGATATAAAATTACTGGCCCGGAAAGGCCTTATTTTCTATTCAGATAAAGATTCAGCCCCAAGCATCCCAGGGGGACGGTGCCAACCCGTTCACGCTGTGAGCCCACACGCAGAGCTCCCTCCCTCCTTGCAGTGACCCAGAGCTGAGCGGTCCTCCTAACACTGACCACAGTCTTGAGTGATCTGGCTGCACAGTTCCCGGGCTGGGGCTTCAGGAGAAAGCAGACGGCTCGACCCCTGAAACGTGACGCGAGCGTCCCCTCGTTATGAGTCAACCTTAGGGCAAACTGTGCTCTGGCCCAGGTTGTCTGGGCTCGTGTAGGAACAGCTGCTGAACTGGGGCTCTGACAGTGACGGTGACGGCCTTGCTGCCTGGAAGCAGGGGAGGGGAGCACCACGGTATGGAGGGACCTGAGGTCCAGGCGGAGGTGGATGTGGGTGGAGGAGCATCTTGATGAGAGCAGAGACCTCATCCAGGAGCCAAGGACAGGAGTCAGTTTTGGGGGACGCAGCCAGGGCTGGCTCTTAGTCAAGGTCATGACCGAGGTCCAGCTTGTCCGGAGCACTCCTGGTTCCATCCATTTCCTGCTTGTCTCTTCTGACTCCCTGGGGCTTCTCCTCTTCGGGTCCATCTCAGCTTCGAGAACTCAGAGCCCAAAGAGGGGCTAATGACTGTCCAGGCGCAGATGGACAGACACTGCAGGACAAGCACACGTGACACTTGGCCGTGACAGCCCGTGGCCCGGAGCAGAGTAGGGCGGGCTGGGAGTCCCGGGGCCTGGGCACGCAGCCACTGTCGTACAGACTGGAGCCCACGGAGCTCAGAACGCCCAGCTGGGTCTGAGCTGGGAGGACGGTGTGGTCTGTGTTCACGAAGCAGCCTTGCAGAGGTGCTGAGCTTCCCCTCTGCGCTGACATCACCACACCGCCTGCAGGAAGCCTTCCAGATGTGCCTCTGTCCTTCCCCCCTCCCTGTAGCCTCGCCTCCAGACTTCAGCTTCCATCACCTTCCTTTCAAAAACACCTGACATCTCTTAAAATCTTCTGAAGTCGTTTTCCATTTCCGAAATCTACTTTTTCCCTAAATTTATTCTGAGCAGACAACCTTTAATCTTTCACCTGGGACAGACACGCCGGCCCCTTTGGGAGGGCACACTGGGGGATTGCAGTGGAGTCCAGTGGGGGGGAGGTGGGCAGCGGCCCCACATCAGGGGTCACCCTGCCCGGCCCCAACCCTGCTGGGCCGAGTCCTCCTCCCGTGCTGCCCAGGGAGAAGGGCCCTCACCTGCTTGGCGGCGGTCGCTCCAGGGCGGCAGCTTGTATGGTGTGGTGGAGCTGTGGAACACGCTCACGTCGTGGGGCGCCAAGAACTCCACAAACTTGGCGTCGTAGAAGGTGTCCCTCTTACAGCGAAAGATGGAGGCCACTTGGTCAGAGATGTACAGGATCTTCCCGGTCACCAGGGACACAGCGGCCGCAAACACATCCTGGGATGCGGAGAACGTGGCTTTGGTGAAGCCAGGCAGGAGAGGACTGGACATCCCCCTGGAATTGGGGTCCCTCCAGAATCGGGCCGAGGGACGGGCAGGGAGCAGGACAAGTGACAGGTCGGGAGGCCTCTGGACCCCTCTCCCCGGCCCGGACCACAGTGGCTGGACTTCTTCTCTCACATATACAGGGTCCCAATGGGATGCTGTTGGAAAAACACGTGGGGTTCCACTGCCGAGCAGGACCCCGCCTGTGGGAATCCTCTGCAGCCGTCGCCCGCCCTGTCTTTGGGCATGGCACTGCTGGCGGCCCGCCCAGGTGACCCGGGAGGTGGCAGGGGCCTCACCCCCGCTCCCCGCGACTGTCAGCCACGAACCTGTGCAGCGCATGTCTCTCCCGGGCTCGGGGCTGCCTGGGGGGCTGAAGGCCGTGGGGCCCCAGCCCAAACTCAGGCTCTCCTGGCCAGCTGGCCCTCTGAGCTCGGGGCTGGGCTTCCCCAGGGGATAAGGGGCTCCCCGAGGTTAAGCTGCAGCGGAGGCACTGGGGGAGTGACCTCGGAGAGTCAGGAGCCCCTTCCTTCTCCAGGCCAGCCCTGCTGTGCTTCTGGGACCTCTGGGTCCCCACCTGCCCTTGAGTCTGCTCTCCTGACTGAGAACTGGGAGTGACTCACCCCCCTTCCCAGACCTCAGGGTGGGCCCCACCTATAGGCTACTTGTGTCCTTCCCCTTCCCCCCATCACTTGGGGCCCCCCCCGTCAGTGGGGGCTCAATCCCACACCCTCAGGTGTGGGGTGGAGTCGGCTGGGCTGCGAGGGGTCGGCCTCAGAGAGCAGCACGAGCTGGCACATGGCCGCTGCTTCTGAATCCCTGACTTACGCTCTTTTTTTTAAAGTAAGGAACCCATTTCCTGAAACTCGCAGCCCCGCTGCTATGAAGCCAGGGCTCGGCCGGCTCCCCCAGGGAGACTTGGCCGGCGGAGGTGAGCTTCTTGGGCTTGGCTCAGGCGCTCACCACATTCTTCACGAGGAACTCGGAGGTGACGCCCTCGATCTCGTGCACGGTGTAGGAGGGCACGTGGGTGCTGCAAGGGTGGCTTTCGCTGGACATCAGCAGCTGGTAGTACTCCTCGCTGGCTGCGGAGAGAGCACGGGAGGGCTGAGCGCGCTGCCTGACTCATGCCTGGGGGCTCTGCCCTTCTCGTGAGAAACTGGGCGGAGAGCACAGAGTCAAGGCTGAACAAACAGAAATCCAGGGTTTTTCCCCTGAAAAATCAGAAGGACTTTGATCACCGAATCTTTTAAATCATTCTCAGGAACTTCTCAGAAACATGACCACACAGTCCACCTGAGCGCGTGTCCCCCACAGGCCTATCTTCGTGATGCTATGACAGACTGCTGTTTCCAGGCAGGACAGTGTGACAGCCCCCTGCTCCCACCCCCTCGGCGACTGGACGCTCTCATCTGGACAGAATCGACTCTTAGAAACACACCTGGCATGGAAACAACCCAGGGAACAAAGTGTTCACAAGATAACCGAAGATGCTGGCCACTCATCCTGGGACCCGTACAGGCTGACAAAGCCACTCTGCCAGAGGGGCCCCAGGTGAGTGGAGCCCAGGCTGACCGACTTCCGCAGCTAAACCGTCTAGAGGTGACCCCAGGCGCGGCGTCCTGTGCCTGGACCCCTGGGGGTGGGCTTCAGGCGGAACAGTGCGCTAGGAACGCCGGCCGCTCTTGCGGGTCACGCTTTCCTTACCTGCCCGGAGACAGGGGCACTTGTGGTTACCTGAGACCCAGGGCAGGGGCACCGGCTCGGTGGAAGGCCAGGTCACAGAGCTGCTGAAGGAAGACTAAGCTCATTGGGAGCCATTTATGGGATGTGGAATTTACTGAAACATAAGGCATCTGAGCTTGCGGACACAAGCGTGCTGGAGCCTGCAGTGTTTGCAGTAAATTCCCACACCGCCTCTGTGGAGAGTCCAGCACATGCCACCTCAGGTAAAGGCCTCAGCCGATTTTGCTGTGTGCGTGCTCAGTCACTTCAGTCGTGTCCAGATTCTTTGTGACCCTGAGGATTATAGCCCGCCAGGCTCCTCTGTTCATGGGATTCTCCAGGCAAGAATACTGGAGGGGGGTGCCATGCCCTCCTCCAGGGGATCTTCCTGACCCGGGAATCGACCTCGCATCTCCTGCATTCCAAGTGGATTGTTTACCGCTGAGCCACCAGGGAAACCCTTCGCTTCTGCTGACAGTTCTGAAAACTCTTCCGTGTTCTTTCATCTAATGATAAAATCCGAACAGACCCACAGAGGGAAGTGGCATGTGGATCACGCAGACTGTTACTGCCTGGGATGGAAAGGGGCACGGGGCCTGCCCGCCCGCCTTCCTGGCAGAAAGACCACCACAGGAGAAACTCAACACGCTTAGAAAAATGAGGCAATACCCTCCTTGTATCTCCTCACATGACTTTTTAAAGGTAAGCCCTCAGCGGCAGGCTGGATTGGGTGTGGGGGCTGCTCACAGCCTCAGCCCGCATGCACATAACTCTCTGGCCAGAGCCAGGAAGGCGCTGGACACTCCGGAACGTGACGGGACCCCAGCCCAGGGTACAAAAGCTCCATGTTGCATTATTAAACAGGTTTCTTTATTGGCTGGTTTTCTACCTGCTTTTTTTTTTTTCTTTCCTCTAAAAGTCACATATAATAGAAAACTTCTGATGAACCGAGGTTTTCAACGAACTGCGATTTCATCAGACTTCTATGATTTCCTTCTGCTATTTCAGGACTGAATTTCAGAAAATCAACCCAGTCTAAGCTCTGATCTGGGGAGATCTGAGACTTACTGCTACAGGTTGGAACAAACACCTACCTTTTACCTGCTTCACGCTCCTCAGGGCATACTTGAGGGTCGCCAAGGTGCTGGCCTTCCCCTTGGCCTTCCTGTCCGCAGGGAGGTGGACCTTCAGCTCCTTCAGTGTTTTGATGAGCTCTTTGTGGGCATCGGCTTTGGTGCACTGCTGGCTGCTGCGGAGTTGAAGAAGGATGTGAGCACCCTGAGTGCTGCCTTCACCATGCCTCTGGCCCAGCTTCCCCGCTGGGGCGCGAGGACCCTGTGGTCTGCGCGTTCTTGGCGGGCATGCAGGCTGCAGGGGCACCCTGCCAGCTGTGAAACCAACACCGTTTGCAGACACGCCAGTGTGCTCGCAGGGAGAGGGGCCGTCCTGGGAGCATCAGTGCTCTAACCCGGTGAGCGCTGGACGGCATCCTTCCTGCTGGCTCTTCTCTACCAGCAAGGCCTAGTGGTCCACCCACCGCCCGACCAGCCCACCCCACTGCTGAGCTGTCCTCCTTCCGGTCTCAGACAGAGAAGGAGTGAGTGAGGGAGACCCCAGGGGACAGAACGGTGGCGTCCAGAACACTGTTCACAAGGATGTGAACAGTGAGAGGAAAGGAGAGGAGAGGAGACGAAGTTTACAAGGAGGATCTTCAAATCCAAGGATACAGAGATGTGGGCACTTGCAGAGGGAGACAGGCTGTTTAGACAGAGGATCCAGAGAGTGATGGGATTGGGCCTCGGGGGTGATGGCATAGCGCCCCTAGGCCTGGGACCAAGGTCTGAATTTTGCCCCAGTGGTGATGGGAAATCATGTCAATATGAAATTAAGGACATGTTTGTCAAAAACACCTAAAAAAGAGGTCAGGAATGTTCCAGGTACATGTCTGAGATGCAGACAAGGCCTGCCAAGTCAGAGCCAGAGGAACTGCAGGCCTGGGGCACAGTCACGGGCTTGGAGCAGACCGAGGGGTCAGTCGTCTGAAAGAAGGAGGCTGGATTCACAGAGGGCATCGCGGCTCAGACTGATGGGCTCCAAGGGAAGCTCGAAAACAGTCACTTCACCCCCAAAACCTCGTCTCACGACAAACCTTTTAACCTCTCTGAAGGCTCTGAATGGAGGAAGTGGTAACTGGCCTTACCTGCAGCCGCTGGTGGACAGGTGGTGTTCAGACTTCGCCATCATTAGGCCAAAGGTTTCTGGACTAAAAGAACAAAAATAAATGCAAAACTCAGAGGAGCGTGTCCATCTCCGTCCTCCCCATCCACCCAGGGATGACAGGCTGGACCACACTGCACAAGTCAATTAGGAACAACACGAGGTTAAGAGAAAACGAATGGAAAACCTCTGGATATCAGATAAGGAAGTGCTGGGCGATACAAACCCTAGGCTAGAGTAGCAAGTTCATGGTCTGTAAACCACTCAGCATCGTTCAGGGTTACCTGACTCTTCTGCCTCCCGAGATCTTGTTGGGTAGATTATGCATCTACCACAATCCTACACCCATGTCACTGTTATAAGGAAGGACAGACCTCAGGAGAATTTAGTTGTTCTGCATTAATAAGAGAGAGGATGAGATGGTTGGATGGCATCACTGACTCAATGGACATGGGTTTGAGCAAGCTCCAGGAGTTGGTGATGGACAGGGAGGCCTGGTGTGCTGCAGACCATGGGGTCGCAAAGAGTTGCACACAGCTGAGCAACTGAACTAAACTGAACTGAGTTAATAAGATTTTCAAAAGTATTGAGACAATTGGTCATCACGACTTAAAGACTGCAAAAGCACTCCCATTACCACCGAGTGAGGCTCTGAGAAAACAAGCCACACCCACCCCTGGGCCCGTGGCCCCACCAGCAGCCCCAGCTCCCGGACGCTGTCGTCACAGTCGCTGCCCTGCGAGTCCCGCCCTGTCGAGCCATTCTCGTTGGCCTCATTCCCGCTCGAGCCACTGCCCATGTTCACGTCCTCCTGGAGGGCGGCTTGGCTGGTCCGGGGCTCCGCGGGTTCCTCGGAGGGATTGCTGGGGCTGGGCGAGTAGTCATCACATCCGTTCATGCTGGCTCCGGAGCAGAGCTGGCAGAGCAGAGACTGTAGTCAGGCACGCGAGGGCAGGCGGCCTGCCAGGAGGGACGCCCTGTCGGAAGCCTCCTCCAGGTTCGCTGGAGGAAGTGGGGTCAGTGGTGTGGCTCTTGCGCCCTGGGCCCCCAACTGCCCTGAACTGTGAGCGCGGCCACAGCCCCGGATACCCCTTTGCTGATGGCCCTCCCGGGGATGGGGGTGCAGTGGAGCTCAGAAATCTCAGCCATCACACATTAGGGGAGACCCAGAGCCAGGCTGCGGGTGGGAAGTCTTCAGGGGGAGATGAGGCTGGAGGGCGTGCGGTGGGAGCCCTCACGGTGGCGGGGGGCGTCCATATGAGGCCAGCGTGGGGCCCACACCTTGCGGGGTCCATGCAGAGCCACAGATGCATCGGAAGCAGCAGACTCTGGGAACTGCGTTTGTTTATTTGGACAGAAAGTTTTGCTTCAGGGCTTTGGGGGGGTAGGTGGGTGGAGAGGGGCTAGAGAGAGAGACTGACCGGTTGTAGGCTGGGGTGAGTACAGATAGCGAGGACCCAGGGCAGGAAGGCTGCCCAAGGACGGGAGACCAAGAGGTCACGGGGCAAAAGCAGGACCTGCAGCGTGCCTCCCGAGGGTACCGGCAGGACGCAGACCCTCCTGCAGACCCGGAGAGAGCTGGATGGAGGCCCGGCACGAGAGGATGTGGTCAGGGTTAAGGAAACTCCAAACGATGCGCAGCTCTGGGGCGACCAAGTGTGTGTGTGGGGGGGCTGTCCTCCCCGCCGGGCCTGGAGGGCCAGCGGGGCCTCTGAAGCAGGGGCACCAGGCAGCCTGTGGCCTGGGGGTCGGGGCATAAACCCAGGCTCCACTCTCCTCCTGACCGTGGAGGCCAGGAAGCCAGAAGGCGGGGGGACACACAGACGTGGGCCCCAGAGGCCAGCCTCGGCCCTGAGCAGTGGCGGGAGAGCTGGAGGGCCCGGGCAGCGGTGCCTTCGGGGGGGTGTCCCCGGAAGGCAGAATGTGCCCCCTCAGCTTTCCCGTGCTCGGGAGCCTGGACTAGAGGCCACAGGGAGAGGACTCTGGCGGATGGTGGCTCTGCAGACAGTGCGGGGGGCGTAGCACGCGCTGGCTTGGGTAACCCCCATGGTTACTGTCCACAGGGCACCAGGATCCCGTTGCAGGGAAAACAGGCGGTGACTTGCCCAGGGCCACACACAGCAAGAGACAGCGCTGGATTCAGGGCCCCCTCCTCCCCAAGGATGGGGCCCACGCAGAATCCAACCACAGCACTCTTTGTAAAACAAAAACAGCAGGTCTGATCAGACCCTGTCTGGTTCCTGAACCAATCAGCAGAAAGGAGCCAACGTGCGGCTTTGGAAAAGAAGTGCAATGAAGACCAGAGAAATACAACCTCCAGGGCACAGGGAGACAAGGAAGCGTGGGACAGCGCCGGCTCTGTACCACAGACAAGATCAAGAAACGACGGGTTCGATGAAACACGTGACGACAGATGAGCTAAAGCTGCAACCTGCGGTGAATGGGTCACATCAGAACAGAGAATCAGACAGATAAAGTTCAGACTCAGAAGTGGGAAGGATGAGAGTGAGAAACGTTCTAAACCTGCCCAGGGAAAGGGCTGATGTTAAAGTCACCTTTTTTTACCTGCAGATAACAGCTGTTTCTGCAGAAGACACCATAACGACGAGACAGAAACTACAGAGAGAGAGACACGTGGAAGGAAACCATCCTGAAGACATATCTGTATGTGCCTGGCTCCCTGAGCACCCAGCAAAATCACGTGAGGAGTCAAGCCCAGCTGCGCCTTGATGAAACGATGTTTTCAAGGAAAAAGAAAATTCTACCTACGGAAAAAGCAAACAGTTTCCTGCGAAGGACGCTAAGTCACGCTAGTCTTGGACGTCTCTGCTGTAATATCAGATCTTCAGAAGAGAAAGTTTACATGCCGAGAGGAGACATCAGGGCCACAGAGGAAGGCTGTTTAGAGCGTCTCACTGTGGTTTTAGACGGCTGCTCTTTACTGGCCCTGAATCATGAGAACCTCAATCGCCAGCTCTCTGCTGCGAAAGTCAGGAACAAATAAGCACGTCTACCGCTTGGTCTTCAACATTCAGGGAAGTTCTAGCTAACGTGATAAAGGACGAAAGGTGCTAACATCTGGGGAGAGACTGAAGACTAAGAACAGGCTGTTTCCACACAGAGAAGCACCAGGCAAGAGCTACTGGCCTGGGAAGACGCTCAGCCTTGTGAGACACAAGGAAAAGGCGGCAAGACCGGCAGCATCCTGGACTGGCCAATGGGGGGCTCCTGTGTTGGACCAACAACGTCTTCCTGGAGTGGGGGCTCTGGGCACGTCCAGCTGTGCTGACAGCTTGGCCCCTCCTCACACCTGGGAAGCTGCTCCGTCCACACACAGAGGTGTGAGTGTGGGGTATGTAGGAAGAAAGACCCGGAAAGGACCACTGGCAAGGAAGCCACTGGCATCCTGTCCACTCAGCCCACCTGACAGGCCCAGCCTCCGCTGGCCCTGCTGCGGTCCATGCAGGGAAGCTGAGCTCCTCTCTGCCCGGGGCGTGGAGCATGGCCCTGCTCTGCATGGGGGTTGCCAGCACGGCAGGACCTCGGCTGCCTCCCGGGACCTCCCTGCAGCCACCCGCCCTCCTCCACCCCGGGCCAGGCTGGGCTCCAACCTCGGAGGCCTGGAGCCTGCTGCAGCACGCGGCCGGCAGCTGGCCCGACGGCCCGCACCAGCAGCTCCACCTTCTCCCGGCCCCTTCGGCTCA
This sequence comes from Muntiacus reevesi, assembly GCF_963930625.1. NCBI lineage: Eukaryota > Metazoa > Chordata > Mammalia > Artiodactyla > Cervidae > Muntiacus > Muntiacus reevesi. The sequence continues at coordinate 175,875,690 of NC_089249.1, forward strand.
GCGTCCCCTGCCTGGCCTGTCCCCCCGAGGTCACTGAGATAGCCAGGGCGTGGGAGCTTCGCGTCCCTCCCAGCTGTAGCCCAGGGCCTGGCACACGGTGTGGGGATACTGTGTCCCCCAGTAAAAAGACGGAAGCCAGGCGCGCTGCTGAGGGAAGACCCCGGGGCATAAACGGACGGCCACAGAACAACAGGAGCCACTGTAAGGACAGGTGGCGCACTGCAGGGCTGATCCCGGCCCGTCTCTGCCCACAGCGCTGGGGCCGGCGAGCGCAGAGAACAGGACAGACAACTTTCTTGCCCCGTGGAACTCACTTTCTAGTGCAGAAAACAGGCCGTGAGGGAACGGCGTGCAGGGCAGAGGAGGGAAGCTGAGACAGAAGCAGGGCAGGGCTCTAGGCGTGGGAGCGGCTGGGCGCGAGTCAGGAAGGGGACCAGGAAAGGCCCACACACAGGAGACGTGCGGCCTTGCTCTTGAGCCCTGGGGTAGTGCTCACTCAGAGCCCCGCGGCCGCAGTCCCCCAAGCCTGCAGGCCTCGCTTCTCCCGGGTCACTGCGGGGCCCACACCCGAGGAGTCTCTGCTGGACACGTGTGACCTTGGATGAAGTGCCAAGGTCACCACGAGGTGGGCCCCGGCTTCCCCCACTGCTGCAGCTGAAGGGCTGGGTGAGGCAGCTGGATCTGAGGCGGCGTACACCCCTGGGTGAGCTGGGACCATGGCCCCCGAGGCGGTGCTGCCTCTCCATCCCTCGCTCGAACAGACTGTCCTCTTCTCTGCGTCCTTCCTTCATCTTTTTTTGGATAGTTTTTTCAATGAGACCCCAAGGGGCTGAGTGGCCAGCTGGGGGTCTGTGAAGCAGAGTGTTATCCTGTGTGTATATGCATGTGTATGTGTGTGACAGTCGTCTCTTCTGCACTCCCCACTCCCTCACCTCAGCTGCCCCGGGATTACACCTCCCAGTAAAGGACCAGCATTTAGGCCTCAGCCCGCATGCTCCTATTAAGAGAACCGGAACTGAGACAGTAGTCATGTATAGATGCAAGAGCTGGACTATAAAGAAAGCTGAGCACCAAAGAATTGATGCTTTTGAACTGTGGTATTGGAGAAGACTCTTGAGAGTCCCTTGGACTGCAAGGAGATCCAACCAGTCCATCCTAAAGGAGATCAGTCCTGGGTGTTCATTGGAAGGACTGATGCTGAAGCTAAAGCTCCAATACTTTGTCCACCTGACGTGAAAAACTGACTCGTCTGAAAAGACCCTAATGCTGGGGAAGATTGAGGCAGGAGGAGAAGGGGATGACAGAGGATGAGATGGTTGGATGGCATCACCGACTCAAGGGACATGAGACTGACTAAGCTCCAGGAGTTGGTGAAGGACAAGGAAGCCTGGCGTGCTGCAGTCCATGGGTTTGCAAAGAGTTGGACACGACTGAGCGACTGAACTGAACTGAAACTAAGACAGACTGAAGAGACTGAGAGGATGGGCTGGGGGGATGGCAAGTTCAAAGGTCCTGAGGCCGGCGTGTCTGAGCATGGATGAATCTGGGGCAGAGGGCCAGGTGGAAGGCAGGTGGCTGACGTGAGGTCAGAGCCAGGTCGTGGCTGCTTTCTGAGTGAGATGGAAAGTGCTGGAGGGTTCTGTGCAACAAGGTCTGACTCAGGTGTCAGCAGGGTTACAGGGCAGAGAAAGCTGGGGGCTGGGACACCTGTTAGGGCTCCTCCGCACTTTGCTTGCTTCCCAGAGCTCCCTGGACACTATCCGTCTCCCCCACAGCCCTCCCCAGATAAGCAGTGGGGTGGGGCCTTTCTGCTGAGCAAATTCTGAAGGGGAGGGGGTGGCAGTCTAGGTCTAAGTGAGCAGACCCTGGACAGTGGGGCCTTCAGTGGGCAGGCTCCTTCACTTCCTGACCGCGATCCTGGGCAAGTTCCCGCACGTCCTGGGGTCCTGCTTCCCCACCTGTAAGGTGGGCCACAGCAGCGCCCAACACCCACTGGTTGCTCGGAGGCTTCAAGGACAGTGATTCTGTGTATGGGATGCAGCGAGACTCCAGCAAGGGCTGGCTTTTACGGTCCCTGCCAACCGCTAGGGGCTTCCCTGGTGGCTCTGTCGGTAAAGAGTCCGCCTGCAGTGCGGGAGACCTGGGTTTGATCTGTGGGTCGGGAAGATCCCCTGCAGGAGGGCATGGCAACCCACTCCAGTGTTCTTCCCTGGAGAATCCCACGGACAGAGGAGCCTGGTGGGCTACGGTCCCTGGGGTTGCGAAGAGTCAAACACGACTGAGCGACTACGCACAGCACAGCACAGCCAATCACTAGAGGAAATTGTTTAACAATTTTTTTCTTTTTAAAAAGGAGAGAGTTCATTGTCAAGAGTGCTGCCTCTGGCCGCCCCGTGGAGGAGGCCCGGCACACTGTGCTTCCACGCGCCCGGGGCTTGTCGCCCAGGTCCTCGGAGAAGCCCTGGTTTTCACGGGTCCCAGCCCCTGAGAGCATAGGGCCAGCATGGCAGAAACTGGAGACAACAGACCAGCCGTCTGAGCTTCATTATTCCAGAAAACGCGTCACTCAGCACTGACAGCTCTAACTGACTGACCTCATTTTGCCAAGTTGGCAAAACCAACGTGCCTGTCAAAGCAGACTTTGCCTCCTGCTTTCCACAAACGTCCATGGAGCGCCCGCCCTCGCCAGCATGCCAGGGCTTCGTGGAAGCCCCAGGAAGCCTGTGTTTCCACCAGGGCAGCAGTGGTGGTGGGGTGGGGGGCCCTCATGAGCCCAAGGGCCTGGGGGAGGAAGGGACTGTCTGGCTGCAGAGGGTCTGAGGGGAAGGCAGGGGGGCGCCCGCTGTGAGAGACCCGCCACGGCCACTTCTGAGACGCCCACACGTGGGAGCTGCCCCAGGGAACAGCCAGACGGAAGGAAAGGAGCTGAGCTCATACCCTTGACCCGGGCCCCTGAGCACATCTTCAGTAGCCGGGGCTGCCCGGCCGGGACAGAGGAACGCTGAGAAAGTGCCGTCCATGGTGAGATCACCGTCTGGGCTGGCTTTGCGGCACTTGGGACAGGGAGGAAGCCAGCAGGGAGGCGGAGGAGAGCAGAAACCCGCTGACGCTGGCTGGGGCCTTCATTCCCCGTCCTCTCTGCTTGCACACACGCTCACAGTTTCCACAATAAACAGTAGAAACGGGGAACGAAAACAGAGCCTGAGCCCCAGTGCCGCCCTCTACTAGCACCGCCAGGACGGTACACGCTGCCTGCACTCACCACCCCTGCTTTGAGGGGGACGTGCCCTTCTCTGCGGAAAGCTGAGACCAGAAATCAGGGCAGGCTCACTCACTGAAGACCGTCGTGAGCTGAAAGGGGAGATAAGACACTTGCAGATGGTGACGCCTTGCTGCGTGTCCACAAACCGAGCCCCCAGCCCCAGAGGCAGGACGCCGCCGGCCCCCAGGGGCCCCTGGTGGTCTCCATCCCCACCCCTGCTCCCCACGTCCACCCCAGGCCCCTCGAGCCTGAGTTCTCACAGCCTGGTCATTCCCCCTCTTTCTGAACTTTACGTAGCAGGGACCTCATAGCCTGTTCTTCGTTTCTGCAAGCCCTCGTATTTTACAACCCCAAATATCATAACCCGGTTGCTACTTCCTGGCAGGAGCCAATTCCCCGAGGCCAGGCTGCTGTAATCTGGAGAAAATGTTTGTCCTGCTGAATAAACACTGGCACTCTCCATGGAAACCGCTGGTAACCGAGGAAAATGTGACTGCAGCCGTCCAAATATGGAAGAGAAGGTGGCTGCGGAGAGGCATGGCCCCCTCGTGGAGACCCCTCAGGTACTCTTAGCTCTGCTGCCTTTAAGAAGCACAAGATTTGATTTAAAACAACGACGCAAAAGCCTCTTGCTTTTTTTGCTTAACGCTGGCTTCAGCGTCTGGGTACCCAGGACCAGCCCAGCTGTTGCGATTCTTCTCAGGAAGGGGGCGAGGACTCTCAAGGCCTTCAGGAGCTGGGGAGGGTCCAGCACTCAGCCTGGAGCCACCTCCATCTTCGGAACTGCCTGCTTCTGATAACACAGGGGCCTTGGCCCTGCCCATGACCTGCACTGCTCGCCTGCTCACTGACTGCTTCTGATCCGCTCTAGACTTGCAAACACAGTAACCAACTTGTTGCAGAGGTGCCTACAGAGAGCTCAGAGGTCAGGGCCGGGCCCCCTCTCCAGGTCTCTGTGGGTTGGCAGGTGGGCCCGCCTTCTGCAGGGTGTCTGCAGAGCTGTCATCGGCGTGTACTTCTACTTAGTTTTGCCGAATACGGTAGTTCTCTGTGGCGCTCTTTCTCTGGACAGAACGCTGAGCGGCCCAGCCAGCAACTCAGGGACCTGCCAGAGCCTGTGATTTGTTGAGGCCCCGTGAGGTTATTACATCATCATTTAAAAACAGAGGCGTGCCCACCAGTTATTTTTCTGAAAGTTCAGTGTGGGTGAGAAATAGTACAAATGAGAGGAACTATCCCTGCTTCCTTCTAAGCCTCACAGAGCAATATCATGTGCCCTGAAGTCAGGAACTTGTGTCTCCTGTGGAAATCGTCTGCAGAGAAGCAGAATCCAAAAGGCTAGGGATGAGGGACTGATGTACATATGCCACAACATAGAGTTGTCTCTAGATAACTACAGAGAACCTACTGCACAGCTCAGGGAAAGCTACTAAAATCTTCTGTGGTGACTTAGAGGGGATGGAAATCTGAGAAAGGGGGGATATATGTATATGCAGCGTCAGACACGACTCCATGAGTACACAGCAACAACAACTGATCCACTCTGCTATAGGGCAGAAATGAACACATTGCCAAGCAACTATACTCCAATAAGAATGGAAAAAAAAAAAAGCTAGAGGTGGAAACAGACCTGAGATCACCCACCCTGAGCGCTGCTGCACAGACGTGCCCTGGAAGCAGGGGTGTGGGGGGGGTTGCTGAGTCACCCAGCAGCAGCCCAGGGCCTGGCAGGCGACAGTCCCCAGCTCCCCCACAATGCCCAGCCCCCAGAGAAAGCCCGGGTTGTGTCAGTTCTGCGCCAGTGAATCACAGGGAGACGGCAGTGACAGGTAACTGCCAACACCCACGGCACCATCCCTGTTGGCATATCACGTTGCTTCCACTTAAGAAACAGGAGTCCCTTTCCTCACTTTACTCAGACGCCTTACAAAAAGTGATTGTTTGTTGTTAAGTCACTGAGTCGCGCTGGACTCTTTTGCGACCTGATGGACTGTAGCCTTCCAGGCTCCTTTATCTGTGGGATTTCCCAGGCAAGAATACTGGAGTGGGTTGCCTTTTCCTTCTCCAGGGGATCTTCTCGACCCACTAATCACTTTTCGTCATGAAAAAAAATCACCTTTGTGACAAAAAGTGATTAGCCTTGAATTTAAAACTCAGTTTCGAAGGAAAGCCTTCAGGTTCAGAGCTTTGTTCCCTCCTTAGCCACACCAGCCCAGGACCAGAAACCCTGGCTGGGGGTAGGGGCCGGGCAACTCCCTTTTGCAGCAAGAGAGGAGGTCAGTGACCCTGCTGCACTGGATGTGGGCGATGAGAGGTATTCGTGGAGGGGCTTCTGCCATGGAGCTGGGGTTCTTAATGTTTGGGGGACCTGAGGGCCGTCCCCCTCCAAATTCCAGCTCACTCAAGATTCAGCAACACCCAATCCCAGGCCTTCGAAGAACTTCTGAAGTTCATCCTGACCCAGATGAAGACCCTCAGGACGATGGAAAAACCCTGCAGGCACCCTGAGCCTGGGCTTGGCCCTGCCATGCTTAATGCCCAGCAGACAGCTGGACCTCAGTTTCCTCATCTGTCAAGCTAAGGGGTTACCCTGGATGATTTCCAGAGTACCTTCTGGCTCTGTTTCTCTGTGAGTATGAATCAGCTTTCCCAACTGGTTTCTCCTGTGTAGGTTATAGAAGCCCTGGCAACCGAGTTGTCATCCCTTACCCTGGCCTTCCTGAACGGGTAAGCAGGCCAGCCCCCACCCCTCCCCCCACACACTGGTTCCTGCCCAGGACTTGGCAGCCAAAGTCCAGCCCAGAAGGATAATGTGAGGGCTGTATCACAAAGCAGGACCCTCCCCCTTCTTATGCGGGACCCAGGAGAGGGAATAAACACAGAGTCCCGCGTGGGCAAAGGGGATGAGCATCTGTGCTCAGGTCCAGCATCTGTCTTGTCTTCTGCTCACCCACCCTTGGTCGCCTTGGCCTTCCTCAGCCTTCCCCTCTTGAGGGATGGGGGCAAGGCGGGGAGAAGAGGAGGGGTTCCTAAAAGAAAATCGTCTAGAGAAGGACAGCTCGCTGTACATCCCCTCAGTAGCTCTGTGACCTCAGACATGGGCCTGACCTCTCTGAATCTCAGTTTCTTGATCTGCAAAATGGGAATAACGGTACCCCCCTCCCCCAGGTCAGTTTCAGGACGAGTGAAATGGCCCAGGAGACCCTCTGATCGCATCTCTGTGGACTAGAGAGGATTATCTGCCGTCGCCCGGAGCCAGCCCGCCGAGACCCCAGGCCACCACCCGCCCCCCGAGGCAGGGGCCGGGGCCGTCCCGCCGGCGGTTACGTAACCAGAGAGTCAGGCGGCCAGACGCCGGTCTGCGCCCAGGCCGGCCCGCCACGCCCGCCGCGCCGCGCGCACTCACCGGAGCCGCGTCCTAACCGGTCGGCTGGACTGTCCGCGCGCGGCCCGCCGATCCCGCCGCCGCCGCCGCCGCCGAAAGCAGCGCGTAGCCCGCAGGGCAGCCCTCTGCCGCCGCCGCCGCCGCTGACTCGCCGCTGTCACATAGTGGAAAACGTGACCACTCTCCGCGCCCGCCCCCGGCGCCCGCCCCCGGCGCCCGCCATTGGCCGCGGTGCCGCCTCATCTGCATACAGGGGGGGCGGGGCCTGCGAGCGCCGTGCGTCCATTGGCCGCGGCGTCCGTCGCTCTCTTTACATAAGACGCACATGGAACTCCATGTTCCCCGATTCTGTTCCTCAATGAAGACGCGGCGGACCCGTGGCCCCCCCCGCCTCGTCCTCTGGAGTGGTCCCTTCCACTTCCGGCCTCGGCGCCTTCCATTCAAGACGAAAGGCACCGCGGGCCCGGGGAGCGCGGAGTGGCGCGTACCACTGCGGGGTGAGGGGAGGGCTGGGCGCGGGTCGGGGAGGGGCTCCGGGGCACCCCTGCCAGGCCCAACCCGGGCAGCCGAATCCTCGCTGAAGCCCACTCCGAGAGACCGTCACCTTGAGTCACTGCCAGAGACGTCCCCCCACCCCCCGCAAACCTCTTCATTCACTCCCTTTCATTCATTTACTCCGTATCCATTCATAGCTAGCTGCAGACTGGGCGGCTCTGCTGGAGCTTCGGGTGCACGCCCACCCAGGCAACCGAGGTCGACACTAGCCCAGATCTGTCAGGACACGTAGCTTCCAGGGGGCCTTTTCTTACTTTTCAGATTATGCGTCGCAAGTTTTGGTTCAGCAAATAGGTCCTTGTTACTAAGGGGATGTACAACAAAAGAAATAAATCATGTTGTCCCTGCCCCCAATCGCGTCATTCGGGAGAAAGGACCATCTCATGAAAAGGGAACTTAATCAAATACTAAACTGGGCGGTGTGGATCAGAAATTAACCGGGGCAAGAGTTACGCGCAGAGGTTCCGTGGAGGAGGCAGCACTTGAGTGGCGTTTGGAAAAGGAGGGTTTTCCGACAGCAGAAGTCACAAAGACATGAGCCCGGCATAGCAGGCTCTGGGAGAGAGCCCTGTACTCTTAGCACCTTGGCTGCAGTCATTTACTCTTCAATAAGCACTGTTTGGGGTTTGTGAAGAAGGCTCCAGCCTTCTGTCTAAAAAGTGTCAGGAGAGGGTCTTACCTGGCGGCCCTGTGATTAGGACTCCGGCTTCCAATGCATGGGGCTCAAGTTCTATGCCTGGTCGGGGACTAAGATCCCACATGCTTCGTGGCACAGCCAAAAAAAAAATTTTTTTTTAAATGTCAGGAGAGTAGAACTTCCTCAGAGGAGGTGGAGAGCCAAGGCTTTCTGGTGGGACCCAAAACACAGGCAGGCTCCAAGGCAACTTAGCCGCACCCTGCTCTGAAATTGCAGGGTCCGACGTGGGAAGCAAGGTTGGTTGGGCTTGGAAGGGCAGAGGGGGCCTGTGGAATCTCTCTCCACTTGTATATTCTTCGTCCTGGGCACTCCTGGTAGATCAGGGATGGGAAGGAAGAAAGAGTCGTGATCTGGTGGCCTGAAGCAGACTAAGCTGCTAGTTCCAGAAGCCAAATGCATATTGAGGATTTCCCCTGCCCTTGGCAAAGGGTGTGTGCCACTTCCTCAGACACAGATGCAAAGCTGGGCAACTCCACGTTCATCAGGACAGTCCTTCCCACATAAGTCCTGGCAGGCCAGCTGCGCGATGCACGCTCCTTGCTGAGAATGGCCCCTCCTTCTGTTTGTCTGATATTGACACCTCAACTACGACTCCCTGCCCCCTCCTAAATAAACCTACACAAATGCCAAGCAAATCCAGGCCCAGCTGCACCGTGCACACACCCAGAGTCTTTTGTTTCTTCACCTACATTGACGTCAAGGATAAGCTCCTTTGTTCTGTAAGTGAGAGAAAAGAGACAGCTCATTCACATCACACAGAGATTCTCCTGCTCAACTTTTCTTTGGTCTTGCTCCATATTCAGGCTTCAGCCTAATGTCACATTTCCTATCTAAATTTAGACTTTTCTATTTTCACCCATCAGTCTGTTCAGTCGCTCAGTCATGTCCGACTCTCTGCGACCCCATGGACTGCAGCATGCCAGGCCTCCCTGTCCATCACCAACTCCCAGAGCTTGCTCAAACTCATGTCCATTGAGTCGGTGATGCCATCCAACCATCTCATCCTCTGTCGTCCCCTCCTCCTGCTGCCTTCAATCTCTCCAAGCATCAGGGTCTTTTCAAAAATGAATCAGTTCTTCACTTCAGGTGGCCAAAGTGTTGGAGTTTCACTTTCGGCATCAGTCCTTCCAATGAATATTTAGGACTGATTTCTTTTAGGATGAACTGGCTGAATCTCCTTGCAGTCCAAGGGACTCTCAAGAGTTCTCCAATACCACAGTTCAAAAGGATCAATTCTTCAGCGCTCAGCTTTCTTTATAGTCCAACTCTCACATGCATATATGACTACTGGGAAAACCATTAGCTTTGACTAGACGGACTTTTGTCCACAAAGTAACAGACTGATGGGTGAAAATAGAAAAGTCTAAATTTAGATAGAAAATGTGACATTAGGCTGAAGCCTGAATATGGAGCAAGACCAAAGAAAAGTTGAGCAGGAGGAGAATCTCTGTGTGACGTCTGTGCTTTTTCATATGCTGTCTAGGTTGGTCATAGCTTTTCTTCTAAGGAGGAAGTGTCTTTTAATTTCATCCTGTCAGTCACCATCTGCAGTGATTTTGGAGCCCAAGAATATAAAGTCTGTCACTGTTTCCGTTGTTTCCCCATCTATTTGCTATGAAGTGATGGGACTGGATGCCATGATTTTAGTTTCCACCCATAAATCTGGTAAAAAGTGAAATCCATTATGAATTATCAAACACTGTGAACCTTGACAACTCTTTGGAACTGAATCTGTGTTCAGTGTCTTATGATTCCTGTCTTCATTCTTGTTGTTGGAAATGTTCATTCACTCCACTAATTCTTGGTGACACCTGAGTATTGGGGGTGTGCAAAGATGCATCTCGTTGGAGCCTCTGCTTATAAGCAGTTTGCAGCATAGGAGGGGTGATGAAGGAGGTCTGGGGACAATTTCAAATAAGATGGGTTGTGAGTTCCAGGAGAATAGCATAGGTCTGGTGGAAGCGTCCACCCCAGTGCCAGCTGCGGGGTGGTAACTTCCAGAGCCAAGGTGATGGGTGAGCATTTGTGTGTGTGTGCATGAATGTGTGTGTGTGCATTCAGGGGCACACGTTAGTGCTTTCAGGTTGGAGGAGGAGGGGAGAAGATATCCTCTCCTGGTCAGTTTATCCTGACCCGGAAATGTGCTTGGATTAGCCATCACCTCTAGCACAGGACTCTTGGCCCTGGGGAAGGCAGCTAGCAAGAAGGAAACCTGGATTTGGGGGTGGCGGCCAGGGTCCCAGGTGCCTGAGGAATGCTGTCTGTGGAAAGAGCTGGCCTCTCGTCTCAGCCTTCTCCCTGCCTCCCAAGTTCTCAGCCCTGCACCCCTGCCCACTCAGCCTGGGCCCTGCCTGGAGGGCCCCTCCAGGCCTTGGTGTCCCTGCCAGGACACTTGCTGGCTCGCTCACTCACTCCTGCACTCAGTCGGCCAGCTGTTTACTGGACAATTACCGCATGACGAGCACTGCGCTGGCCATCGCTTCTCTGGTCCTGGATCCTGTGCTTTGTGAGCCGGTGAGCTAAGGCACGAGCTGGGAAGAGAATGATGAGGTCTGTGCGTGGGGAGGGGGCTCTCATGTCCTCTCTAAGGAGATGGAGGGGACCCTGTCAGCCTCTCTGGCTTCGCAGAGCCCCTTCCTGGGTTTAGGGACCCTGGAGACGAGACCTCGGACCCTGAACCTCCCTCTCCAGCTTCCCCCGTGCCGGCCCTGGGCACCGAGGCAGCTCCTGTCCTGGAGACCCTTAGCCAGCTTCCAAAGTGGAACCCAAGCTCATGGGCAGCTATGTCCAGGGTCTGAAGACACAAGTGAGGCAAGGCCCACCTGCCCCTGTGGTTGGGAAGCTTCCCGAACCGGACAGTGACCAGTGGGCTGGCGCTTCTCTCTGGCTGCACGGTCGTCTGGGAGCCGGGGAGAGGTGTCTGTACTATGCTGGCCACCTACTGAGAAGGGCTTTTGGTTTTTAAACTAAATACAGATGCAAGAAAGGTCATCCTTTGTTTTGGGGACACGCTTGTTTATGCTGTGTGTGCACGACACACGTGTGTGTGTGTGTATGTGTGTGTTCACAGTCCTCCCCAGGAAGTCGCAGACTGCAGATGCAGCCTCCATCTTTCTTCACCTCACCCTGAAAAGAGACTCTGAGAAGGACTGAAAGTGTCTGCACAGCGCTGCCTGGCCTGGAGTGCTGGCCTCCTCGTCTACATTGTCCCTTTGCAAGTGACATCCTCAGTGTCGTAGTCCTGATGGCACAGGTTAGGCCCTCTGTACAAAGTAGAATAAAGGTGGTGATGGTGGGCATACTTGCCCAGTTCCCAGCTGGACAAAAAGTGCTTAATATTTCTCCATGAATTATGATGTGAGCCTCAGTTGTTTGGTTTTCTGTAGATGTCTTTTGTCATATAGAGAAAGTGTCCTTCTATTGTATTGTCATTAATATAATTATTGGGCTTCCCTGGTGACTCAGACGGTAAAGAATCTGCCTGCAATGCAGGAGACCTGGGTTTGATCCCTGGGTTGTGAAGATCCCCTGGAGAAGGGAATGGCTACCTACTCCAGTATTCTTGCCTGAAGAGTCCTATGGACACAGGAGCCTGGTGGGCTACAGTCTATAGGGTCGCAAAGAGTTGGAGATGACTGAAATTATTATCTATTAATACTACTCTACTTTAATGTAAATATTATTCTCTATTATTACATTAATAGTTTGCTGAGAGTTTTCTTTTCCCTTGTTGGCCATACTACACAGACCTTGGTTCCCCAACTAGGACTTGAACCACGGCCCCCAGCCATAGAAGAGTGGAGTCCTAACCGTGGACTGCCAGGGGATTTTCTCTGAGAGTGTTTTAAAATCATACATTGACACAATGACATTTAACCCATGATAATTATTATTATTTTAAAATGTCTCCCCCAAATTAATCTATTTTTGTGGATCTGCAGATAATTTAAACCACCATAACTTTGTCTCTACCATACAGCACTCCATATAGACCTGCTTGCTTCATTATTGTGTCTTAAAACAAAAAACCTAAACGAGTAAAAAAAACTTAGTGCCCAAGACTCCACCTTTTTCATGTTGTCAGTTTCTTCTTTTTGCTAGAGGAACCCGATGGTTAAACGTGTACCTAATCGAATTCTCTTATTATCTGTTTCACAAATAAAAGGCATGGTCTTAACGGAAGCCAAAAAACTGTTTGCTATCATGTCACGTGAGAAAGGATGAAAACTTCCAGCTTCCTGGTCATGAGGCCATTAAAGGTAACCTGAGGGTTTAACTGAGATGAAAGTTGTGCTCTAGGTGAGGGGGAGGGAGCTGGCAGTGGGGAGGTTGAGTTTGACTGTCAGACTTTTGCCTCGAGACTTTGAAGGCTGATGTATGGGTCAGGTTTTCTGGTGTCTGGAAGCTTGAGCCCCCTTCACAGAGTTTCTGGACCACTGGTACCCCTCACTGTCCTGGAAAGGCCCTAGAAAGACAGCTTGCCCACAAGGCTCCCATGTCTGCGGTGACCCCCCCATATCCGAGGTGCCCCTTTCTTCGCAGTACAGAGGGTCTCTCCTTGGTTGGCGTGCCCTCCAGCTGGTGTTCGGGGCCGTGGACTGGACCAGGGCCCCGGGGACAGAGTCTCTCACCCTGACACACGCTGCCGGGCGTGTGTCCCAGGACGGGCTCGGCCAGCATTGCCGGGGTTGGTGCTGAAGCTGGCACCCTGCCCCCCAAACATGCCTATCCCAGGCCAGTGTCTGGAATGGGAGCCCTGCGCGCTTTGGGGGCCAAGAAGGGCCCTCCCTGCAGGGTGTGTGGTCCTTCAGGAGGCTGAGGTGGGGCCACCTCCACGGTGGGCCTGGACCCCAGGACGCCTCCCGCCCCACGGGCGAGCTGTGACCTCTCACATGCTCACCGCGTGCAGTGCCCTGTGGGCACACTCTTCTCATCTCTGAGGGGCGTGTGTCCAGAGCTGCATGGTCCCTTTTCAAAGACTCCCTCGATGTCAGGACACGCTATGGAATCCTGCAGAGCTGTGTCCTGTGTCCCCGGGGGAGAGACGGACTTTGCAAAACGATCCCATCCCCTCCCTGCCTGCACTGCAGAGCCTGGGAACCAGGCGGCCAAAGTCCGAACTCCAGTGTTCCTCTTGTCCCCAGAACATCCTCCCCGCCCCGATTCTCCCTCTGTGCTGCAGCTGGCCAGGCCCCTGCACCCTCCCAGTTCAGTTCAGTTCAGTCGCTCAGTCGTGTCTGACTCTTTTAGACCTCATGGGCTGCAGCATACCAGGCTTCCTTGTCCTTCACCATCTCCCTGAGCTTGCTCAAACTCATGTCTGTTGAGTCCATGATGCCATCCAACCATCTCATCCCCTGTCGTCCCCTTCTCCCACCTTCAATCTTTCCCAGCATCAGGGTCTTTTCCAATGAGTCAGTTCTTCGCACCCTCCTAACCCCCCTTTAAATACTGAGAGCCTTGCAATGGTGGGGGATTCGGGGGTGAGGATGGCTGGAGTGCATGCCCCACCTGTGGACGCCCACCCACCACTGGTCCACCCAGCCATGCCGCCCACAGTGCCTCTCCTGGATGGCAGGACCCCTGCCTTCTCCTGAGCCTCTGCCTGTAAGTTTTCCGTCTGTAAATTGGGGCCGCGACTCACCCTGAGTTACCTGCCATGTTGGCCTTTGCTCACTTGCTTCTCCTTGGTGCATGGGGTAGAAAACACACCACTAGTGCCCAGACCAAACCTCTGAGGAAGCGACAAAGGGTTGGCTAGACCACTGTCTCGGGATGGCCAACATCCCCTCTGGAGATGGGGATGGGTCACCTGGCTGAGTAGTCAAGGCAGGAGCCCAGGGGTCTTAGCTGTGGACAGCAGCAGTCTTGGGGCACATGGTGGTCCTATTGTGAAAGAGATCCTCAGTGGGAGAGGGCTGCTGTGGGCCCATCTCCTGGCTCCTCCCCAAGAGATCAAGGGCTGCAAGGGAGGAGGAAGGGGAAATAGGTGACTCCCACCCCATGGCAGCACTGAGGCTTTTGAGGCCCTGTGATGCAGGGAGAAGACCACGCATTGGGGGGATCTATGTGGGCACTCAGTAAAGAGATGGGGTCCCCCTAGCGTGGCTGTCAGCAGCACCCCAGACTCTCAGGAAGCCGGGAGGGAGAACCAACACTGGTGCTGCAGAGCAAAGCAGAGGGTAGGGGACGGGGCCCATCCAGGACCCCTGCCCTGGAGTCGGCGGTCTGGACAGACACGCCTTCCCACCTCTGTCTCGGAGCAGGAGCTCAAGGAAGTCTGGTACAGCACCCCCCTCCAACTGGGGGAGCCCCTGAGACCTTAAGATCAACTAGGACACCCCACCAAGGCTGTGGGCTCCCTGACGGAACTCGTGGGAATCCAGAAAGAATCCCTGACTGTGCCTTCTGGAGTCAGAAAACGCCAAGTGATTTAACGTGATGGGGCCTCCAAGTGGGCGGACGTCCTCGGCTTTGGTCCTCTAGGCCAGAGGCAGTGCCGGGGTGGAATGTTCATCCCAGATCTCTGCCTGAGATCAGGATGGGGAGCAGAGAGAGGGAGGCCCTGCTTCCTCCCAACCACGTGGCTGTGACTTGGCAACAGAGGGTGCTAAGTAGGGAAGTGATGGCTGGCCAAGCCGTACCTGTGGAAGGCTGTAGATCTAGGAGAATGACCGAGGTGCCCGTGGCAGGAGTAGGGAAGCACTCTTGGAAAGAATGCGTATGCATGGGGGCAGGTGATGGTGAAGGGGGATTAACAAGCCGACTAGGAGAAAGGGGACTGGTGGAAGATGGGGGACCAGGAAGTCCGCAAGAGAGCTGAGCCTGTCACCCTCACCTCTGTGGCCCACCTGGGCAAAGCCCCTTGCCCCGCTGAAGGCCTCGAGAGTGAAGCTAAGGGCTGGCATGCCACATGCCGACTACATGGAAAGCCATTCCTGATGGGAACGCTGGTGGCTGTAGGGTCCACCCTGCCAGACTAGTCCCAGCCTGGCCTGTCTACACCCTGTCTGAGTCCTTCAAACCAGAAAATGAGGGCCGAGGTCCTGGCCCTCTTCTCCCTTTAGGAGGGATTGTGGACTGCTTTTCATCTACGCCGGAAAGGGTGGGGATCCCAGGCCCAGGGCCCAGATGGTGCCCAAGAAAGGTCACTGTGGTATCTGCTGTCCTGGTGGGACTGCTGAGCTGGACTTGCGCTTATCCAGTGGGCGGCAGGAGGCAGGAGACAGGAGAGGGCCAGCTCGCCAGTTCCTCACTTCTCACCCTCCGATGGGCAGAAATCCCAGGCCTGGTTTTTGATTCCGCGAGATCCAGAAAGGTTCACGGGCTGCGCACATGAACCTGCTGACCAGTTCGTGTGTCCCACGTGGCTCAGCGGGAAGCAGAGGTCGCCATGGAAACGCCTCACTTGCGTTCTCCTCCCTCTTCCTCCACGCTCACGCTCTGGAATTGCACCTCCTGATGAAGTGTCAGTTCTTGACACCAGATGTGTCAAGGGACACATTAGAGACTCGAAACTAAGACCCTGGAGGCTGAAAATGGTTCTAGAGAGCAGGCCCTCAGAGTTTCATTTTGAGTCGGACTGCCCATCTGTCTCCAAGCCACAGAGGCCCTGTTCCTAGGGTGAACCCTGCAACAGGGTTCAGCCATGGCTCATTTTGTCTGGCCAAGAATGGGTGTTTTAGTTTTGAGCTAAAAATGGTTTTCATTTTTTAAAGGGAAAAGGGAGAAGGAAAAAAATCACTTAAAAGTCTGGATGTTCCTTTTTGGTTTTCTTCTACGTACACATTCACACACACAAATATTGGCCTGTGACATTGAGACTTGCACTTTATTGAAAGAATAAGGACTTACCTTCCAGATGAGCTGCACACTTAGTAGCCTGTGACTGTGCTTGTGTGAATGTGCATACAGGAGAACACCAAAAAGGAACATCCAAATCTTACAGTGATTTTTCTCTGGGTTGTGGAATATGGGTAATAGTTTTCTTTTTTATACTTTTTATACTTTTCAGCATCCTTCATATGTACTAAAGTAAGCATCCATTGCATGTTACATATATTTGTATACACAAATTGTAAATTATAGAGAATCTACACTTATATATATAGTGTCACTTTAAAATGGCTTGCTTTGTAACTCCAATAGAGAATTGGGACCAGAGCAGTACAAAATCAAGATAACTGAATTCTTCGTATTGTCAAGTTGCTACTTTTCTTTGACTTCTTTCCCCAGTTTTTGTCTTCAATAATCACACAAACATGGACCTCATGCAATTTTGAGCAAAGATTTACCTTGTCCAAACCTTTGCAGAAATCATAAATAGTCTACAGAGGAGATAAGCCCTGCCCTGCTGAGAACCAGCCTGCTGAGAATTCAGCAGGCCTGGCTGACACCCACCCACAGGACCGAAGGTCACGTGATGGTGGGTCTTCAGAGTGTTGCAAGGGGAGGAATACAAGGCTAGGTTTCTTGGCTGGAGAAGAATTCACTGGCGTGGGGCAGCCTTCCGTAGTTTAGAACTTAATGTTTTAGCAAGAACACCTGCAACTGGTTCTAATCATTTCTTGGGATGACTCCAGTGGTGTGTTGGTAAAAGGTTAACAACCAGGTCCCTGGAGGGGAAAGTTTGTCCTGGTGCAAATGTCCCCACTGTGGCCAATTTCCAGCTGCTAACAGAACTCTGTTATGACAGGGGCAAGGCCTACCCAGGCCAACCTGCAAAGGGAAAAGACCCACTGCGCATTAGTCCGGTGCAGCTCACAGAAGTGTTTTAGAAAATGGAGTGAATTCGCTCAGTTGCCAGTAGAAATGGGTCTTCCAAAGCTTAACACCTGAAAGGCTCTTTTTCAGACTCTATTTAGAAGACTTAAAGAAGAGGTGATGGTTAGGGACAGTTTGAGCACAGAGAACTCTGCTCCATGTTATATGGCAGCCGGGGCGGGAGGGGAGTCTGGGGAGAACATGCGGGTGTTAGCTGAATCGCTCTGCGGTCCACCTGCGACGACCACAACATTGTTAATTGGCTACACCCAACAGAAAGCTCATTAAAAAGATTGGGAAAGAGAGGTAACTGCTGTCCAGTAATCCCAATAAAGTGTTCATCGTGAAAACACATCTCTGGGCTGTCGAGGCCTCTGGCTTCTTGTCAGAGGAGTATGTCCGGAGTCCGTTCATGCTGGACTTGACATCGTGGCTCTCGAGATGCTGCTTGGGGCGGGGACAGGCCAGGCCTCAGTCATGGCGCACCTGCTCTGCACAGCCGTGAACTCCACCGTCAGCAGAGCAGGCCGCTCGTGTGTGTGTCCCTGAGTGAGGGCCCAGGGACTGGGTTGTGTCATTAGGGCTCCAGTGAAGGAGGGACGGCTGCCAGCGCCCCTGTCTCACCCCCTGGGAGTGACCCTGCCTTCTGCCTCTCACAACTGAGCCTGGAGAGCTAGAAGTCTGGGCTGAACTCACCGTTCCCGCCCCCCATGGATTCCAGCCCTCAGGGTCAAAGGTCAGGAGGAGGTCACCGAAAAGTCTCAGTGTCCCTGATAGATATTTTTCCTCAGTTAAATCTATGTTTTTTCTCATTATAAAAATTCTTCTTATATATAAATGTTGATTATCTAGAATTTAACGTTTATGTATACAAATATATGTGACAGGGAGTGGAGTGAATGCCTATTATAGCATATATGAAAGACACTGAAAAGTCTGAAAAAGAAAGCTAATATTGCCCCATTCCACAACCCAGAGAAAAATCACTTAAAAGTCTGGATGTTCCTTTTTGGTTTTCTTCTACATACACATTCACACACACAAATATTGGCCTGTGACATTGAGACTTGCACTTTATTGAAAGAATAAGGACTTACCTTCCAGATGAGCTGCACACTTAGTAGCCTGTGACTGTGCTTGTGTGAATGTGCACACAGGAGAACACCAAAAAGGAACATCCAAATTTTAAAGTGATTTTTCTCTGGGTTGTGGAATATGGGCAATAGTTTTCTTTTTTATACTTTTCAGCATCCTTCATATGTACTAAAGTAAGCATCCATTGCATGTTACATATATTTGTATACACAAATTGTAAATTATAGAGAATCTACACTTATATATATAGTGTCACTTTAAAATGGCTTGCTTTGTAATTCTAATAGAGAATTGGGACCAGAGCAGTACAAAATCAAGATAACTGAATTCTTCATATTGTCAAGTTGCTACTTTTCTTTGACTTCTTTCCCCAGTTTTTGTCTTCAATAATCACACAAACATGGACCTCATGCAATTTTGAGCAAAGATTTACCTTGTCCAAACTTTTGCAGAAATCATAAACAGTCTACAGAGGCAAAGTCAGATGACGGAACAATGAACAAACCTCAGAAAACAATGTGACAGACATAAATCGGGTGCAGCCATGAGGACAACACACAGACCACAGAGATAGGAGCGGTGGGCTCTCAGGCGGGACTGAGCTCTTAAGAGTCAGGAGAAAACACAGCTGCCACGGAAGGTAAGAGAAGAAAATGAAATGATGACCTTGGCTGTCTCTGAGAAACCAGAGAAAGTAGAGGTGGCAATATTGCAAAGAGACAGAGCAGCATTTGGGCTTCTGGGGCATGTATCTTATATTGAATATGTGTAACCATATGACGCATACACGTCTATGGGGAGCACGGGGAGGGAAAACATGGAAGGAACATAATTTGGTCTGGTGGATAGAGAGTGGCTTCCTCACTGGATTTCCAACTTTTGTTTTGCTTGTACGAACAAACAGGGGATGCTAATTCCTGTGCTGTCTTTCTCATCTGGGTTTAAAAAATAAAAACCAATCTTCTAAGCATGTTTGCTTAAAGACCATCATCTTGCACTATTTATTATAGCCAAGACGTGGAAGCAACTTAAGTGTCAATCAGCAGATGAATGGATAAAGTTGTGAGTAGTTGTGAATACTACTCAGCCACAACAGAGAATGAAATAAAACAATTTGCAGCAACATGGATGGGACTAGAGATGATCATACTAAATGAAGTAAGTCAGAGAAAGGCAAATGTCATATGATATCACTCCCATGTGGAATCTAAAAAAATATACAAATGAACTTATTAACAAAACAGAAACAGACATAGAAACCAAACTTATGGTTACCAGAAGGGAAACATAGGGAGGGATAAATTAGAAGTTTGGAATTATCAGATATACACACTACTCTATATAAAAGAGATAAACAACAAGGATCTATTGTATAGCACAGGGAACTCTACTCAATATCTTGTAATAACCTATAATGGAAAATAATCTAAAAAAGAAAATATATGCAATTATATGTATATATACACATATGTATACATATATACATATATGTCACTTTACTGTACGCCTGAAACTAACACATCACTGGAAATCAACTTTCAGTTCAGTTCAGTTCAGTCACTCAATCGTGTCCAACTCTTTGTGACCCCATGAACTGCAGCATGATAGGCCTCCCTGTCAATCACCAACTCCCAGAGCTTACTCAAACTCAGGTCCATTGAGTCGGTGATGCCATCCAACCATCTCATCCTCTGTTGTCCCCTTCTCCTCCTGGCTTCAATCTTTCCCAGCATCAGGGTCTTTTCCAATGAGTCAGCTCTTCGCATCAGGTGGCCAGAGTACTGGAGTTTCAGCTTCAGCATCAGTCCTTCCAGTGAACACCCAGGACTGATCTCCTTTAGGATGGACTGGTTGGATCTCCTTGCAGTCCAACAGGCTCTCAAGAGTCTTCTCCAACACCACAGTTCAAAAGTATCAATTCTTTGCTGCTCAGCTTTCTTTATAGTCCAACTCTCACATCCATACATGTCCACTGGAAAAACCATAGCCTTGACTAGACGGACTTTGTTGGCAAAGTAATGTCTCTGCTTTTTAATATGCTATCTAGGTTGGTTATGGCTTTTCTCCCAAGGAGTAAGCATCTTTTAATTTCATTGTGTCAGTCACCATCTGCAGTGATTTTGGAGCCCCCCAAAATAGTCTGTCACTGTTTTCATTGTTTCCCCATCTCTTTGCCATGACATGATGGGACCAGATGCCATGATCTTACTTTTCTGAATGTTGAGTTTTAGGCCCACTTTTTCACTCTCCTCTTTCACTTTCATCAAGAGGCTCTTTAGTTCTTCGCTTTCTGCCATAAGGGTGGTGTCATCTGCATATCTGAGGTTATCGATAGAGTTGATAAATCAATTTTACTTCAATTAAAAAATGACCACGCATCTGTCATGAGTGAGATTTTGGGGATCGAAGGCAGAGATCTGGCAAGAGGCTCCACCTGGAGCAGAGTCAGGGTAGAGTGGTGAGCTCTCGGGGGTGGGTGGGGGCTCACCCCTGCCCCTTCGTACCACCTGCTCACAGCTAGACCCCCGAGGCTTCAGCGTGCCTCTGGGTCACTCTGCAGCCTCTTCCTCCTCTGACGCCCGCAGGCCTTGTGTTTGAACATGTGCTGCCTGCTCATGTTCTTCTATCCATGAAGATGGCCCTGGGTGTCCTCTGGGTGGGGATATCAAGCCCAGAAAAGACATGGTCGGAGCTGGGTGTGCGCTGACTTGAATCCTGGACATCACCTCGTGCAGGAAGTCTCCACCACCTCCAGCTCTCATCTCTGCCTGTCCTCTCTCGGGGACACTGTGCCCATGCCCACCTGTCCCCAGTTTCCTCTCCTGCCCTCCTCTCCATCCGCACCTGTCAGGACTCCAGGGTTCTTCTCACACTCAGAACTGATGGTCCAACTGCCCCATTTGGGAAAGATTTGATGAGACTCCTGCCTGGGGGGCTTTTTTATGTGAGGGACAAAGTTCGCACCAGCTCGGTCTGTAGGTCTAAGAGTGTTCTCAAATCTGTTTGAAGCTCGCTTCCTGTTTTTCCAAGGACGAGCTCCACTTCGTCCTACCAAAGCTTCTTGCTTTGTTTCTATTGAACTCTTTTGTCTCCAATCTTCCCCTCAATGTTTCCCTTCCTCCTCTCAATATTCAGGTCACCAAGGTTTCAGGCCACAGAGATGAACTCTCCTCTATGCACCCTTGCTACTACTGCTAAGTCACTTCAGTCGTGCCCGACTCTGTGCGACCCCATCCCTGGGATTCTCCAGGCAAGAACACTGGAGTGGGTTGCCATTTCCTTCTCCAATGCATAAAAATGAAAAGCGAAAGTGAAGTCGCTCAGTCATGGCCGACTCTTCATGACCCCATGGACTGCAGACTACCAGGCTCCTCCGTCCATGGGATTTTCCAGGCAAGAGTACTGGAGTGGGGTGCCATTGCCTTCTCTGCTATGCTCCCTTAGCTGGCCAATAAAGGAGCTCCCTGAAGGCTTGTACGTGGAGCTCCTGTTACTGGGAATTGTCCTTCCAGGTCCTCAGAGGGTTCTCAGGCTAAGCCAAGTGATTCCTGGAAGAAACATGTTCATCCCCGGTGGCTCTGGACCTCTAGCTGCATGGCCTAGTGAGGTGTGTGTGTATGTGTGTGTTTGTACGTGCATGTGTGTGTGTTTGTGTGTGTGTATGCCTATCACCAGGGACTAGCATCTTTCACCAGCATCAAAAGACTGACCCATTTTCCGCAACCACCTTCTTGCAGCTGACGAAGCCTTTGTTCAGTTTGTGTGGGAGACCTGAAAGCCATCTCCAGCAGGCCAAGTTGGTTTTCAGAGAAGTGCTGGCAGCTTAGCAGGTGGGAAGGAAGCTTGGCCATGGCTCTTCTATAAACCTCACTTCCTTTCTTTCTGGAAAATTGATAAGACTCTGGTTTCCTCTTTCTCAGTGATAATGTAAGCCCTCTCTTTAGACATGAAGTTGACAGGGCACAGTGGAAATACCCTGAAAACATCACTCCTTGCTGGTACCTGTGATTCAGGCCTGTGAACGCCCCCATTCTTGGTGGTGGTGGACGCCTCGCAGGCACCAGGCTCAGCTTTTGCACACGGCAGAGAGCATCAAGGAAAGACAAGCCCAATGCACTTAACATTTGCTGAGAGCCTACTAAGTCCCAGAAAGTGAAATTGGTTTTAGTCCGTTCATGAAATTTCATTGCAATTCCAATAAAAACAGTTGCTTTAACTCTTCAACAATTCCATGCCCGTGGACCCGCCAGGAGTCTCAGCCGGACCTGGCCTCACTTAAAGGCCTGGTTCAACCATGCAACCCTGTTTTTTTCTAGCAGTTGGCATCATGACTCCTGTTACCTGTCTTACATCTTGAATAGCCGTTGGGCACATATAAAATTCATCTGTTTTGATTGAACAAAGCAAAAGGACAAGACTAACTTTTAAACCATTAGCCATATCCTGCCTTTCTGAAGGAACACGTCATCCCTGGATCTCTGTCTCGGCTTTTTCTTGGCTGTGCAGTGAATATTGTGGGAATTAATATGAACATTATTTCCCTGTTTCTCTGGATGTTTTTGTCCTTACAGTGTTGATTTGATTTGTAGGTGAGCACATCAGAAGGAAGGGCATATCAAACCTTGTTTAGAAGGTGGTAAACAGGCTTATTTGGGGGGATCAGAGACCAGCACGATGGACAAAGTCAAGGAGAAAGACTGAGGTTGGTGGGGAGGGGGTCAGGCAGGATAGGGGAGGGGCTAAGGGCCTCTGAAGTCTGATCATCAAAATGATCCCCAGGGGGATTTCCCTGGTGGTCTAGTGGTTGGGATTCCACACTTCCGATGCAGGAGGCATGGGTTTGATCCCTGGCTGAGGAATGAAGATCCCACATGCCACAGGGCTCAGCCATAAAAAAAGGAACCCCAGAATGTGGCCCGAGAAAAGGGTTGGATAAACGGGCTGTGCGGAGCAGTGGAGGTGGGAGTTGAAGGTCTCTCAGGAGATGCCATCTGAGCAGCTTTGGTTTGCTTTTATTTTTTATCTTATCCTGCAAATGTGTGTTGTGTATACTATGCAGAATGGTGGCTTGGGTTTCATAACGCATGTGGCCAAAAAGTCCGGAGTGACCAACTCTCCACCGAGTGGCCTGTGAGATTCCTCAAGGGATGATGCGAGGGTGGGGCCAGCTCTGGCTCCTGGTGTTGTTAGCTGAGCTTCAGCAGAGGCTGACTGATCCAGCCTCGGTGGGCAGGAGCTCGTGCGGCTGGGCCCAGGCCGTCCTATTTCCTGCCACTGTGGCTGACTTCTGAATGGCCAATGGCAGGGGGATGTTGGTTTCAACTGGTCAAACCATTTGTCTGCCTGGGTGGTTATTGCCTGTTCCTGCTGGGTGTTTTCTGGTGGGTGTCTGCGTGGGAGACAAAGATCATGTCACGACACTCACCAGGGTCGATTGACACACATGCCCTTCCACAAAACTCCTTGCCCTCAATCTTTGAATCCTTCCAGGCCCAGACTACTGGCAGTCAAGACTTTAGTCACTGTCCATGGGCTTGAATACAGTCAGGTCACTTCCCTCTCTACACAAAATGAATGACTAAGTGTGCTGCGGTGGGCAGAATCATGACCTTTAAAGACGTTCACGTCCTGATCCCTAGAACCTCTGAATATGTTCATGGCCAAAGGGACTGTGCAGATGTCTTAAGCTGAAGATTTTTTCCCAAGCATGAATTTGATTTTATTTATTCTTTCAACCTTTTTATTTTATATGGGAGCATAGCTGATTAACAGTGTTGTGATAGCTGCAGGTGAATGGTGAAGGGACTCAGCAGTATGTATATATGTATCCATTCTCCACAAAACTCCCCTCTCATCCAGGCTGGCACACACCAGTTGAGGATTTTGAGAAGAGAAGGAGATCTCGAGTTATCTGTGCAGGCTCAATTTAATCATGTGCGTGCATGCTAAGTCACTTCAGTCATGTCCAACTTCTCGTGTCTGTAGCCCGCCAAGCTCTTCTCTCCATGGGATTCTCCATGCAAGAATACTAGAGTGGGCTGCCATGCCCTCCTCCAGGGGATCTTCCCAATCCAGGTATCAAACCAGGGATCAATGTAGTGTCTCCTACATTGGCAGGCAGATTCTTTACCACCAAGCCACTGGGAAGCACCAACTTAATCATCAGTTCAGTTCAGTTGCTCAGTTGACTCCGACTCTTTGTGACCCCATGAATTGCAGCACGCCAGGCCTCCTTGTCCATCACGAACTCCCGGAGTTTACTCAAACTCATGCCCACTCAGTCGGTGATGCCATCCAGCCATCTCATCCTCTGTCATCCCCTTCGCCTCCTGCCCCCAATCCCTCCCAGCATCAGGGTCTTTTCCAATGAGTCAGTTCTCCGCATCAGGTGGCCAAAGTATTGGAGTTTCAGCTTCAGCATCAGTCCTTCCAATGAACAACCAGGACTGATCTCCTTCAGGATGGACTGGTTGGATCTCCTTGCAGTCCAAGGGACTCTCAAGAGTCTTCTCCAACCCCACAGTCCAAAAGCATCAATTTTTCGGTGCTCAGCTTTCTTCACAGTCCAACTCTCACATCCATACATGACCACTGGAAAAACCATAGCCTTGACCAGATGAACCTTTGTTGGCAAAGTAATGTCTCTGCTTTTTAATACGCTGTCTAGGTTGGTCATAACTTTCCTTCCAAGGAGTAAGCGTCTTTTAATTTCATGGCTGCAGTCGCCATCTGCAGTGATTTTGGAGCCCCCCAAAAGAAAGTCTGTCACTGTTTCCACTGTTTCCCCATCTATTTGCCATGAAGTGATGGGACCAGATGCCATGATCTTAATTTTCTGAATGTTGAGCTTTAAGCCAACTTTTTCACTCTCCTCTTTTACTTTCATCAAGAGGCTTTTTAGTTCCTCTTCACTTTCTGCCATAAGGGTGGTGTCATCTGCATATTTGAGGTTATTGATATTTCTTCCAGCAATCTTAATTCTAGCTTGTACTTCTTCCAGCCCAAAGTTTCTCATGATGTACTCTGCATATAAGTTAAATAAGCAGGGTGACAATATACAGCCTTGACGTACTCCTTTTCCTATTTGGAACCAGTCTGTTGTTCCATGTCCAGTTCTAACTGGTGCTCCCTGACCTGCATACACGTTTCTCAAGAGGCAGGTCAGGTGGTCTGGTATTCCCATCTCCTTCAGAATTTTCCAGGTTATTGTGATCCACACAGTCAAAGACTTTGGCATAGTCATAGGTGTCCTTAAAAGTTAGAAATGGAGGCAGGAGTGTCAAAGTCAGAGAAGGTGTGACGATGGAAGCAGAGGTTGAAATGATGTGATGGCTGCAAAGGAGTCACTAGCCAACAAGCCCAGGTGGCTTCTAGAAGCTGGAAAATTCAAGGAAATGAATTCTCCCCGAGTATCCAGAAAGAACACAGCCCTGCCTGTTATGCCCGATTTCCGAATCCCCGAGCGGGAAGAGAGAAGGCTTCCAAGACAATGCAACTGGCAAAAAGGGGAAGTTTATTACTGACTCGAGCCAGGGCCCTCTGCCGCATCCAACACAGTGGTGCGGGTCAAAGAGCCCCGAGCCCAAGCTGTTACACAAATTTATAGGGTGAGAAGCCGATTGGTTACACGTTTGCAAAGCAATTTCATTGGTCAAAACTTTCGCACGCACGGGACTTTCCTGGGGGTTTCCGCCCCGTTCCTAATTTCCTAATTGGCAAACAGTGGTCAGTATTAAGCAAAAGCTAATTGGTTGTATCCAGGTGGCCTGATAATCTTACCAAGTAGGAAAGCCTACTCCTAATCTAAGCTGCGTTACTTCTGCTCGCCTCACACTGACAACACCTGGATTTTAGTCCAGCAAGACCCGTTTTGGATTTCTAGCCTCCAGGATTGTATGATGCTTAACTTACATTGCTTTAAAGTTTGTGGAAATTTATCACAGCAATAACAGTGAACGAACGCATCAAGTGTCTCCTGCCTGGGAGACTGGGATGACTTCCTTTCACCTCTGCCTTTCAGAGACAACTGAGTGAGGCTGGAGTGTGGCAGCTGCTATTCTCAGGCACCTTTTGCCAACCTATTCCTGTTGGAAACGCAGCTCCCATCCTCCTCTGTGGATGGAGCCATCCCAACCCAACACGGTAATAAGTGGAGGTAAGGTGTGGCAATGGGGACAAGAGCAGTGGGTGATGTGAGGGTCTGGGTTTAGGTGGTTTACTTTAAAAAAATTATTAAAAAATTTATTTATGTGTTTGTTTAGCTGCACCAGGTCTTAGTTGCATCACGGGGGATCTTTGTTGGGGCACACGGACTTTCAGCTGTGGAATGCGGGCTCAGTAGTTGCGACACACGAGCTTACTTGCCCCGCAGCTTTGTTCCCTGACCAGGGGTGGAACTCAAGTGTCCTGAATGGCAAGGCGGATTCTTAATGACTGGACAACCAGGGAAGCCCTTTGTGTGGTTTCCTTGTCCGCTGGCCGTGCTTGTGCCCTCTCCTGAAGTACCACTTTCTTCTTCCGGTGGTTGCTGTTGGCTGTGCCTGACCATGTGACTCAGAGGGTCTGGGGGAGCCCAGCTCTCGTGGACTGGTGACCACTTGGCATTTCGTGATCAGGCGCCCTATCTCTGCTAGGGTACAGAGGCGTGCCGGCAGCCATTGGTTTTGGGCGCAGGTAGTGTGTGGCCATGCTCCAGAACCCTAGGCTTCTGTGATTCTCCTTTAGGGGCTTGTCATAATTTTACCACAGGCTTAGTCCATCCTAAAGGAAATCAGTCCTGAATATTCATTGGAAGGACTGATGCTGAAGCTGAAACTCCAATACTTTGGCCACCTGAGGCGAAGAACTGACTCATTGGAAAAACCCCTGATGCTGAGAAAGATTGAAGGCAGGAAGAAAAGGGGACGACAAAGGATGAGATGGTTGGATGGCATCACTGACTCAATGGACATGAGTTTGGGTAAACTCTGGGAGCTGGTGATGGACAGGGAGGCCTGCTGCGCTTCAGTCCATGGGGTCGCAAAGAGTCGGACACGACTGAGTGACTGAAGTGAACCGAGTGCTTTAAAGGAATACGGCCTCTTTTCCCAGCATAGGTACCTCTATAACCATAGAACCTTCCAGATTGTATGGAGTAAGTGGTAGGGATGTTTATACCACAGCCTGAAACTGCTAGAATTTTTTCAGTTCTGGGACCCACTCAGAGGTGTGCCGAGACTTTTCCCGGAGCCACTTGGTAAATGTTGTTGCTTAGTCATGTCCAACTCTTTGCGACCCTGAAGACTGCAGCACACCAGCCTCCCCTGTCCTTCACTAACTCCCAGTTTGTCCAAGTTCATGTCCATTGAATCAGTGATGCCATCCAACCTCTCATCCTCTGTCATCCTCTTCTCCTGCCTTCAATCTTTCCAAGCATCAGGGTCTTTTCTAATGAGTTGACTCTGCATCAGGTGGCCAAATTATTGGAGCTTTGGCATCAGTCCTTCCAATGAATATTCAGGGTTGATTTCCTTAGAATTGATTAGTTTGATCTCCTTGCTGTCAAGAGACTCTCAAGAGTTCTTTTCTAGAACCACAATTCAAAACATCGATTCTTCAGCGATCAGCCTTCTTTATAGTCCAACTCTCATATCCATCCATGACTACTGGATAAGCCGTAGCCTTGACTAAACGGACCTTTGTCGGCAAATGTATTTAGGCATTATTCATACGTGTGTCCTGTGCTGCCTCTAGCATCCAAAGAGGCTACCAGGCATTGTGTATCCTTCTTGGTGGTGCAGAGTACGAGATGTAGTATTTGTCCTTTCTTTTGGAGCAGAAATTTGCTATGCTCCAAAGCACTGGACTCTTAAATGTTGGCGTTTCAGTATCCTGAATCATCCCACGATTTCTTCTCCACCCTCTGCAGCAGATAGATCTTACCAGGCTCTGATGTATTTTCCTCTTGTTCATCCAGCTTAATTAGTATAATTTCATCAATATGCTGGACCAATATGATGTCATGCTGAGTGCCCAGACAGTCCAGACTATGCAGTCCAGCCCATGTAGGCAGAGGGAAAAGAGTTAACGTAACCCTGGGGCAAGACCACCAATGTGTCCTCTTGTCCATCCTAATGAATGCAAACTGCCTCTGGTCCTCCTTTCTAGTAGGGATGGAAAAGTGTGACCCATGGATTTGAGACTGTGCTGACCTGCTCTAGCAAAGACTCCGTGACTGGGGCTACTGCTTGCTTGGGTTTGCAGTCGTCCACTGTCCCTGTCCGGGATCCATCTGAGTTTTATAGGAGCTAGACTGATGAATGGATATGTGATGGGGAAATGATCCATTCTAAGAGTGGGGTAGAATCCGTTCATATAACAGCCGTCACTCGCGCCAGCATGCAGTGTCATCTGGGTTTACCCTTGGGGCTCGGTTTGGGGGGGGCGTATCGGGGCTCCCAGGCAGCCTTCCTCAGTGCTGTGGCTCTTATTCCACACTCTAGACCTGGCCGACACGGGGGTTATCCCACCTGGGAATATGTCCATTTCAACCGTGCATTTAAGGACTTGGGAAATGATGATCAGCTGGGTCAATAGATTCAGAGGAACTCACAAAATCTGAACAAAGCTAAACCTAACCTAAGCAAACCTTGGTCTGGACTCTGTTTATCACCAACCCTGAATGCCCTCATTCTAATAGGGGTCAAGATGGTGCTTCAGCTCCCCTGGCCCTATATATATACCCTCCCCCGGTACAACATTGCCTGGATGAGTGAATTTAGGTTAGTATGGACTGCTCAGGACTGCAGCTGTGTACAGTGGCAGTGGTAGGAATCTGGGCTTTCCATCAGTCAGTGGGGTCCAAGTCTGAAAAGTAAGGGATTGAGGCATTTAGCTGGGGCAGATACTCTAAACCTCTGGGTTGTCTTTCTTTGATTGCTTAAACCTCGTTGGCTGCCCGTCCATCTGGCCCCCAGGAACGCTGTGCTCTGTTAGCCGTTCGCATAGCTGTCTGCATGTCAGCTCCTCCTGGTTACCACCCCAACTCTGCCGCTCTTGACTGTAATTGTATCTGCCTTGTTTCTGATCTTTAAGCACTGCTACTTGGCGTCTATTGTTCTGAGAACCCATCATCCCCTTTGTTAGCAGGGAGCCCAGACTTAAAACAGCATCTCCTGCCACAACTGAGTGCATGCCTCACCAGTCACTGCTGCAGTAAAAGAAGTGATGCAGGGGACTTCCCCGGTGGTCCAGTGGCTAAGACCCCACGCTCCCAATGCAAGAGACCCGAGTTTGATCCCTGGTTAGACAAAGCTATGACAAACCTAGACAACATACTAAAAAGCAGAGACACCATTTTGCTAACAAATAAACATCTAGTCAAAGCCATGGTTTTTTCAGTAGTCATGTGTGGATATGAGAGTTGGACCATAAAGAAGGCTGAGTGCCAAAGAATTGATGCTTTCAAACTGTGGTGCTAGAGAAGACTCTTGAGAGTCCCTTGGATAGCAAGGAGATCAAACTAATCAATCCTAAAGTAAATAAACCCTGAATATTCATTGGAAGGACTGATGATGAAGCTGAAGCTCCAATCCTTTGGCCACCTGATGTGAAGAGCTGACTCATTGGAAAAGACCCTGATGCTGGGAAAGATTGAAGGCAGGAGAAGAGGCGGATGACAAAGGATGAGATGGTTGGATGGCATCACTGACTCAATGGACATGATTTTGACCAAATTCTGGAAGATAGCAAAGGACGGGGAAGCCTGGCATGCTGCAGTCCGTGGGGTCACAAAGATTCAGGCACGACGAGCGACTGAGCAACAGCAGGGAACCAGAGCCTGCATGCCACAGCTAAGAGTTTGCATACTGCAGCCTAAAGATTTCGCATGCCTCAACTAAGACTCGGTACAGCCAAAATAAGTAAACTAATTAATTAAAAAAAAAACCAGTGTTCCTCCAGGACCTTCCATGGAAGCAAGTCAGCTGGTGGGTTTGCTGGCCTTACTTTATCGAATCTAGCAGGCCTACTTCTCTGAGCCCTTCGACCCTTTCCTCTACCATCTCCCGTGGCAGGGTTGGTGGTTTTCCTTCACTTAGTGAAGGCCACGGCTTTGGGTAGGCTTTCAAGAACCATACAAATAGCTAAAATTGTTGGTTCCATCTCCCAGGGCCCTTGCCAGGGTCATAAATCCTATGTTGGGAAAGTCCTCCCATCTTGACCAACTCTCCCTCATCCAGCTTTTCATTCCGTCCCCTGCTGACCCAGCATGCTGGGATGAGTCCCATGCATGGTCTCCAGGCTCTGCTGGGTCCTGCCGCTCCTGCGGGGTCCAGCCCCTTGCTTCCTTAGCGGGCCCAGCAGGCCCAGATGGGAGATGTTGTGACTTGACCCTAGTGAGTGGTCTGGGGCCAGCAGGGGGCTAATGGGGAAGACCCTGAGAAAGGCGTGTGTTGTCTTGCCTGAAGTGAATGGACCTCTGTGTCGTCTTTGAGCAAAGGGGAAACTCTAGCTCTTGGGAGGGACGAGTGCACCACTTCTGGAAGACCAGAAGATTCCAGGGGCATGCAGGATTTTAGATATTTGAGCACATCAATCCAGATGTCTTCGTCTTCAAAATCTCAGTCCCATTCCTTCCCAAATCGGATGCTTCCTCTTGGCACACCAGATTTCCTGGAGTTGAGAAACAAACCTTCTCTGGAGCTGCACTGCCTTCAAAATGATTTTTGAACCAGAGCATTGACTATTTCTGACCTTTGGCTTCAAGAGACAAGAGTTTTAGTTTCTCTACAGCTTGGCAAGCAGGTCCTCTGACTCTCAGCCCGGGGCTTCACGGTCTTTATCCACTGTCCTGGCAACCCCTGGCAACCGCCAACAGATACGGGGGTCCTTTCAAGTGCTGCAGATAGCGCCCCCTGCTGGACTCCCATCCCCCCAGCGGGGCGGTGATTTCTCACAGGGCATCACTTCTGCACCAGATGCTCAGCTCTCCCTCTTATGAAAATTGTGACCATTTCAGTTCAGCTGGCCAGTTTGACTCAGCTTCAGACTCTCAGGTTACAAGCCACTTCCTCAGGCTCCTGACAGCAACTATATAGGGCGGCGGCCCCCGGGAAAGTGGGTCTGTATCCCCAATTCTCACGTGGACGCCCTGGAGTCCTCCCAAGGAGTGAGGTTAAGCCCCTTTGGTTAAGTCTCCCCGGAGAGGAACTCAGCCGGGAGCCATAAGGACCAACAGTCCTGCGGAGCAGGCCTTGGGGGGCCATCCACAGTGTCCACGTCTGTGGTTCTGGACTTTGGCTCCGTTCAGCCGAGACTCACCGTGCACAGCGAGGAGACAGTGGAACCGGCTCCTGCCTTGTGTTCTAGCGTGGAGGAGACGCTGCACACCCAAGCCACGCAGTTCTCACTGAAGGAGGAAGCCGGGAGGAAGCTGACGGGTATCCCCCTGGCGAGGCACCGTGGAATGCAGGTCCGAGGAGGCTCCCCGAGAAGGGACCCACAAGCCAGTGAGAGACCGCGGGGCATGCGGGAGTGGTGGGCTGGCATAGTTCTGGGGAAACTCTGAAGGCTTTACATCAAGCCTTTATAAAAGGCTTTATACCATTCAGACAGGAGCTGTGCGCTTCAGCTCCTCCGTCAGGTGTGGTTGGTAAGGTCTGTGGAGGTCTGGGCACGGGGAGGAGGTGGCGCCCCCCCAACCCCCCGGAGCTTGGCACCTGCCCGCCTGCCCTCCTGTGACACCTTCCCTGGCAGGAAGCCCCGAGTCACATGCGTGCCGTCCTTGCGCTTTTGGGCATACAGAGACAGACTCTGGACACTAGTTAACCAGACTTTTCTGGAAAGGGCTTGCTGGGGACTCTGACAGCAGCTGATTCCTGCCCTTCGTTTGAGAACCAGCCCTCCCCTGGGCAGATAAGATGGCAGCCATGAACCCCCACTCCAGGAAGGCGCCCCCATTATTCTGTGTGTGTTGTCATGGATTCAAGATCTCTCCATCAGGTCCCCAGGCCCTGGGAGACGCTCCTTTGTGGGAACAGCGGTGGAATCCTGGCTCTGCCTGGACTTTTCTGTGGGGCGTTTCTAAAAGGGTTTGTCTTTAGGGCTAATTATCGGAACAGGTGCTTGAACTTGAACGTGAACAAAGTTGCTCAGCCGTGTCCGACTCTTTGTGACCCCATGGACTATATAGTCCATGGAATTCTCCAGGCCAGAATACTAGAGTGGGTAGCCTTTCCCTTCTCCAGGGGATCTTCCTGACCCAGGGATGGAACCCAGGTCTCCTGCATTGCAAGTGGATTCTTTACCAGCTGAGCCACAAGGGAAGCCTGTGTTTGAACTTATTTGGTTCCAATCCCTTACTTTCCTGGTGAAATAGAGAAGGATTAAAAAAGCCAGAGTGGATGAAAATCACAGTGCTGGTTACAGATAAAGTGGCAGCTGGTCACTACTGATTTGGGGAACTCACCACAGGACCAAGTAAGCGCCAGTCTCATTGTGATCGTGATGGACATGGTTCCATGTGAACAGGGTAGAAGTGGCCATCCAGGGCATTTACCAACAAGGCAGCAATACCGTGCTTCCCCCTAAGAGGGGGCCTCCTCCGACAAATTTTAACTTTTGTTTTTTATTGGAAAACTATTATTTATTGAGAAATACATCTAAATCACAACAAAGTACAAAGAAGCAGAGGAAATGTCCCATGACCTCAACTCTGAGATCACGTCTGAAATCTTGAAACTGCTGGACTTATTCACACACTTGCACAGGAGACACCTAACATTAACATAAGATCCTATGGTCGACATAACACATTACTCTGACTTTTTCGTTTAAAATTGTGGTATAATCAGGCCCTGGGCCCGGAAGGGTGATGTGGCTGAGGCTTCGCCGGCCTCACTACGTCTGCCATTTTCAATTTTCAGAGTCTGTTGACTGTAATCTTGCTGCTTATATGTACCTGTGCTTATATTCGATCCTTGGCACCCAGCCTCCCGGACAGAAATAAAACTGGGTTGTTGGGTATATTTTGGAAGTGTGCCAGAATTGGTGAACGGAAGAGTCCTTACGTTGCAGTATGCTGTATCGTGATGGCCTTCAGCATCCTTTTCATACAGTAGCTTGGAAAAAATGCCAGAATTCTTCAGTTGCCATCAGATTTAAATATGACAAAAAAGGACTATCTGCCGAAAATAATGGAAAGAATGGTTAATCCTTTTATCTCTGAACATTGAATGAGCTACATTTTCAGCTGCTGTTCTCTATTTTTGTTATTGGACCAATGTTCTGTATAAATAATTAGGATGCAACATTTAATACTCAGAATTTAAATATGTCTGTAACAGTCAACCTCAGTACTGTCACTACAATATTACATTCTGCATATGTCATTCTGTTGTGCCAGATACCAGTTTTTAGTGAGGTATCTTTAAGGCACATAGTAGAAAACAAAATTGGTAAATTATTCAAGTTCCTTTCAGTGTGATTTGGAAATGATAAATCTTTATAGAATGAGACCTTTTTTTTTTGGACTAGCTTTTTTATTGGAGAAAAAAGTTTCAATTTGTGTTGGTAAGGATTGCATTCATATTTAATAATGCTGGCTTTTCCTCTGGCTATATCATTTTGAGCATTAACCAGAGTACCTCTACTCCTAGCAATCTGTAGTTTATTATAGGTGTTTAAACTATTTAAAACAAGCCTATGTAGTTCTTTAGGAGGAAGTTAAATGAGATGTAACTTAAGAGAAAATGTTATGACTATTGAGAAAATGTTCCTATTTAACATAAAGTAATTCAGAATACGTGAGTGGTGTTATCTCTGAAACCTCTGGTTAAGTATGGATAAATGTCTTAAGCAAAAATTTGACCAGCTCTCATTCTCCAAATAAGACTACATGCTTAGAGTAAAAAGAGCTAAACAGAACAATTACAGAATAATAATCTTGGATGTGTTTTTCATTCTTTTTAGTGTTAGGTCTGTACATTTTAATTACCCCAAAATACAAACTGTATTTTTGTTTTTTTTAAAAAAAAAAATAAAATTGTGGTATAATCAAACCATATTATTTAGAGCCCTTAGGAAAGAGCCATTTCACTAACATATAATCTCTTCAGCATTTGGCAAATAGGTATTGAGTACGGTGTGTGTCTGACAGTGTGGAAGTAAGTGTAGGGATTCAGGGCTGAGCAAATCGACCTGTCTCAAGGAACTGAGTTTCTGGGGGTGACTGTGTGGGAGAGAAGACAGAAAACAAAAAGGCAGATATAAATAAAAAGTCACTTCCAGAGAGCAGTAAGTACTTTGAAGAAAACCAAGATAACCGGCTGGAGAGTTCACGTGTGGCTTACTTTTTTTTTTCGGCCATGCCATGTGGCCTGTGAGATCTGAGTTCCCCAACCGAGGATGGAACCCGTGCCTCTGCATTGGAAGTGCACAGTCTCAGCCACTGGATCGCCAGGGAAGTCCCAGATGTGGTTTGCTTTCGCCATCTCTGAGACCCAGACAACGGCAAGGATGCCACCATATGAAAATCTGGGGCATCACTGTTATTTAGCAGAAATGACCTGCAAGTTACCAAGGTCCTGGGGCAGAAATGATCTTAGCAAGTTTAGGAACAGATCAAAGGTTTTGTCTTCCAAGTTCAATTGGAGAGGAGGGGACAATGCCTTCTAGGCGGGCCCCTCGGGTTTCACAGAATGATGTCAGTTACCTTGAGGTCTCGATGCTGGAGTACACAGTGAGACGCCTGGCTGGCCATACAGTGTGATCCCCGCTCTTCTGAGCCCATCGGGGCCCCAGGCCCCGGGAGGCTGTCCCCAGGCTCCGGCCACTTCTCCTCTCCTGGTACCTGCCTCCCGGCCTGCCCCTCTGACTGACCTACATTCTGGGCTCTTCTCGGATGTGCGGCTCAGGGGTTTGCCTCTCTACCTCTGTGGGCCTTTGTCTCTAGGAATGTTTGCCTCTCTCGGGCAAGGGGAGGTGGAGCTGGAAGCCACCTAGCTTTGTGGACTTTCTCTCCTGGGGTGAGTCATGGCCACGGCTATCTCATTCATTCTTTCAGACACTGCTGATTTCAGAAGCATCTCCTGCCAGGCTTTTATGTTTCAAACACTTTCTCAGCTGTTATTTTCTCGAGTTATTGATATTTAATCAATTATCTTTTGTTATGAGTGACACTTAAAAAAAAAATGTTCCCTGCCCTTTTTCTCTAATCCTTTCATGACTCTGAGGAGCTTAGAGGGAATTCAGGTTACAGACAGCCCCCCACCCCTGCAGCCAGCTCCCAGAACTGGGGGCTCCGGTTGGCCTCCCACCCCCTCCTCCTGCCTCCCCTACTCCTGAGGCCCTGGTTCCAGGTGTCTTTCTTGTTGTTGTTCAGGAGTCCTTGGCTGCATCGCTAGCCCTGCTTCCCCAGGGCCGGCCTGCCTTTGGGTTGTGGGGTGTGGACTTGCCTGGGGACATCGTTAAGGACACGACCCACAGGGACTCACGTACCCTCCACAGCCAGCTCCCCCGGGACAGGCCCTCAGTGGAGTGAGGCAAGCCTGCCTTCCGCCCCCAGACCTCCTCAGATCTCCCGTCCTCTCCTGTGGCCCCACAGGAAGTGTGGGACCTGTGACCTCGGGCCCCTAGGAGGCCTCCTCAGCCTGGAAGGCCACTTGCTGTCCCCAGGCTGTGGGAGAAACTGGAGCCAGGACTCCGCCTTGGGTGGCACTGGCCGGGCTCCTCGGGGGACCCGCAGGGCCAGAGGGCTCGCCACCGCCCCGCCCGCACCCAACTCCTCAGACCACTCGGTAACGGGCCACAGCGGCCCTGCCTGCTCCGGGGCCCAGAGGAGGACTCCACCCGGCGTGGACTTTCTGGGCATCAGGCCGGGGAGACTTGCGGTCAGAGGGCTCCCTGAGTGCCCCCTTTGCCCCCCCTGCTCAGGCCAAGCACAGCCGGGGTTCAAAGCTCAGAGGAGGGGGCTCCCAGCTTGGCCACGGGGCGCACATAGGGGAGAGGCTGGGCGGGACGCTCCGGCTCTCAGACTCCACGGCGCCTTTTGCTTCCGGTGTGGCCCCCGAGGAGCTCTACCTGGCCACGCTGTGCCAGGAACGCCCCTTCCCTCTCTCCCTAACACCTCAGAGCATGGGGCCAATCTTCGTGAACTAAGGGCCCAGCCAGGAAGAAGCGCACAGCTTCACAATGGCTTCCCCTTTAATAACAGACTTTCAGGGGGGCCCCCAAGGTGGGAACAGGTGGTGGGCGGGGAAGGGGAAGGAAGGGGGTGAATACCGTTCTTCACTGTCATGTGAATTATTAGCATCAGTGTGGGTGAGGATGCTCAGAAATGAGGAGGTGGTTTGGGAAACTATTTTATTCTTCTTTAAGGGGCTTGATGGACTGTTTAAGAAGGAAGGTTTGTTTTGGGGAAGCACAGTATGTGTGTGATAAAGATGAGTGTGGACAATCAGGAGGACAGCAGGAATCTGGGAGCCCTGGACGGAGCCTAGTTCACAGTGAACACCATCACCCAAGGGACCAAAATGCCGAATGCTGCAGGGACTGCTCTGCTGAGGCTCTGGGATTAAAGTTTGGATTGAAGAACCCAGACTCTGGGAAATGTACGGCTGGGAGAGTGGGAATGGAAGGGAAGACAACAGCCACCTTGGGTAGAGAGTGGGGTTTCCTGGGAGACAGGGAGATTTGATAAGGCAGGTTTCAGAGGATGGAAGTGTCCTGGCCAAGGGGGGACCTGGAAGTTGGAAAGCAGGGTTAATAACTGAGGTCCACCCAGGAGGAAATCTCTCTGAGAGTGTGGTTCTCCGGAAACTTTCTTCCCCGTGGACCATGGAGTACTTCTACACGGGCAGTGTTATTGATTGCCTTCCCTGGAGGGCTGTCAACTCTTAAGCTTCTCTCAGCCTCTCAGTAAAGTTGCTAACAGTCAGCCCACTTGCAAAAATCTCCAGCATCTAGATAGCCCTCAGCACATAGCAGTTATTTAATAAATGCCTAAATGACATTTGATGGGCTCTCTTCACCAGATATATATCAATGTCCAATAAGTACATGAAAAGTGCTCAGAATCAATAATCACTAGATAAATGCAAATTAAAATCACAATAAGATACCATTACATACATACTAGAATCACTAGAATTAAAAGGACTGGCATCAGGTGTTGCCAGGGACAAGGGGCAACTGAAAATCCCATATGTTGCTGTGTGTATGTGCACGTGTGCTTAGTCATGTCGGACCCTGTGACCCCATGGACTGTGGCCCGCCAGGCTCCTCTGTCCATGGAATTTTCCAGCTAAGAACACTGGGGTGGGTTGCAATTTCCTACTCCAGGGAACCTTCCTGACCCAGGGATCGAATCCACATCTCTTGTGTCTCCTGCATTGGCAGGCGGGTTCTTGACCATTGGCACAACCTGGGAAGCCCATCTGTTGCTGATGGGAGTGAAAACTGGTGCAGCTCCTTTAAAAACAGTATGGTAGTATTTTGAAAGGTTAAGCATATTCTTCATGCACATGCGCGTGCGCGCACACACACACACACACACACACACCATATAGACCAGCAATCCTATTCCTAGGTATTTATCCAAGAGAAACGAAAACTATGTTTATGCAAAGACTTGTATGTGAATGATCTTAGTAGTGTTAGTCACAAAAATAAAAAGCTACAAGTAACTCAAATGTCCGTCAACTGGTGAACAGATAACTATAAATTGTAGTATGGAATTCTACTCAAGAGGAATGACATATGAATGAATCTCAAAACATTATAAGAGAAAGAATTAAACACAAAAAACTATGTACTGCCCGATTCTATTTATATGAAACTCTAGAAAAGGCAGGGCTTCCCAGGTGGCACAGTGGTAAAGAATCTGCCTGCCAATGCAGGAGATACAGGAGACTAGGGTTCCATCCATAGGTAGGGAAGATCACTTAGACAGGAAATGGCAACCTGCTCCATTCTTGCCTGGAAAATTCCATGGACAGAAGAGCCGGGGGGGGGGGGGGGGGGCAGTGGGAGGGCTACAGTCCAGGCAGTCGCAGAGGCAGAGATGACTCAGCACACTAGAAAAGGCATGAGTTTTTTTAAAAAATATTATTTATTTCTTCTTGAAGGATAATTGCTTGACAGAATTTTGTTGTTTTCTGTTAAACCTCAACATGAATCAGCCACAGGTATACATATATCCCCTCCCTTCTGAACCTCTCTCCCATCTCCCTCCCCATCCCACCCCTCTAGGTTGATACAGGGCCCCTGTTTGAGTTTCCTGAGCCACACAGCAAATTCCCGTTGGCTATTTATTTTACACATGGTAATGTAAGTTTCCATGGTACTCTTTCCACACATCTTACCCTCTTCTCCCCTCTCCCCATGTCTACAAGTCTGTTCTCTATGTCTGTTTTTCCACTGTTGCCTTGTGAATAAATTCTTCAGTACCACTTTTCTAGATTCCATTTATATGCGTTCAGTTGATTTCAGTTGCTCAGTCATGTCGGACTCTTTGCGACCACATGGACTGCAACATGCCAGGCCTCCCTGTCCATCATTAACTTCCGAAGTTTACTCAAACTTGTGTCCATTGAGTTGATGATGCCATCAAACCATCTCATCTTCTATCATTCCCTTCTCTTCCCGCCTACAATCTTTCCCAGCATCAGGGTCTTTTCAAATGAGTCACTTCTCATCAGGTGGCCAAAGTGTTAGAGTTTCAGCTTCAACACCAGTCCTTCCAATGAATATTCAGGACTGATTTCCTTTAGGATGGACTGGTTGCAGTCCAAGGGGCCCTCAAGAGTCTTCTCCAACAACACAGTTCAAAAACATCAATTCTTTGGCACTCAGCTTTCTTCATAGACCAACTCTCACATCCATACACAACTACTGGAAAAACCATAGCCTTGATTAGACAGACCTTTGTTGGCAAAGTAATGTCTCTGCTTTTTAATATGCTGTCTAGGTTGGTCATAGCTTTTCTTCCAAGGAGCAAGGGTCTTTTAATTTCATGGCTGCAGTCACCATCTGCAGTGATTTTTGAGCCCCCCAAAATAAAGTCAGCCACTGTTTCCCCATGTGATGGGACTGGGTGCCATGATCTTAATTTTCTGAATGTTTAGCTTTAAAGCAATTTTTTCACTCCCCTCTTTTATTTTCATCAAGAGGCTCTTTAGTTTTTCTTCACTTTATGCCATAAGGATGGTGTCACCTGCATATCTGAGGTTATTGATATTTCTCCTGGCAAGCTTGATTTCAACTTGTACTTCATCCAGCCCCGTGTTTCTCATGATGTACTCTGTATATAGGTTAAATGAGCAGGATGACAATATACAGTCTTGACGTACTCCTTTCCCTATTGGAACCAGTCTGTTGTTCCATGTCCAGTTCTAACTATTGCTTCTTGACCTGCACACAGATTTCTCAAGATGCAGGTTAGGTGGTCTGGTATTCCCATCTCTTTCAGAATTTTCCAGTTTACTGTGATCCACACAGTCAAAGGTTTTGGCGTAGTCAATAAAGCAGAAATTGATGTTTTTCTGGAACTCTCTTGCTTTTTCGATAATCCAATGGATGTTGGCAATTTGACCTCTGGCTCCTCTGGCTTTTCTAAAACCAGCGTGAACATTTGGAAGTTCATGGTTCACGTACTGTTGAAGCCTGCCTTGGAGAATTTTGAGCATTACTTTACTAGTGTGTGAGATGAGTGCAATTGTGCAGTGGTTTGAGCACTCTTTGGCATTGCCTTTCTTAGGGATTGGAATGAAAACTGACCTTTTCCAGTCCTGCAGCCACTGCTGAGTTTTCCAATGCTGACATATTGAGTGCAGCACTTTCACAGCCTCACCTTCTAGGATTTGAAATAGCTCAACTGGAATTCCATCACCTCCACTAGCTTTGTTTGTAGTAGTGCTTCCTAAGGCCCACTTGACTTTGCATTCCAGGATGTCTAGCTCTAAGTGAGCTATCTAGGTCATGAAGATCTTTTTTGTATAGTTCTGTGTAGTCTTGCCATCTTTTCTTAATATCTTCTGCTTCTATTAGGTCCACAATATTTCTGTCCTTTATTGAGTCCATCTTTGCATGAAATATTCCCTTGGTATTTCTCATTTTCTTGAAGAGATCTCTAGTCTTTCCCATTCTATTGTTTTCATCTATTTCTTTGCACTGATCACTGAGGAAGGCTTTCTTATCTCTCCTTGCTATTCTTTGGAACTCTGCATTCAAATGGGTATATCTTTCCTTTTCTCCTTTGCCTTTCACGTCTCTTCTTTTCACAGCTATTTGTAAGGCCTCCTCAGACAGTCATTTTGCTTTTTTGCATTTCCTTTTCTTGGGGATGGTCTTGTTCTCTGTCTCCTGTACAATGTCACGAACCTCCGTCTATAGTTCATCAGGCGCTCTATTAGATCTAGTCCCTTAAATCTATTTCTCACTTCCACTGTATAATTGTAAGGTATTTGATTTAGGTCATACCTGAATGATCTAATGGTTTTCCCTACTTTCTTCAATTTAAGCCTGAATTTGGTAATAAGGAGTTCATGATCTGAGTCACAGTCAGCTCCTGGTCTTGTTTTTGCTGACTGTATAGAGTTTCTTCATCTTTGGCTGCAAAGAATATAACCAGTCTTATTTAGGTATTGATCATCTGGTGATGCCCACGTGTAGAGTCTTCTCTTGTGTTGTTGGAAGAAGGTGTTTGCTACGACCAGTGCGTTGTCTTCACAAAACTCCTTTAGCCTTTGCCCTGCTTCATTCCGTATGCCAAGGCCAAATTTGCCTGTTACTCCAGGTGTTTCTTGACTTCCTACTTTGCATTCCAGTCCCCTATAATGAAAAGAACATCTTTTTTGGGTATTAGCTCTAGAATATAATATTTATCTTTCTCTTTCTGACTTCACTGTGTTTAATAGGTTCTAGTTTCATCCACCTCATTAGAACGGACTCAAATGTGTTCCGTTTTATGGCTGAGTAATATTCTATTGTGTATATGTACCACATCTTTATCCATTCATCTTTTGATGGGCATGGTTATAATGGCAATTGCAGTTGCCTGGGGTTCATGGGGGAGGAGATGAATGGCAAAAGAGCAGGAGAAAATGTTTTAGGGTGCTGGAAATGTTCTGTATCTTGATTGTGGTGGTGGTGATAGCACAACTGTATATAATTACCAAAATGCATCAGGTTCACATGTAAAATGGGTGAATTTTATTGAATGCCAACAATAATCAGATATGAATTTTTAAGTTAAAAACTCCACATCTAGATACATCATGAGCAAAGAACACATAAAGTATGGAGCACTTTGAAAATGGCAAAAATGAATGTAAATAAAAACTATAAAGGTTTCCATCATGCTTAATCGCTCAGTCGTGTTGGACTCTGTGACCCAATGGACTGCAGCCCGCCAAGCTTCCCTGTCCATGTGGATGCTCCAGGCCAGAATACTGGAGTGGGTTGCCATGTCCTCTTCCAGCGATCTTCCAAACCTAGGGATCAAACCCAGGTCTCCCACATTGCAGGCGTTATTTACCATCTGAGGCACCAGGGAGGCCCAAAGGTATCCAGGAGGAGAACTAAAGAGAGGCCACAAAGCATGGGAAGGACCTACTGCGAGCCTATGCGCAGTGGGCGAAGACACATGGGACACAACCACAAACACCCAGCAGAACACGGGCGTGGTTTCGTGCTGGTTACACAGCCCTGGCACATCATTTGGTCCTCACCTCCCTGGGAGTTAGGGAGGCTGGCACCGATTCCCCTGCTTTATAGAAACAGAGGCTCAGAGAAAGGGAGTTACTCGCTCAGTTCATTACCGTCGCTCAGTCGTGTCCGACTCTTTGCGACCCCATGGACTGCAGCACGCCAGGCCTCCCTGTCTATCACCAACTCCCGGAGCTTGCTCAAACTCATGTCCATTGAGTTGGTGATGCCATCCAACCATCTCATTCTCGGTAGTCCCCTTCTCCTCCCACTTTCAATCTTTCCCAGAATCAGGGTCTTTTCAAATGAATCAGTTCTTCGCATCAGGTGGCCAAAATATTGGAGTTTCAGCTTCAGTCCTTCCAATGAATATTCAGGACTGATCTCCTTTAGGATGGACCATGATCTCCTTGCAGTCCAAGGGACTCTCAAGAGTCTTCGCCAACACCACACTTCAAAAGCATCGATTCTTCCGCGCTCAGTTTTCTTTAGAGTTCAACTCTCACATTCATACATGACTACTGGAAAAACCACAGCTTCGAGTCGACGAACTTTTGTTGGCAAAGTAATGTCTCTGCTAGCAGAGACATTAATATTCGCTCAGGAAGCCGTATTAAGTAGCAGACAGGAAAGGGCATGCGTCGTTCGAGAGGACTTAGTCCAGTCCGCCTTAAACCTGAGAAACAGTCCCGGGAATCCTGGAAGCGCTGCGGCCGTCTCCTCAGTCCCGCCGGGAGAAGCAGGCTGAGACGGTCGGGGACTGAGCGCTGTCACTCCGCGGGCACGCAGCCCCACCCGCGTCGGCGCCGCCGCGTGCGCGCGCAGTCGGGCAGGGGGCGGGGCAGGGGGCGGGACAGGGGCGGGGCCCCGCGGCGCGTCCGTTGCTAAGGCCTCGCCGCCCCTGGCGACCGAGGGCCGCGGCCCCGCGCACGCGCCTGGGCGGACTCCGGTGCACTGTGGGATGGGAACCCGAGCGGCGCGTCGAGGCCAG
Source organism: Muntiacus reevesi (assembly GCF_963930625.1). Lineage (NCBI taxonomy): Eukaryota > Metazoa > Chordata > Mammalia > Artiodactyla > Cervidae > Muntiacus > Muntiacus reevesi. The sequence goes on from NC_089249.1 coordinate 175,918,120, forward strand.
AGCGGGCGGCGGCGGCGGCGGCGGCGGCGGGGCCGGCGGCGGCCGGGGAGCGGGGCTTAGGCTCTGCGACTGACGGGGCGCGGCCATGAACGCGGCGGTGGTAAAGCGGACGCAGGAGGCTCTGGGCAAGGTGATCCGGCGGCCGCCGCTGACCGAGAAGCTGCTGAACAAGCCCCCGTTCCGCTACCTGCACGACATCATCACGGAGGTGAGCGCCGGGCCGGGATCAGAACAGCGGTGTGGGCCGGGTCCCCGTGCGCGGACCGGGTGCGGGCCGGGGTGCGGGCTAGGGTGCAGGTCCGGGGGTCGGGGCCCATGTGGAGTGTCGGGGTGCGGGCCGGGAACCGGGATGCGGATCGGCGGACGGTGTTGGGGTGGGAATCGGAGGGCGGGGGCTGGGGGATTCGGACCAAAGCTGGCGTCGGGATCGGACCTCGCGTCGCCGAGCGCTGCCCTTGCCCGAGGATCCCGGCCTCAGCCGGACGGATGACCGGCTGGGCCACCGTTCCGGGAGTGTCCCGGCTCCTGGGGAGCATTCTTATGTCTTCCGTCCTGCCCCACTCTTCTTAGAGCAGATCTTCCATTCAGCCTGGAGGGGCTGTTTCTGTGACCTTTCCCCTCTTGCAGTGTCTGGCACATGGAGACTGCTTACAAATCCCAGAAGGACAGTATTTTTTTGTTAGCGCCCCACCCAAGTTTCCCTCCACCTGCTCCTGCTGTGGTCACCTCATTGTTGTTGTTCCGTCGCTAAGTCCTGTCTGACTCTTCGCAATGCCATGGACTGCATGCAGCACCACCAGGCTTCCCTGTCCTTCACCGTCTCCCTGAGCTTGCTCAAACTCATGTCCGTTGAGTCGGTGATGCCATCCAACCATCTCATCCTCTGTCATCCCTTTCTCCTCCAGCCTTCAATCTTTCCCAGCATCAGGGTCATTTCCAATGAGTCAGCTCTTCCCCATATTGGATGCTTAATCAATGCCTGTGGGTGGATTTATTGAAGGTGGTTGTTGGGGGACCTGGAAGGATGTAACTGTAAAAGAGCAGGGCTGTATTTGCTGATGGATGGCAGAGCATGCCTTGAGATTAGTTGTCTCACTCTCTTGCCCGCTGGCTGGCAGGTTCCTGAGTGATGGGGACTTGTTTGTTGGCACGTCCCGGGCACGGTGTGCACAGAAGGTGTGCAGCAAACACTCACTGCTGAGTGGAGTCAGTCCAGTGTCAGCGCTCATTTCCATGGTGCGCCCAAGTGTGGTGTTGCCCTTGGGAATCCAGGCATGCTCTCCGGACTTCAGGAATCAGGTTCAACTTGCAGGTGTCCCGGGCTCCTACTCTTGCCCATGTTGGTCCTTAAAGTTCACTTCTTGATCCTTCCAACAGGTTTGGCATCTTACTCTTCCACAAACTGTGCTTTGCTTGTCTTTGCTCTCGTAACTTAGCTTATGATGCGGACCTCTCTGTGCTCATAAGCTGTGCTTAAAACTCTCAAAACTGACCCACATCCCCAGGGCTGTCTTGACTGGCCTCTTTGTTCTCCTCCTAAGCTAGTGCAGCACCTAGACTGCCCTGGACAGTGTCTGGGGAAGGGACAGGGCTGTGTAGGGAGCCTCTGGGGGGAGCCAGGCCTTGAGTGGCATCACCTCTTCGTGTGAAATGGGCAGGTGGTGTCCTCTGACCCAGGAGGGAATCCAATCACTTAGCCAGGTGGTGAGTGGCTGACCGCACCGGTTGCTGCCCCAGCCTGACACTTTGATTTTCTGTGTTAGTCCTGTTTTCTCACTGAAACCAGAAAGCCAGGAAAGAGGCTGGGAGGGGGGGCCCTGCCTCTTTCTGTGGGTCCTGGTGTGGGCTTATCATGGTGGATGCTGTCCCCACCTCCTGCAAAGTTGGAGGGGGGAGGAGAGTTCAGGCAGGAATTGACTCCGTTGCCAGGTAGCCAGACTGTGGGGAAGGAGTTCCGTGTTCCCCATCAGGATCTACTGGTCTGCTTTTTTGCTAAACTAAGGTCAAAAGTAATGTCTCTACATGTTTAAAGAAAAGTATGTTAATTGTCACTTATTTGATAAAGATGTTAGAACAATTGACATATGGAAAGTGTTTTCAAATAATTCATGGCGATTCTCTTAGCAAAATTCTTTACTGTTCCTGAGTATCGTGTTCAAATTGCCATATTTTAGAATTTTAGTTACTGCTAAGCTAACTCTGTATCTTTCATAAATTGAAGCATTGATCCTGTGAAATTAATGCCTCTTGTTGCTGGAAATGATTGCTCGCAAGTTTACACTGTCAGCACACTAGAAAAATCTCAAAAGGAGCAAAATGAAGAAGTTCTAGGAATATTAGGTGCTTTTAATATTCCACTTCACACACGAAAGCCTGGCGTGCTGCAGTTTGGGGTTGCAGAGTCGTGGGGCTGCAACTTAATGACTGAACAACAGCTCTTATGTGCTACCTGTCTTATCAGGGAAAATGACAGCACAGCTGTTAGCAGTTTGAGGCGTATAAGCTGGCTAGTTGTAGCTTGGTCTTAAAGAAGGAACTTGGTATTAGTGTGGCACTGTCTTTTCTTTTCTTTTTTTCTAAAAGCATGTCTTATGGTAGTAAGTAGTCTTCATATCTGCCAGGACGCACACTTATAGGCATACTCATCCTTACTACATACGAGGGTAGTCTGATATTGTCCGATCTGTTTTATTTTTTAAAAATAGGCTTACTGCTACCCATTGCATTGACTTTATAGTGACCTGCCACAAGAGAACCTCTGGTCTGAGAAGACCCAGGGCCCTGGTGTGTCTGGGGGTGGGAAGGGGCAGAAAGCATCCCCGCCCCCAAACCTGACTGAGGGGTAGCTGGAAGGTGCAGGTTGACTGGGGAGAGGGAGTGATGAAGGCACCAAAAAAAAGTGATGTGGCAGCAGACCACCCCCAGCCCCCTGGTCCTAGGAAGCGATTGATGCAGTGGTGCGGAGAAGCGCAGGCCGGCAAGTCCCCTTTCTTCCCCAGGTCCTTGCTCTCCACTGCTCTGAGCAACCCTCAGAAGATGCCCGTTTCTGCTTTTGGACCTCTTGGGGCCTCCTTGTGGTCCTGAGGCTGAGTCCGTATTTCCTGATGGCTTCGAAGGCCATCTGGGTCAGGCCCTTGCTGGCTCCCTGGCCTCAGACCTATCCTGTCGAAGGCCATCTGCCCCTTGAACGGACCCGCTTGGCCGCGGACCTTGTGGGACTGTTCATCTGGCCTGGCATGTGCTCCCCCATATCTGCTCTGGTCTCAGCTTGAATAGGCTTTGCTCCAGGAAGTGCTCCCGGACACTGCGGGCCCTCCTACACTTGCATCAGGGGAGATCCTGTGCCCACTTAGAGCCCTGCAGGTCCGTTGTGTTTACGTGTCCTCGCAGCCAGATTGACTTCGTGAGGATCAGGCGGACTCTGCCTGGGACAAGGCCCCTGCACGTGGCAGACGCTGGAACATGTGTCATGTCAGTGGACGGATGGCGTCTGGGTGTGGACAGAGCCTGGTGCCAGCGTGGGGCGGTGGGCGCAGCTGAGCCCCAGGCTGTTCTAGGGTCCTGACCGTGGCCTTGCCTTTTCTTTTGAAGGTGATCAGGATGACGGGCTTCATGAAGGGCCTCTACACAGACATCGAGATGAAGTCCGACAACGTCAAGGTAGGTGGGAGGCGTTCTCCCCAGGGACTTCAGAAGCTGTTGCTCCTGGGCTGACCTGGGACTGGAGCACAAGGCTGGTGGCTCCGGGAGTGCCCTGCGCCCTCCTCACCTCAGCTTCCTCCAGCAGCTGCAGGGCACGCTATGTCAACCTTCAGAAATGCAGCTAGTGTTCCAGAGGGGGGTGCCAGCCCATCACAAAGCTTTACTGAACTTTTATTTGATGGTGGTGGTTATAGAGAGTCAGGAGTTCTAAATCGGACATGCACCTAAAAATAGCTTTTTGTCCAAACAGGAAATTAGGCCTGTTGAACATCCTTAGGATAGTGCAAGTTCTTTTTCAAATATTTTAATATCTGTCTTTCAAATGGAAATCTTTCAGGATAAAGATGCAAAAATTAGCTTCCTGCAGAAGGCCATAGATGTGGTGGTCATTGTCTCTGGAGAGCCGCTGTCGGCGAAACCGGCTCGGATTGTGGCGGGGCACGAGCCCGAAAGGACCAATGAGCTGCTGCAGAGAATCGGAAAGTGCTGTCTCAGCAAGGTAGCGCCGCCTGCCCCTGAGCTGGGAGCTGTGCACCCCCGGGAGGGCGACATGCCGGGAGGGCGACCAGGCAGGAGGGCGACCAGGCGGGGCAGGCAGGGCAGGCAGGCCATCCCGGGCAGTGCAGCGTTGGAGGAGGGGGTTTAACCCTGTTCTTGCTGTCTGATCCCCCCTCTCCTGAAGCCTGGGGGTTACAGCCGTGGTTTAAAGCTCTGTAATGAACAGATGACGGAGAAGCCAATGGCACCCACTCCAGCACTCTTGCCTGGAAAATCCCAGGGATGGGGGAGCCTGGTGGGCTGATGTCTGTGGGGTCGCACAGAGTCGGACACGACTGAAGTGACTTAGCAGCAGCAGCAGCAGTGAACAGATGAACGAGTGCTGGGCGCAGGTTCCCTGAACTGTCGGTGTGCCCTGGGGTGCCCCAGGCACCGTGCCGGGGGTACGTGGCTGGAGGCTGCGTGTCCAGCCTTCCTCCTCTTGGGCCACCTTTCAGGGCCCGTGAGTGTTTCCAGCTCAGGTGGCAGGGGAGGCCAGAGGAGCTGCTTTTCTCTGTCTGTGGGGCTTACTGGGGGTGTCCCTGTTCTCTACTGGCCTTTACAGCCCTGCTCTGCTTCCTGTCCTCCCCTCTCTCTCCCTGGAGGGGTGTGTGTGGAGCTCTGCTGCCTTCAGAGAAACCCAGAAGCCCTCGTGCGGGGGCTGGATTTCCTGGGGTCCTCACCACCGGCTGGAATCTGGGCCTCTCTGGCCTTGCTGTCCCTCTGGGGCCGTTGGAGGAGGCCTTCCACCCCCCACCCCCGGGTCCTCCTCCTTCCTGGGATCTGAGTAGCTCCCAGTGGAGCAGAGCTGGACCTTTGTCAGGGGCATGGCAAATACAGCCCTTGATGGGCTGGAGGCTGGGGGCTCGCCTTCCACGCTGCTGAGGTGGGAGAGGTGGGTTCTAGCCTACACAGCAGGCAGGGAGTGGGGAGTGGGGTCAGACTGGCTCCTGGGGCCGCAGGAGACCCCAGCCTGGTGGGTCCAAGGCTTGGCGACTCAGCTGCCCCAGATCCTGCTCGACGCCCCCTTTCCAGAAGCGATCTGACCAGTGATTCCCGCGGAATCCTGGCGCCTCACGAAGCCCCGCCCCTCTGGTCCTCCGCCCTGGGCGCCCCCCTGGTGTCTGCCCCCAGGTCTTCTGCCCTGCCCGCTCCCTCGCTCACGCTGCCGGTTTCTCAGGGCCAACCGAGCTGCCTCCCCGGCAGCCTGTGGGGTCGGCTGCTCCTCCTGGGGTCCCGTCACGACCCCCCGGCACGCTGCACCGACTTGGCTGTTGTGTTTGGCTGTCTCGCTGGCACGCAGCGTGGCCTTGGCCCTTAGTCTAGTGCCTGGCATGCTATGGCACTCAGCGCAGGCTTGCGGAGAGAGGAAGTGTGTGGGCGAGGGGGACTCTGGGGGCAGTCAGGGGCGCTGCCTGGGGGATTTTGGCATCTGATGGGGCTCCAGTGAGATGGTCGCTTAGGCCGGGCTCTGTGACCCTGTGAGAGGTGTGGGGCAGCTTTGATACCCTTGACAGCACACATGGCCACGCTTGGGTGGAGGGAAGTGGGGTGCGCTTAGCTTGAGTAGACTCTGGTGTTAAGGATTGCAAATGCTGGAGGGGACAGTTCTAGGCGATGCCCTACGTGGTCTGTGATAAAATTCATTTTCTTTAGGAGACAAAGAGTCCGTTTAATGAGCAGCCTTTGCTGACACTCAAGTGTATTACATGAACTCATTTCATTGCAACCTTGCATTTTATCTCCTCCCGTTGGGACCAGCTCTCCAGTGATGACGCGGTGAAGAGGGTGTTGGCCGGAGAGAAGGGGGATGTGAAAGGACGGCCCTCACTGACATCCAGATCCCAGGAACTGGATAATAAGAACGTGAGGGAAGACGAGTCCACGGTCCGGAAAGACAAAGAGGTGAATGCAGGTTACGTGTGTCTAAAATAGCGGGGCCTTTTGTGGTTCAGGTAGAGAATTTATAAGTGACACTGTTGTTATTTGGCTTTTTTCCCAGGATAGAGGAAATTCTGAAATAAACGAGAGAAGTACAAGCAGAGATCAGAAACAGAAAGAGGAATTAAAAGAAGAAAGCAAGCCCCGGGAGAAGGAAAGGGACAAGGCCAAGGCCAAGGAGAACGAGCGGGACAGGCACAAAGAGCTGGAGCGAGACAGGCACCGCGAAGGGGACCGCGAGCGCGCCAAGAACCGGGGGCGGCCGGACAGGGAGAAGGAGCGGGACCGCGGCCCCCGGGAGCGCGACAAGGACGCGGAGCGCCGGAGCGAGGGCAGGAAGGAGAAGGAGCGGGAGCGGCGGCAGCTGCGCAACGGGGAGCTCTGCAGGGACCCTGAGCCCGCTCGCGAGCGCGACCGGCCTGAGAAGAAGGTGCGCGCCCCGGGGCCCCTCCGCCGCCCGCCCGCCTGCAGAGGGCTCGGGCTCCTCTCTAAGACTCAGACCGCTTTTCGCTGCCGTGTGACAAGGAAACGGCATTCGTTATGTCGCCCGACCTAAAACCATGGCCAGCCCGAAGCCCTCCAGAACCCGAGGGCGCTGTCTGCCATGTGCACGCGTGTCGGGGTCTTTTCTGGCCGCCGGGGAGTGGGCGGACCCCGTGGCCTCGTGAGCGGTGTTCCGAGGCCGCCCTCCGTGTGGGGGGCTCTCCCCGGGCCGTGGGCCTGGCCCCCAGCGTTCAGGGTGAGGGCCGCTTTCTAAGTCTCAGAGGCATTAGCCGCTGAGTACAGTGAGACCCCAGCGTACTGAATTCCTGCTCAATTCAAGTTCTTCGGTAAATTTAGGATTTTCCAGAAAATTCATTTGGTTTCAGGCAGTATTTTTTTTTTTTCCCAGGTGTTCAGGTTATTTTGAAGTCTCTGTAGATAGGGTAAGCCTCCTGTTAGGGCTGGCATCGTGGACTCTGGTTCTTGGGGGACGTTGCATAACTGTAAAGTGTCCTGCAACGGCCCTGGAAATTCTCCAGCCACTGGGAAGGAGGAAGCTGAGGTCTGGACCAGTTCAAGGTCCACCGGAGGGGGGTGGCAGGTGGCAAGGGGCCAGGCTGAGCCCCTCTGTCCTCCCGCAATGGCCATCTGGTTTTGTGACTTGGCATCCCCGGGGTGTGGCTCTGGGAGGTGAGCAGGCTCCTGGGACCAGCCCAGCGCCGGGCCTGGAAGCTGGTCTTTTTGGTGGTTCTGTTGGTAATGTTAGCATGCCGCCTGGAACCTTGGGGTCCTCCCAGGAGTGTCCAGAAGTCAGGTAGGCCGCCATGCTGTGTGTGTCATAAAAACCGAGACACCCCCCCATTTTGCCTCTGTTTAAATGGGATCTAAGGAAAGTCTTTTCCTCTGACCTGGCTTTTTGTGGCGCTCAAACATTCTCATGCATTTTGCTGTACAAGGCAGCCCCTGCCTGGGCGCCTTCTCTGCCGTCTGGGCCTTCACTCCCCGTGGATGGGGTACCCCCTGTGATGTGCCCTGGGGTTGCTGGTGGTGTGCCTGCTGCTAGGGGTGGACTCCCGGGCTGTGCTGGACGGTGAGTGAGCATCTGAGACAGGGTGATGGGACCGATCCTGCTCCCAGCTGGTCATCCTTGGCCCGAGTGGGTGTGCACACACCTGTCGTGGTGATCCTGCTGGCCTGGCTCCTTTGTGTCTGTCTGGGGCTCTTCTGTGGAGCAGGGTTTTGGGGGGGGGGAGGCGGCATTCTCCCCCGGGAGCCCCCCAGAGGCCTGAGCTCCAAGGCTTCTGTGAGGGCAGCTCTGGGAGGGGGAGACGGCTCTCACTCAGGTCCTGCCGGGTGGTCTGATTGGATCCCTTGACGTAGAAGAGACGCTGGTGAGATGTTCTTAGTCTGTGAACCCCCGAGTGTGTCCCTGTGTGGCAGTGGAGGTGTGAGGTTGGAGTGGCCACATCGGGGTGCCCCCTCCTTGCGTGTCTGTGGGCAGCTGAGTGCTGTGGGTGGGGGACCCGGGCACGGAGCCCGGCCCACACAGGAACTGCTTTGGATGCAGTCTGCCGCTTCATAATGAAGTCGCGAGGACACTGAATTGTTGAAATATTGAGCAGGCACCCATCGCTTTTCACAGAGGAAAATCTCAGCAGATGTGTCCCTCCTTATGTTGACACGTGCTGAGAGTTGACTTAAGCGCGAGGCTTCCTAAGGTGTTGCTTTAACCTTTTACAGTTTTCACGTCATGTTTGTCTTGAGAGTGCATTCCTGTTGCAGAGTCTGAAGCCTTTGCTCCATCGGGAAGTGAGAGTGGTTTCCTCTCAGAAGCTGGGATGTTGCCCTGGGTGTCGGAGCTCCTGTCCGCACCAGATCCCCTGTGTGTCCCTGGAACGTTTGCGGGAAGCTTGGCCTGGCAGAGTGACTGGGGGCCGGGAGACGATGCTCCCTGCCGTTGCCCGCTGGGCCCTGCCTCTGATGCCCGTGGCCTCCGGGCTGCCCCGCCACCGCTGGGGGTCGGGACTGGGGCACGGTGCTGGTGCTCCCGTGTGAGGGTTTTGTCTTGCTCTCTGTCAGCCTTAGAGAAAGCGTCTTGACGCTTTTTTAGATGTTATGGACTTGAGTAATTCTACAGTTTGAATTTTTTTTTTTTTTTTTTACAGTCATCAAGCTCAGGAGAGATGTCTAAAAAGTTATCAGATGGATCTTTTAAAGACCCCAAAGCCGAAACAGAGGTAAAATTTGAAAAATAACTTCAAGAGATGTAAACCCCTAGCTGTGCTGAAACAGGACATGCTGTGCCGTGGTCCTCCCCGGTGTCCGGAACCTCACCGTGGGGGCCCACGTTTGTTCTGCTGTAAGAGGAATGGTGTCGGTGGTTTCCTGCCTGTGGAGTAGATGGGGCGTGTGCATCCTCTGGGTTTCTGGGGCAGACTCCAAGGCCTCCTCGTCCCTTTGTGTAACAGGTATGACGAGCGGCGTGCAGAGGGGCCGGGTCATAGTGTGGGAGTAGGTGGGGTGGCTCTTCAGGTCAGTGTGGGGGATTAAGTCACCAGGCAGACGGGGACGGAGGGCTGGCTGGAGGGGCCTGTCCTGCTGTGCCTGGCCCTGGGGGACCCTGCACCATGCTCCCCGTGGATGGGGTACGGTCCAGGCCGTGCCTCCTGGGGGTGTTTAGACTCCCCCTGACTTCATCATCCAAAACTGCATCTCAGAAAGTGTATCTGGGCAGCCACAGGGAGGATGGACGGGCATGGAGTGGACGCCGCGGGGCTGGTTGGGGGTCCACACGGCAGCTTGAGAGAGGGGTCGGGTGGGGAACTGCACCAGCGGCCAGAGGGTCGGCCTGTGCTGTCTGCTGTTTACACAACGTTGAGTAGGCCTGCACTCTCAGAGCTGTTCACAAGCACACTGAAATAATCAAGCTTGTATCGACAGAGGCCGAGTCCTCATAAACTCAGCTGATAAGACAGAGATTCTCAAGGGGTGGTCAGTAGGTGGCTGACCTTTTCAGGGCTGTACAAAAAATGAGGAATTCTGCATTTGGAATGAAGGCGGTTTCAGCTTCCTTCTGACCCCACTCTCAGGTCCTGCCTCACTGGTTGCCTTCGGCTCACCTCTCGGAGCGTCTGGGTGTTGCCATGTTTCCTATTGGCTTTCTCCTTGGGCTTCGATAATAGATCTGCTCATGATGCATGATGTTGCTATGTGGGGCATCAATTAATTTTTTTTCCTTTCTTTTTTTTTTTAAAGACTGAAATTTCCACCAGAGCATCCAGGTCAGTGACAACAAAGACGTCAAAGTGGCGATCCAAGAATTCCGTGGAAGGTACTGCACAGTTTATCATATAATGTATCTGAAAGTATTAGACTCTTGGCCTTAACCACAGCATCCACTAGGGAAAAGCTTTTGTGGATAGAAAGCAGTTTTTCCTTTGGAAGGCATGAACAGAGACTGTGCAATAATGATGCAGATATGTGGCTTTCATACCCGCACGCATGTGCGTGCGCCTGCACACATGTGTGAGCTCACGACACCAGGGACAGAGGACACTCTTTCCTGGAGAGCTGTGTTCTGATCTAAAAGATATGATTCAGTGTTATTTTTCCAGAAGTATTTGTTAGTCTTCTGTGTCTCTCTGACTCTTCTGAATGGGTAGGCTAGTTTCATCCTGATACAGGGTGGACATGGAGAGCATCCTGCCCTTAGACAGGTGGTGTTTATGGGTTGTCTAAAACAGTGTTTAAAACAAGAGCAGAAATTGTACCTAGGGGTCATGCTGAAAGCTGGAGCTGATGCAGACGAGCCTGGCCTGGGTTTGCCCGAGAGTGGTGCCTTGTTATGACAGAATAGGGAAAGAGTGCCAGTCTGTCCAGGGCGGGGAGGGACAGACGGAGGCTGGCAGTGCTGGGGACTTTGAGTGGAAGCATGGAGTAACTTTGAATGAGCAGTAGTGGTTCCTGAAAAAGTCATCTTTTCTCTAAGTTGTAAAACTTAAAAGTAAGTGTAGTAACGATGTAGTAGTTGAAATGCTTCACTGAGATATTAAACTTAGATGGTATGTTTCAATATTTGACATTGATAAATGCGTTAGTGAACGTTTTTGTGCCAGGAACTTCGTCTGTCTTTCGGCCATCTCTGTGGGACAGGTTCCCAGGTGTGATTCCTGGCACAGGGGCCAGAATGGACATCCTGAGGTTTCAGCTGCGGTGGACACTGTCGTTGCCCTCTCCCCCACACCTTCTCCCAGGATTTGTTTTGAGCCCTTGCTGATTTCCATAGACGGAGTCTGAGTGTTCTTAACTTGTGTACTCCCTTAACGTTAGGGACATCTGCCAATTTGGGGGGGCTTCCCTGATAACTCAGTTGGTAAAGAATTCACCTGCAATGCAGGAGACCCTGGTTCAATTCCTGGGTTGGGAAGATCTGCTGGAGAAAGGTTAGGCTACCCACTTCAGTATTCAGGCCTAGAGAATTCCATGCACTGTATAGTTGCCAATTTTTAATTAATTATTTGTTTCTTGTATCTTTTCAGTTTTTTAATTCTAAATATGTTTGGTTTCTGACTTGCCTAGGTGTTTAATTTTTATGCACTGGAATTTTTATGCACCACCAGTCTTTTTTTTGTGGTTTGTCCAGAGATTTGAGAGATGAAGATTTGTGTTTTCTCATGTGTCTCAATATTTATACTTTTTGATTGTCTCTTTAATTCATGATATAAAACGAGGCTCTGAATTTGTTTTTTCATAATCACTCACCAGGTGTTCCAGGGTCACTTCCTGACTAATTATACCTTCTCTCCTGCTCTGTGCTCTCCCCGCAGGCCTTTTGGAGTCTGGAGTCTGGTGTTTTTGTTTTACTCTACTGTTTTCTATTTCACTGTCAGTTCCCTGTCATTTTCCTTCTCAAAAAAAAAAAAAAAAAAAAATTGCAAAGCCATTTTATTTACTTATTGTTGCAGAGACATTTTCCAGTCACTTGAGTTCCATGAGTCAGAGATTCCCACCTCCCACGAAACAGACTTGTCAGAAGGTGCCTGCACTTGGGTGAAGCCTAGGCTTTGTTCTTGGGAAGCCTGGATCCTGCTGCTTTCAAGTTAGATGGGGGTTCCCTCTCCAGAAATGTGTGTGCAGTGCTTGGGTGTGTCTGCCAGTCAGGGATCGCTCAGTTGTTTTGTTTTCAGATTTCTGGAAATGGTATCTTTCTTTACCTCATTAATTTTTTGGTGATCACTGTTGGAATATACATAGAAGCTTTATTAATTTATGTGGCTGTATCTTCAATCTAGCCTGTAGTGAATCTTAATGCAGAGTTGTTGCATTGGTTCTTTTCATTTTCTAAGCTGACGGTCATGTCATCTGCTTTTCTTTTCTAATAACCCAGGATGTTTGCATCTGAGTTGATCAGTAAGCTTGTACCGTAAGGTTCCTTTTATTTGGTTTTTAAGAGATTTGGTTATCAGAGATTTGCTGGCTTTATGACATTAAGCTCTACTGAGCTGTTGACAAATCGGTGACTTTCTCTTCCCTGCCCACTCGCTGAGCACGGACCTGATAACCCCAGGTCCTCACCCAGCATGGTTGGCACTGCCCCCTCTTGTAACGGGTAGCATTCGGGCAAGTGTCTGGTGCCCAGGAGGTGTGAGAGACACAGGCGCTCTGTGTTCCTGCTGAGAAGAGAAGCCTAGAGTTTACTAGAAGCGTGGGGGTGGGGAGAGTATCACATTTGTGAGACATACTGAGCATCCGAAAGCCACTCCAGAATCTCTAGAGGATCCAAAAAGCATTCTGCCTAAGAATATGAGAGGTTTTTTTTGCTTATTCTTAACTGGTGAATTGTAGCAAAGTGAAGCACTTTTAGCTAGTGAATGCATTTTATTTCATTTGTTCAATAAATGCAGCATTGCCAATTAATACATATTTTCATTGTGCAATTTCATGTCAGGAAGAAGGGACTCTAGAACCAGTGAAAATAGTCTCTCCCCTGAAAAAGAACGTAACTCTTCCTACAGTAAAGCTAAGAAGGAGCATACCATGAAACAGTTCGGTAAGACTGAGCCCCAGGGGAGGCTGAGAGTGCGCGCTAGCGAGCTGAGACCTTTAGCTGCCGGATCCTCTGCTTGGTCATGGAGCAGACGGAGCCCTGTGGCTGCTGCAGCGGAGATGCACCTGCTTGACTCTGGGAGGGGCCCTGGTGCTGGAGGACTGCCCTCCGGCGGACGGGGCGGAGCGGGGCAGAGGGGCCGCCCACCCGGGGGTCTGAGCCACAGCGGGCCTCCACACCCCTCAAGTGAAGGCTCCCTGCCACGGCACAGGCCCTGGCCCGTGGTCCACTGGAGCCTTCCGTTGTTCTGCAAATGTTTGTGGGGTCCTTGTGCTCATGGAGAGTACGCTCTAAAGGGAGAAGACAGATAAGAAGGAGAGGTCAGGTGTATACCTTCTGTTAGATAATGAGGAGAGGTCAGGTGTATACCCTCTGTTAGATAATAAGGAGAAGTCAGGGTGTACACCTTCTATTGGATAATATGAAGAGGTCAGGGTGTACACTCTCTATTAGATAATAAGGAGAGGTCAGGTGTATACCCTCTATCAGATAATAAGGAGAGGTCAGGGTGTACACCCTCTATCATATAATGAGAGGTCAGGGTGTACACCCTCTATTAGATAATAAGGAGAGATCAGGGTGTACACCCTCTATTAGATAATAAGGAGAGGTCAGGGTGTACACCCTCTATTAGATAACAAGGAGAGGTCAGGGTGTACACTTTCTATTAGATAATAAGGAGAGGTCAGGGTGTACACCCTCTTAGATAACAAGGAGAGGTCAGGGTGTACACCTTCTATTAGATAATAAGGAGAGGTCAGGGTGTACACCTTCTATTAGATAATAAGGAGATATCAGGGTGTACACCTTCTATTAGATAATAAGGAGAGGTCAGGGTGTACACCCTCTATTAGATAACAAGGAGAGGTCAGGGTGTACACCTTCTATTAGATAATAAGGAGAGGTCAGGGAGTACACCTTCTATTAGACAATAAGAAGAGGTCAGGTGTATACCCTCTATCAGATAATAAGGAGAGGTCAGGGTGTACACCCTCTGTTAGATAATAAGGAGAGGTCAGGTGTACACCCTCTATTAGATAATAAGGAGAGGTCAGGGTGTACACCTTCTATTAGATAATAAGGAGAGGTCAGGGTGTACACCTTCTGTTAGATAATAAGGAGAGGTCAGGGTGTACACCCTCTGTTAGATAATAAGGAGAGGTCAGGTGTACACCCTCTATTAGATAATAAGGAGAGGTCAGGGTGTACACCTTCTATTAGATAATAAGGAGAGGTCAGGGTGTACACCTTCTGTTAGATAATAAGGAGAGGTCAGGGTGTACACCCTCTATTAGATAATAAGGAGAGGTCAGGGTGTACACCCTCTGTTAGATAATAAGGAGAGGTCAGGGTGTACACCCTCTGTTAGATAATAAGGAGAGGTCAGGTGTACACCCTCTATTAGATAATAAGGAGAGGTCAGGGTGTACACCCTCTATTAGATAATAAGGAGAGGTCAGGGTGTACACCTTCTGTTAGATAATAAGGAGAAGTCAGGTGTATACCCTCTGTTAGATAATAAGGAGAGGTCAGGTGTACACCCTCTGTTAGATAATAAGGAGAGGTCAGGGTGTACACCTTCTATTAGATAACAAGGAGAAGTCAGGTGTATACCCTCTGTTAGATAATAAGGAGAGGTCAGGTGTACACCCTCTGTTAGATAATAAGGAGAGGTCAGGTGTACACCTTCCTATTAGTTTAGCAGAGTCTTTTGATGGGAGAGGAAGCCTAGAGAAGTGGGGGCGGGGGGTGGGGTGTCTGCAGAAGGTCGGCTCGGGTTGCTGAGTACATGAGCTGCGGGTGTCCAGGACTGGCCAGAGGCCCGTCGCTGGGACAGGCCTGCCTGTCTGTGAGCCTGGGAGCCAGGTGGAGAGGCTGGAGCAGAGGGCAAGTGACCGGAGACCGGGCTCCTGTGTGGCAGGCTGGGGTCTTCGGGGGTTGCGTCTGCCGGGCGGGCTGTTTAAGTGTGAACGCAGCCCCTGGGGGTGTCCAGCAGGACGAAGACCGGCCCAGGCTTGAGAAGCGCCCCCATTAAAACTGCAGGGAGCAGGAGTGATGCGGAGAGCCGCCGGGGGCTGCGGCTGTGTGTGGGTGGCAGGCTGTGATGTGGGGCTCAAGGGTCCCCAGCAAGAAGACCGGGGTGGGGTGATGGGCGTGCTGACGCAGCGGGCGGCCCCTGTTCATGGGGAGAGGAGTCGGAGGGAGGGTCAGTCCTGGATTCCGGAGCCTGACCCTGGATGGTGGTGTTCATGGATGTGGGGAAAGCTTTGGGAGAAGCTGGTTGGCGGATGGGGTGGCTGGGCCAGGATTTCTGTTCTGGAGGCATTGCATTCAAGGTGCCCATGAAACAGCCGGGTAGAGGTGTTGGGACTGCGGGCGGGCTGTGGCCTGGGGTTCAGGGAGAGACCTGGAGAAGCTGGCGTTAACGTGAAGAAGCTGGGGGTTCCCAGGGTGGCATAGGACCTTCACGCAGGGCCTCATCTCGGGGAGCGGGGCACCCAGGATTCTCCCCTCCAGGGAGGCTCAGAGAGGAGGGGGCGGCTCTGAGCAGAGGAGCCTGGCAGAGGAGACACAGGCCAGCACGGTAGAGGGGAGTTTGGAGAGCGGGTGTCCTGAAGCCAGGGAAGGGGGGGTGTATATTACCCAACATCCCGTGGAGTCGGAGAACTGACCATTGAGTGGACGGGACAGCTAGTTGGTGACCTTGGCAGAAACCCCTGTAAATCCCAAAAAGCCAAAGCAACTAAACCCAAAAGCCTTTGCAGTATTTTAATCTGTTGTTAGCTATTTCGTGTCAGCAAGAAAGGACAGTAACATTTCAGCTAAAATTTTAGACCCCATAGTGTCTGGATTAAATAATGAACCAGATCAGGAAACTAAAACTTCAGAAATAGGTGAGAAAAATATATTCTTTAGTTTAAATTCTTCACTGCATTGATAAGAAATATTTACATCTCAGTGTGGTTTTCATTTTTTTAATAAATTTTCCCACCATTTTAATGTTCATCCAATTCTTTTCACAATGTATTGAAGACCCGGAATGACTTGATATTCTGTTTGCTTTAATCTGCTAAGTTTTACGATGAGAAAGAGTAACTCAGCTTGACATTAACCTTTTCATTAAGGTTAACCTTAACATTGACATTGCCTTTTTATGTGTGACACTTCTGAATCTAGTTCAAAGTGCTTTCTTTTATCTTGCTGCTGGAATTTTATGAAATGGTGTAGATAGATAGAGAATTATCTTTCATTTCTCCCGATTGTTCTGCTGTGTTCTATTAAGAAAATGCTCTACAATAAATGGGCTTCCCCCATGGCTCAGCGGTAAAGAATCTGCCTGCAACGTAGGTTCCATCCCTGGACTGGGAAGATCCTCTGGAGGCGGAAATGGCAGCCCGCCCCAGTCTTCTTGCATGGAAACCCCCTTGGATAGAGGAGCCTAGGGGGGCTGCAAAGAGTCGGACTCGACTGAGCATGCGCACGGCCTTGCCGCAGTAAATACTTTAAGACGCCTGCTCGGAGCGCCTGAGGCGGCGTCCCCGTGGCACACCCTTTATGTTTGAGGCTGGCAGCATGACGTGTGCGCACATCCTCATCCTGCTGATATGGTGAGGACAGATGTGCGGATTTGGGATTTCAGTGGAATCATCCGAGATGACAACTGAGTGTCGTCCCCTGTGATAAACTCAGTGCTTCAGAAATGTGGCAATTCTTGAGTGACATTTAAGGGAGAAAATAGTGTAAATCTTGACTTCAGGGAAAGGTAAACATCTTTCTGGACTGAGATGGCCTCAGCTCTGTCTGGTTTGTAAAAACTCAGTAATTGTAACTAGAGTAACAGCAGGCCCGTCTTTCTATGCTTGTGTTCTACTTTCCTTGTTTTTTTGCTTTTCTAAGAGATGTGTATGCAAGCCTTCTGTTCCATCATCAGTTCAGCAGTGACGGTTCGTGGTGGTTCTGTTCCAAGTAGGTCAGCCCTGTGCAGTGTATCTGGGTCTTGAGCAGTGTGGGGGACAAATGACCTACATCGGGGTAGGGCGCTTTCTTATGGATGGACACCCTGTTCTCAGTGACCCCACGGGTGGTGCCGTTCAGCCGCATCTCGTGATGGTTTATTTCACTTCTGCGGGAGCTTTTCTCAGCCCCTCGGGGGTGACGGAGCCGCGGGAGCGGGGAGCAGGCTGGGGGTGAAGCTGGAGTGAGGGCAGCTGGGCGGCCCACGTGGACGCACCTCACCTCCAGGCGCAGACCTGTGTGCCCGCTGGGCTGGAGCGAGCCGCAGGGTGTGCTCGCGAGCCGGCGTCTCCCCGTGGGTGCCGGGGGTGAGGGACCTGCCTGGGGGTCCGTGCGGTGGCTGCCTTGTCATGGGCATGCTGCGCCCAAGGGCTTCAGGGCTGATCAGCTACGCAGCTGCGGAGCCCCCAGGCGGGGTGAGCCAGCGCTGTCCGGAGCGGGCGGGATGGGTTTAAAGTCACGTCGGAGAGCTCCTCAGCACTGTACGATCTTTGTAGACCTTTTTCTGCAGCTGTGACAATAATGGAAGTTGCGCGGTGAAGGAGCACAGAGCGCTGGCCGGGGGCCTCAGACCAGTGCTTTGTGGAGCTGAGGGGAAGCCTGGTGCCACCTGCTGGCCATGGGCTGAGTCCCACGCGCTCGCTGTCCTCGGGTGAGGTCCTGGTGACCTGGGCTTGGGGGCCCTCCCCGCAGGCCCTTCCGCCCTCGAGCCTGTCCCTGCGCCCACCCCGGGTGCCCGTCATCACATGCGTCATCCTGCCCCGGCCGTCACTGGACTCTCGGAACCCAGGGCTTGCCAGCGGCGGTAAACTTCCTTAAGCCTCCAGGTCCAGTGGCGCTGGTCTCTCTCAGTCCCCGTCCACTCCCGGCCAGCACTTCAAACTGAAGCTGTGCCTTGTCACGCTGACTGCTCCCGGGCCAGCCAGCCGGCATTGTTGTGGGGAGTCCCGAGAGAGTGCATGGGCTTGGTGGTTCTTATTTGCCTGTTCAGTTCAGTCGCTCAGTCGTGTCCAACTCTTTGCGACCCTGTGAACCGCAGCACACCAGGCCTCCCTGTCCATCACCAACTCCCGGAGTCCACCCAAACCCATGTCCATTCAGTCGGTGATGCCGTCCAATCACCTCATCCTCTGTCGACCCCTTCTCCTCCTGCCTTCAATCTTTCCCAGCATCAGGGTCTTTTCCAATGAGTCAGCTCTTTGCATCAGGTGGCCAAAGTATTGGAGTTTCAACTTCAGCATCAGTCCTTCCAATGAACACCCAGGACTGATCTCCTTTAGGATGGACTGGTTGGAACTCCTTGCAGTCCAAGGGACTCTTAAGACTCTTCTCCAACACCACAATTCAAAAGCATTAATTCTTCACCACTCAGCTTTCTCTATAATCCAACTCTCACATCCATACATGACCACTGGAAAAACCGTAGTGTTGACTAGACGGACCTTTGTTGGCAAAGTAATGTCTCTGCTTTTTAATACGCTGTCTAGGTTGGTCATAACTTTCCTTCCAAGGAGTAAGCGTCTTTTAATTTCATGGCTGCAGTCACCATCTGCAGTGATTCTGGAGCCCAGAAAAATAAAGTCAGCCACTGTCTCCACTGTTTCCCCATCTATCTCCCATGAAGTGATGGGACCGGATGCCATGATCTTAGTTTTCTGAATGTTGAGTTTTAAGCCAACTTTTTCACTCTCCTCTTTCATTTTCATCAAGAGGCTCTTTAGTTCTTCTTCACTTTCTGCCATAAGGGTGGTATCATCTGCATACCTGAGGTTATTGGTATTTCTCCCAGCAATCTTGATTCCAGCTTGTGCTTCTTCCAGCCCTGCGTTTCTCATGATGTACTCTGCATATAAGTTAAATAAGCAGGGTGACAATATACAGCCTTGACGTGCTCCTTTTCCTATTTGGAACCAGTCTGTTGTTCCATGTTGTTTGCCTTTTCAGGGAGATTGAAAAGTTCAGCAAAGGATTTGTCCATTTATTTCTCAAAACACAGGCACTGTCTTTCCTGGCTCTCATTGTCATGCAGGCTGTCTGAGGAGACTCAGTCCTCCTGCAGCCATTTGACAGTCTGCGATCTCCTGGAGCCTTATCCATCCATCTCTTTATTTTGCCTGGGTTCCCTCATTTCATGTTCTTTTGTTGTTTTCATTATGAAAAATATATGAAAGTAGGATAGAACGATTTGCACCTGTGTGCCTCTCATCTGAACTCGGTGGCCCTAAGGTTCTGGCATGTTTGCTTCATCTATATTGACATTGTTTTATGAATGATTTCAAAGTATGTAAAAGATATTTAAATATCTCAAGTATTCCGTCTGAACACTTCGGCATGCACTTACGGAGCCATGAAGTGACTGTTGCACCTAACACACTGATCCCCCCGGAGCGTCTGAAACCCAGGCTGCAATCTCCCTTTTCATCCTCTTCTTTTTGACTCTTCAACCTCTTTGAATCTGGAATATACCCCCCCCCCAACTTTTGGCCCCAATGTTGACTTTCCAGAGCGGTGTGGTTGCTGGTCGGGTGCAGCGTGTCTGTCCACTTGTTCCTCGTGGTGTCATTTAGCTTAGAGCCCCCCCCCCCACCTCCCATATTTCCCTTCGATCTAAGGCCTGATCAGACTTGGGCTGAAGAGCCTGCTTGCCCTCACCCTGCGTAGGTGACACTGTGCCCTTTGCCTCCCATCCTGTCAGGATGCACTCAGCGTCTCCGCACCCCAGGATACGAGGCCGAGGCTGATCCCTGTGCCAGGCTGCTCCCCTGGTATGAGCCCTGGGTGTCTGCGTTTGCCCTTAGATACGGTCAGCGGCTCTGTGCGGCTAGACGCTGCCCAGAGCCCTGCCAGAGAGCGGGGTGCTTGTGCTGTGCTGCGGGCCACATACTGGCTGGGGCGTTTCCGGGAGAGTAGTGAGATCAGTCCTGGGTGTTCACTGGAAGGACTGATGCTGAAGCTGAAACTCCAATACTCTGGCCACCTGATGTGAAGAGCTGACTCATCTGTCTCCGGATCCCTCTTAGATGTGGGGGGTCAGTGCTGTAGTAATGGGTCAGGTTTCTCCCTGGTTCTTGCCACAATCCAAAGTGTGTCCCCTCAGCCCCCCTGCTTTTGTTTTTAATAGAAATATTTTATTTCTCGGACACTTGATATTTTTTTCTATTTTGGCCAACATTTGCTTGTCCGTCAGTAAACAGTAGGCAGGTGTGCCGGAGCTTCCGACGAGTAGGCCTGTGCAGAGCCAGGGGCGTTTTCCTCTTGCTCCTGCTGTCCTGGAGCTGCAGCCTCAGGTCATGACTCCCAGGCTGGGCCGTCGTGGGGAGACCAGGGGGACTGGTGGTGTCAGGCTGTCCTGGAAATGGGGGGGCCCGGCCTCTGCCTCGGCTGAGTGGGTGGGGCCTGCCCACTTCCCGGCACCCCTTCCCTGCTGCTGATCCCAGAGCCAGGCTTGAGGGGAGCCGTCCAGGTGCATCTTCTCGAAAGCTGCCCCAGGTCTTCCCTGGCGCGCTGGCCGTGGGGAGGCACAGATGCGTAAGGTGCCTGCCCACTTCCTGGGCTCCCCTTCCCCGCTGCTGATCCCAGAGCCAGGCTTGAGGGGAGCCGTCCAGGTGCATCTTCTCGAAAGCTGCCCCAGGTCATCCCTGGCGCGCTGGCCGAGGGGAGGCAAGACACGTGAGGTGCCGCCCGTGACCCCACTGCATGCTTCTGTCTTAATCACCCGCTTTAACTGTCTGACGTCAGGAACGAAAGAAGCTAATACTAACTCAGCTAGTATTTCAGATGACAATGCAGCCAGTCTGTGGAGAGGCAGCGCTGAGTCAGAGCCAGCCGTGAAGCAGAAAGGTAAGGCGGAGGCTGGTCACCCGTGTGTCCCCCACACGGAGTGTCCCGGGGTCATAGCCACAGCCTCGGGCTCCCAGGCCTCTGACCCCCCCACCCTCCTAGGCCCAGCACCTTGTCGTCCACACTCAGGACTGAACGTGGCTGGTGACTTGCTCTTGCCTGTATGATAAACTAGAGGAGCACGTCCTAGTCCCAGCCCGAGGGCAGCAGGCCTTCCTGTGTCCCGACTTCCCCCTGAGCCCAGAAGTGTCGGGGTGACCCAGGGACAAGCCTCAGTTGCTGCTGGGCCACCTGGAGGCCGGGCTGCAGCCCCAGGTTTCCCGTCCAAAGAGGACCTCCCAGCAGCTTGGAGGCTGTCTCCACTGTGACTTTTCTGTGATGTTCTCTGTCTCAAGTCCTCCCTCTCTAGGGTTCTGCTCTCAAGCATGATTTTCTTTCTCAGCATTAAAAAAAAAAAAGTTGTAGTAAAGTTACACATTCAGTATTTGCTTTTCTTAAGAAAAGGTTTTTATTGGAGTACAGTTGCTTTGCACTGTCGTGTTAGGTCCCGTGGTACGGCCCAGTGAACCGGCTGTGCATGCACACACATGCCCCGTTTTCTGGACCAGCATGTGCTTCTTCAGCCCTGGAGTTCCTGCCGGGTGCGGAGGGGCGTCCTGCCCGCAGCCCCCGGGCCGTCCCAGCGCCGGGGCCGCAGGGGTGTGGGCAGGTGAGGGCCGGTGTTTCCCAGCCTGTTCGGCAGAAAGTGTCTGTTGGAGGCCTGCGGTGCGCTTGGCCCTCGGGCAGAGAGCGCCTGAGTGAGCTGAAGGGCAGGCACAGCAGCAGTTGCTGGGGGTGGTCTGTGGGGAGACGTCACACCAGGGTCAGGGAGGGCCTCGGGGCCTCGGGGCCTCGGGGCGGAGCAGGGGCGGGAGTTGGGGCCAGTGGCCGAATTGGGAGCTTAGAGACAGGACGCTGATGCTGTTTTTAGGGGTGAGTGGCTTCATGATTCTCAGCTCATGTGGGAAGCATAGCACGTGGTCCAGAGGCCAGATGGGCCCGGGCTCTGGGGCGATGGGGTGGGACAGAGCAATGAGGTCGCCTGGAGGCGTGTGGACGCCCGAGGGTGGATACGCCCGAGTGCAGAGGAGGGGCTGGCAGCCTTGACCAGGGTGGTGGTGGTGCCCTGGCCAGGGACGAGGGAGGAAGGGAGAGGGGGCCTCAGCCCGGGTGTCTGGGTGGAGGCCGGGTGGTGCAGACAGGGCCCAGGGCCGGGGGCGTCCACGAGGCGGGGCACCGCGCTGTGCTGGGGGCAGGCTGCCTGTGTGTGCAGCACCCGGGGTCAGCTCGGGCCTCCACCGCCCTCGGAGTCCCTGTGGCCCACAGCCCCGCCTGGCTCTGAAGAGGGCCCAGGGCCGCGGTGTCTGGGCCTCGGTGGCAAGGCAGCTCTCGCTCCGGTTCCTTCCCCAACACCCTGCATGTCCTCCCAGGCGGCCCCGTCTTCCAGACTGCCCTCTGTGGGGCCGGACCTCTGGGAGGCAGGTGTCCGAGGCCCAAGGCCGGGCCTTCCGCCCCTAGAGCTGGCCCCTTTGGGGCAGCGTGTCTGTGACTCTGACCTTGGTGTCCGCAGACCGCCCTTGGGTCTGGCCCTCCCCACGTTGACGCGTGCGTCCTCCGGGTCACCTGGGCCGTCCTGGCGGCGTCTGTTCTGTCCTGCATCCAGGGAGCTTTGGCTCTTCTGCGCACGTGTTTGTGCATTCTAAGAGTGTAGCACAGAGACCGTTCTGGGCCACCCACCCCATGGCGCTTCCCTCCTTGGTCGTGGCCTCGGCTGTCACGTTTGTCCCCGTAACGTGGCACTTGAAGGAAGAGTCTGGGGTGACGACTGCTGAGGGCAGACGCCCTCCAGTCTGGGAGCCGATGGAAAGACATTCGTGACTGACTTATGTGAGACGGGCCCCGTTTGCCTGCAGCTGGCTCTGTCACCTCTCGCCTCTGTGTCTGTCACTCATCTCCGTGACTGATACACTTTCTCCTCATTCCTATCTCCTGTTTTCAAGGAATGATATATTATGATTTGTGGTTTTGTTTGTCTGTCTCTCTCTAAAAATAAAACAGTGGCAGTAGGAAGCTGGAAAAAAGACTATGAGGAAATGACCATTTTTCCCCTAATGGACATCCAAAGTTATTACTAGTATATTTTTCTGAAATCCTGTTTTGATCATTTAATATACTGAAGTTTTCTGACAGAAATTTACTCTCTGATGTACTTTTTTTTAGGTGACTGTCCTAGTGATGCAGGTAAGTAATGGCCTTAAATAGATCTGTTTGGTATAAATTGTGTCCACCTGTACAGATACTAACATGTACTCTCAGATTTATGTTTTATACATTGTGTTAGTGAAAGTAGCCTAAGGAAATGTAACCACCAATTTAAGATTTAACTTTTTATGTTTTAAAAGAATGTATTTCAGGAATTTTTTTCTTGAGTATAAATTATATTTCCAATAATCAAATTCTGGTTTTACTATTTTCTAATGTATAAAGCACTTTTACTTTAAATAATAGAGTAAATTTAATTGTCTTAATAGCTTGGGTTTATTGTTTACTGATGAAATCTTTATCAAAATGGACAAAACTTTATTCAGATTATAAAAATAATATGGTACAGAGCCAAAATAAAAAAGTTTAAAAATGCAGAAAAACATGAAGAAAATGAAAAGCATTGGTAATCCCAGTGCTCATAACTTGAATGAAAGTCCTTTTAGACCCCCATCTATGCTATGTAACATACATTACCCACTCCAGTATTCTTGCCTGGAGCATCCCATGGACAGAGGAGCCTGGCGGGCTACAGTCCGCGGGGTCACAGAGAGCGGACACGACTGAGCGACTGGGCACCGCGCTGTTGATTACGTGTGTATTAACATGATGACTATTCTATACGAGGGTGTGACCTGGGACCAGACCACAGTTTCCTGAGTTTCCTAGCGTCTGTCCCTGTGATGATGATGGTGGCTGAGCATCCTGACGTGTGCGTGTGTGCACATATGTGTCCACGTCTGCCGTTAGGCTGTATTTTCCTTTCAGCTACTTGACAGACCTACCTGTTGAGTTCTGTTTTCTTGAGAAGTTGACCCAGTTTGTATTTCGAGTTTGCCTCTGTCCCCACACACCTACCCCAAGTTTAGATACCAAGCGTCTGTTTTAATTTCATCAAAATGATGAGGAAAATTTCATTCATATTTGTTACTGTTTTGATGGCTGTCTCTTCACACATTTATTTGTTGTTTTTTTTTTCTTCCGCGAATTTGCTGGTGGGCCGGCCGCCTGTCCAGAAGGAGACGTTGGAGCTCCCGGCCAGGAGAAGAGCGAGGCGCCGGAGAACCCCGAGCCCCCGCCCGGCGAGCTCCCTGCGGCGGTCAGGTCTGTGCACCCCGGTTCCGCCCCCGCCTCTCCTTGCCGCCCCAGCTCGTGTGCTGCTTGAGCTCAGTCGTGAGCAAGTGTTTGTTCAGAGACAGCAAAGCCCGCTTAATCTTCTTGTACCTGAGGTGCACCTAACTCCTGTAGAGCGTTTCAGAGACTAAGGGAGATTCGCACTCACAGCTAAATTTTGTCACAGGTTTGATTCCTCATAGTTATGTTTACCATTCTTTTTACCTTCATGAGATTAAGAGGTGGGTGCTTTTAGACTTGTCAGGTTAGTGGGATATTCTTAATGTTCTGCAGACCATGTCTTAACTGGCAGGTTGAAGGTGGCCTGGAAATTGGCATTAGCGTAGCTGTTCTTCTGTCCACTCGGAAACGTGCAAGTGTCCTGTGTCTCTTTTTAGGCGGATACCTCGGCCTGGGAGCGCTCGGCCCGCACCTCCCCGGGTCCGACGGCAGGAGAGTGTGGAGGCGCTGACCACGGACAGGTGGGGCCCGGGCAGCCACGTCGGTGTCTCGGCACCTGGAGTCGGGGCGGGGCTTCCCCAGCGCAGGTGGGGCTGGCGAGGGTGGAGCACATGCGGAGGCGGGGAGCACAGCACCTGGGGGGGGCCCTGACCTCTAAGCACGGGCCAGACCACCTCCACACAGGGGTTCGTGCTCTGCAGTCACACCTTTGCCATGATGCGGAAAGTGTGTGCCTTCCATCTCTAGATAAGAGGATTTTCTGAGCATGAAGACAATCAGGGGGGAGATGGGATAAAAGAATTTAAAGGCTTAACTGCACAAAAATTAGAAACAAAAGATAGAAAGTCAGGGCTTTTATAAATTTTACGAATCTCCTTGTGGATCCAGTGTGGACACAGTACAAAACATCAAAGCGAAGGAATAGGAAAAGGAGAACGGGCCTGTCGGAGTGGGCTTCAGCTGGGTTGGGAGGTGGGGCCTGGAGGCGGCATGGGTGTGTCTTTTAAGCCTTGTTGCCCAGGGAAGGGAAGGAATGAGGCAGCATGTGGTAGTGGGAAGGCCCCAGAGAAGTTAAAGAGTTCCTGTTTTTTTTTTTCCCTCCCATTTATTTTTCTTAGTTGGAGGCTAATTACTTTACAATATTGTAGTGGTTTTTGCCATACATTGACATGAATCAGCCATGGATTTACTTGTGTTCCCCATCCTGATCCCCCCTCCCACCTCCCTCCCCATCCCATCCCTCTGGGTCTTCCCAGTGCACCAGGCCCGAGCACTTGTGTCATGCATCCAACCTGGGCTGGTGATCTGTTTCACCCTTGATAGTATACTTGTTTCCATGCTATTCTCTCAGAACATCCCACCCTCGCCTTCTCCCACAGAGTCTAAAAGTCTGTTCTGTACATCTGTGTCTCTTTTTCTGTTTTGCATATAGGATTATCGTTACCATCTTTTTAAATTCCACATATATGCGTTAGTATACTGTATTGGTCTTTATCTTTCTGGCTTACTTCACTCTGTATAATGGGCTCCAGTTTCATCCATCTCATTAGAACTGATTCAAATGAATTCTTTTTAATGGCTGAGTAATATTCCATGGTGTATATGTACCATAGCTTCCTTATCCATTCGTCTGCTGATGGGCATCTAGGTTGCTTCCATGTCCTTGCTATTATAAACAGTGCTGCGATGAACATTGGGGTGCATGTGTCTCTTTCAGATCTGATTTCCTCGGTGTGTATGCCCAGGAGTGGGATTGCTGGGTCATATGGCAGTTCTATTTCCAGTTTTTTAAGAAATCTCCACACTGTTCTCCATAGTGGCTGTACTAGTTTGCATTCCCACCAACAGTGTAAGAGGGTTCCCTTTTCTCCACACCCTCTCTAGCATTTATTGCTTGTAGACTTTTGGATAGCAGCCATTCTGACTGGCGTGTAATGGTACCTCATTGTGGTTTTGATTTGCATTTCTCTGATAATGAGTGACGTTGAGCATCTTTTCATGTGTTTGTTAGCCATCTGTATGTCTTCTTTGGAGAAATGTCTGTTTAGTTCTTTGGCCCATTTTTTGATTGGGTCATTTATTTTTCTGGAATTGAGCTGCAGGAGTTGCTTGTATATTTTTGAGATTAATCCTTTGTCTGTTGCTTTGTTTGCTATTATTTTCTCCCAATCTGAGGGCTGTCTTTTCACCTTCCTTATAGTTTCCTTTGTTGTGCAAAAGCTTTTAAGTTTGATTAGGTCCCATTTGTTTATTTTTGCTTTTATTTCCAGTATTCTGGGAGGTGGGTCATAGAGGATCCTGCTGTGATTCATGTCGGAGAATGTTTTGCCTATGTTCTCTAGGAGTTTTATAGTTTCTGGTCTTACATTTAGATCTTTAATCCATTTTGAGTTTATTTTTGTGTATGGTGTTAGAAAGTGTTCTAGTTTCATTCTTTTACAAGTGGTTGACCAGTTTTCCCAGCACCACTTGTTAAAGAGATTGTCTTTTTTCCATTGTATATCCTTGCCTCCTTTGTCAAAGATAAGGTGTCCGTAGGTTCGTGGATTTATCTCTGGGCTTTCTCTTCTGTTCCATTGATCTGTATTTCTGTCTTTGTTCCAGTACCATACTGTCTTGATGACTGTGGCTTTGTAGTAGAGCCTGAAGTCAGGCAGGTTGATTCCTCCAGTTCCATTCTTCTTTTTCAAGATTGCTTTGGCTATTCGAGGTTTTTTGTATTTCCATACAAATTGTGAAATTATTTGTTCTAGTTCTGTGAAGAATACCATTGGTAGCTTGATAGGGATTGCATTGAATCTACATAATTAAAGCTATATATGACAAACCCACAGCAAACATTATCCTCAGTGGTGAAAAGTTGAAAGCATTTCCTCTAAAACCAGGAACAAGACAAGGGTGTTCACTCTCACCACTACTATTCAACATAGTTTTGGAATTTTTGGCCACAGCAATCAGAGCAGAAAAAGAAATAAAAAGAATCCAGATAGAAAAAGAAGAAGTGAAACTTGCTGTTTGCAGATGACATGATCCTCTACATAGAAAACCCTAAAGACTCTACCAGAAAATTACTAGAGCTAATCAATGAATATAGTAAAGTTGCAGGGTATAAAATTAACACACAGAAATCCCTTGCATTCCTATACACGAACAATGAGAAAACAGAAAGAGAAATTAAGGAGACTACCATTCACCATTGCAACAAAAAGAATAAAATACTTAGGAGCATATGTACCTAAAGTAACAAAAGACCTATACATAGAAAACTGTAAAACATTGATGAAAGAAATCAAAGAGGACACAGAGGGAGAAACATACTGTGTTCATGGATTGGAAGAATCAATATTGTCAAAAAGACTATGCTACCCAAAGCAATCTGTAGATTCAATGCAATCACTAAGAGTTCCTGTTTTTAAGGTGGGACCAGCAGCACGTTTCTCTGGTGGTGGGAATGGCGCAGTCGGGAGGGGAGACTGGAGACGCAGGTGGTGTGGGTTGGGGGCAGGGTGTTGTGGGAACAGAGAGCGGGTGGACGGACTGGCCTCATGGAGAGGGGGCTGGTGGGCTGGTGAGATCCTGGGCGGTGAGCTCCTGGCTCTTTGTCTTTCTCCTGAGCTGACGGTGAGTCTGGGAATGGAGGCGCGGGGCTCAGAGGAAAGAGAGGAGGGGCTGGACTGGACTGGTGGCGAGGTCCTCGTTCGGGGCCGCCCCAGGGACGTTTTGTGGCATCGGGACTGAGGAGGACGTGGAGACGAGGCTCCCGGCATCCAGCTGGGCTCGGGGCTAGGGGTGCTGCTGAACCTACTGCCGAGAGCAGGCCGCCCACCCCAGAGGTCTGCAGAGCGTGGAGGGGCAGAGTGTACTCACGGGCGCCCCCAGGACATGAGGTGAAGGATCCAGTCAGCTTCGCGTGGACTATTCTCCAGCTAGAGATGGGAAGACTCGGGTGGGGTGGGGTGGCCACGGAGCAGGGGCTTGGATTCGGGGCTGAGCGTCTGCTGTCCACGGCGGTGACCAGGCCCCACCGTAGGCCTGTGGCTGAGAGAGGGATGCCAGAGCATTTGGGGGCTCCAGAACCCAGGGACTGGGTGGGGCCTTTCCAACTCTGGGAACCCCACGGAGTTAGGGCAGCAGCCCGGAGTGCAGTGTGAGCCCCAAGGCTGGCGGGTGAGGGTGAGAGTGCTAGTTCTCAGAGAAGCTCAGTCAGTTCAGTTCAGTCACTCAGTCGTGTCCAACTCTTTGCGACCCCATGGGTTGCAGCACGCCAGGCTTCCCTGTCCGTCACCAACTCCCGGAGCTTACTCAAACTCATGTCCATCACATCGGTGATACCATCCAACCATCTCATCCTGTGTCAAATGACAGATGACATTAATCTGTTGTCAGAGAAGCTCAAACAACACGAAATTCATAGTTGGCAGATTTTAGGGAGCGTAGTCTAGAAGGCACTGTAACATAAGGAAGACCACGACCTTCCCCTGCACCTGGAGAATGGAGGCCTGAGGGGGAGGTCAGCTGCTGCCTGAGGGCTCTGGGAGGCCTCCCAGTGCACGTGGGTGAAGACGGGGGAAGTCTTGGGGAGGACTGGGATACAGTTCCAGACGCCTGGGTTGACGGGGGCATGTGACTGGGAGAAGGTTTCTAACGGAACCCAGTATCTCTTTGTTTAGGACAGGGAGTGGTAAAACTGTGTCCAACGTGATCACCGAGTCGCAGAACTCTGACAACGAGGACGACGATCAGTTTGTGGTGGAGGCCGCCCCGCAGCTCCCTGAGATGTCGGAGCTCGAAACGGTGGGTGAGGCGTGGCGCGCGTTGGGGCATCACACGCCGGGCCGAGACCTCCTGCCCTGAGAACTGTGTGCGCGGAGTTCTCCTCTGAAGTTTCAGTTAGTTTTCCACCCTCTTTCACCCAGTCCCCATGATGAGACCCACGCGGGCGTGGTCTTGAGATCTCAGCAAGCCTGAGCCTCCATTTTCTCTGCTTCCTCTCCCGCTCAGGCCCAGGCAGTGGAACTGGAGGAAGATGAGAAGCACGGTGAGTCGTGGGCCGGTGTGCGTGCCCCGGGGGGTGCTCTCTGCTCTGGAAGGACCTGGTGAAGTGAGCTTGGTCTGCACTCGGGGGTCTGAGTAGCAGTAAAGAGGATGCCGTGGACACCGATGCATCCTCGGCGTGTGGTTCATCCTGGAGACGGTGCAAGCCGCTGGGGGGTGCGGGCAGGACCCGGAGGTCAGCAGTGGGCACCTGTGGAGAGGCCGTCCCTTCTTACCCGCACGGTTAGACCGTGGGATGGGAGGGCTCCTGAGGCCTGCTCCAGGTCCACAGTTCTCTATTACTGTTTTCTTCCCACGCACAGTGTCTTCCTTTTTTTTCCGGCTGTGCCATGAGGCATATGGGATCTCAGTGCCCCCGATCGGGGATTGAACCCCTGCTCCCTGCGTTGGCAATGCAGAGTCTTCGCCCCTGCACTACGAAGGAGGTCCCCAGAGTGTCTTCTTTTAGCTCAAACGTTTGTAAAGGCCGAGAGAGTTGTCTGGCGAGCCCTGGGCTGTCACATAGCTTTTGCAGTTAGCGGTCATCTTGTCTTACCTTGGTCTCCACCCGAGGTGACCCCCCACTCCCCACACTTTTCACGTCCTGGAGAGCATCATTTCTGCTGTAAACATGTTCGTTTTTTTTTTTTTTAAAAGAACAAAATCCATATTTCCATTATTGCCTATAAAAAGCAGTCATTCCTGCTTCTTGTATCATCTAGCGCTTGTTTTTCCCCCAGTTGTTCTGTGTTTTTTCCAGGTTCCTTTGAGTCAGAATCCAGGTGAGGGCCCTGTGTGTGCAGCTGACTGGTGGAGCTCTGAATTCTCTCTGTAGAATCCCCCCCTCCCCCGGCTCATGCCCCCGTGATTTATTGTTGAAGAGGCTGGCTGCTTGTCCTTCAGGGTCCTCACAGCTGGCTGTGGCTTGTTCCCCCTGGGGTTGTGGGTTTTTCTTTCTTTTTTTCCATGCTCTTCTGTTCCTGTGAGTTGGTTCTGGAGACTTGGTCAGGTTCCATTGTTTGGATGAGGTGGTGGCGGCGGTGTTGGCTCTTCGTCACGCCCACTGCCTCTGTGCTGGGCCGTGGGTCTCTGGGTCTCGCTGTTGCTCCGCAGGGACTGTGGGCAGTGGCCTCTCGTCCCCGCCCCCCAGCACATTTTGGTCGGTGCCTCCAGGTCGGCAGGCTTTCCCTCCCCAGGCGTTTGCTGCCCCGCGCTCCCCCTTTAGTGATGGGTTTTCCTCACAGGGCCCTTGTCTCCTGGCACCTGAGGTGTGGCTGATGAGGGCTGTGCCGGTGCTGGTGTGGTTTTGATGTCCGTCTGAAGTCACGGCTTTAACACGCTTGCTGGTTTTGTCTCGGCCCACCTGCGTTTTCTCCGCGCCCTTCTGCCCGTGTTTGCCCAGTAGGCTCTGGCGCCCTGGTTTCCGGTGGGACCAAGGCGTCAGGCTCCTTTGTGTACTTCCTTCCCTCCCCGTGTCTCCAAGGAGCCTGGCCGCATGTCACTTCTGGGTTGGTCATTGTATCTAGGGGCTATCTGACTTTTTTGTAAGAAAGTTAAATCCTGAGTTCATGTTGGTATTTTCACTTTAGATTTATGATTGCAGGGTTTTTCCCAAGTTCTTTGATTTGTCCGTGGACATCTCTGCTTGTGCCAGCAGTTATGGTTCCCAACAATGTCAGCTGTATGTTTCTTTACCCTGCATTTTGCACACTCAGCAATTTAGAACAGCACTACCAGTGGTTAATTGGAGAAGGAAATGGCACCCCACTCCAGTATTCTTGCCTGGAGAATCCCATGGACAGAGGAGTCTGGCGGGCTACATACAGTCCTTGGGGTCGCTAAAAGTTGGACACAGCTGAGCGACGAAGCCCATCACGGGACCAGTGGTTGACAAACGTGTGTCCACTGTGAACACGCCAGGGTGTTCTTGGGTCTGATTGCCTCCTGGTTCTTAGTAGCCATCCCCTTAGGGATGCACAGCCAGTGACTCTGTTTTTAAATGGTCAAATAGCTCTTCTCTGTTAGGTTATGCATGCCGATATGATACTGCTACGTTTGTAGTTTTCTTTTGCTTTCGCTCTTTAGGCTTTAAAATTTTTGATTTAATTTTGTTTTATTAATGTAAAATAGTCACATGGTTGCAAGGTCAAACGTCCCAAACAAGGTATATTCAAATGACTTTTCCTATGGTATTTATCTCATGAGTTGATGGCTCTTTCCCCAATATAAAGAAATATTAGTACTTAGTCTATAACAAACTGAAAGAGTTGCTTTGCTCTTTTGTTTTGTAAACAGTATTTGAAACTGTTTCAGTATAGAAAGAGAAAGAACCTTAGCATTCCTCCTCACCCCACCCGCACTTAGTAAGCTGGCTTCTTAGGGCAGAGAACTGCTTTAACATGAAACCAACTGATTTCCAACAGGAGGACTTGTCAAAAAAATTCTGGAGACTAAGAAAGATTATGAGAAGTTGCAGCAGTCATCCAGACCTGGAGAGAAGGTAACAAAATGACTTCTGTAAACACTAGTGTTTAACCTCTGTCTCACACATTTGCTTTCAGGGACTAGGCGCACCCTTCAGATCCTGTGATTGTCAGTGACGTCAGTGGGCGTGTTTCCAAGCCTCCCCCACTCCCCACCCCCCAGTTGGCAGGATAGACGACACGGGGCTCTGGGGGCCTGATGTTGCTCCTCTGCACCCAGTCCCATGCTTGGCCTGTGCTGACCCTGTGCCAACCCCTTCCTGCCAGGCTCGCCCCTTCTCTCTGCGCCGTGGGGGCGGGCAGCCTGTCTGTCCACGTGACCCCAGCTAGTGGCAGAGTGAAAGTCTAGGAAGTTTTCAGATCTGACTTTTGAAACGCGCGTGCCATCTGTGTCTGGTCTCCTTGCTGTCTCCTATCCAGGTGTGTGGCTTGGCTCTGTTAGGACCCCCGCCTGCCTCCCACCAGCCCCTGCCCTGGGGCATGTGACGTGGGGCGAATACCTGCAGGCCAGGTAGTGAGCCTCAGATGCCACCAAGAGCTTTCCGTCGTAGCGCCTTAGAAGTATAAGAATAAATCTTCACTTTTTGGTTTTTTAATGTAAGTTTCTGGGTTTCTTAGCTTTGGCAGGAGCCAACAATCCAGTAAGTTTACATGCAGACACTCACGCAGCCATTTCTCTTTCCTTCTAGTTGAATTAACGGTTACTTGTTTTAGATAATTCTGCTTAATATGTCCTGGTTTGTCACAAAGATCTGGCCTGAAGCAGCTTCGAGGTGACCCGTAGGGCTGACACCCCCCGTTAGAGGGAGCCCCTCACACCACTAGCAGGAGGAGAGTGCTCTGCTCAAAGGGGGCAGGCCCTTTCTGCCGTTGGTGGTCTGTCGCTGTGGAGTTTCACTGTGTCGCCGTCCCTCTCGTGGGCCTGGAGAGTTTTCTGCTGTCCTGGCAGGTCTGTGCAGACCAGTGTGTGCGCCTCAGGCTGGTCCTGTAGGTGGCCTTTGAAGCGTCAGTTGGTTTAAATTTTATAGCCCTTTGTTTTTATGCAGAGCTCACTAGGCCTCTGTTTCAGTTTCCTCTGAGAGTAAATTTCAGATGGGTAAATCCCTTGCCTTCAGAAGATAAAAGGGAAAAAGTTCCCTTGTTCGGTGAACATTTGCTGCTTTGAAAAATATAGTTAGCATTTTTAAAGTTGGGGGTGATGTGTACTACAGCCAGATGGGAAAACCCAGCAAGTTTCTCTGCTTTTTCTTCTTTGGTGTGTTATAGACGTCACATTTAAATTTAACTTGTGGGTCTTCTAAAATATCTTAATTAGATTTTTAAACAATCAATGAAAATGTGAAGGAAAAATTCAAGTCCTTTCTGGACTAGCCGCAGTCCCGGTCTCACCATAGGGCGGCCGCTGACGGGGATTCGGTGTGATGCCTCCTCCTGGGGGTGTGTAACCTCATCTTGTTGTTGGTCTGTTTGCAGCTTTCTTCAGACAGCATGGAGTTTCTGAGACCCTGCCTGTTTTGATGCCTGTAGTTTATTCATTTTAATTGATGAATGGTATTCCAGTGTTTGTTAGTAATCAGTCTCTTCTCTGATGGGCACTTAGGGTTCTCCAACCTTTCGCTGTTGTGCAGAGCGCTTCCGTGGGCTCCTTTGCGTGTGTCCTGGCACACGAGAGCCAGTGTCGGTCTCCAGCAGTGATCAGCAGATGTTTTCTGTAAAAGGCCAGACAGTGAATACTTGAGGCTTCAGAGCCATATGGGGTCTGCCGCAGCCTCTCAGCTCTCCTGATGCCTCCGTAAGCAGCTGTTGCGTAGACGCTAGTACACGAAGGCGTGTCTGCATCCCGATAAAGCTTTATCACAGCAGCAGGACCTGGCCTCGGCCTGTGGTTTGTGGCAACCCTTCCCCCCCCAACTCTCGAGGCGGTGCCAGAACTGGAATCTCTCTGCCAGAACACGGGCAGGGCTTCAGTTTCACCAGGTTCCGTTGAGGCTGTGCTGACTTGTTCTCTCAGTGGAATGAAAGTCCCTGTTTTCACACATCTCTGCAGCCACAGCCGAGATAACGAACATGCCCACGGCCCTCAGAAGTGGCCCGTGTCCTCCATCACCCCTCCCACCTGCTCATTTCCTCCCTCCACCCCGCCATCCCCAGCAACCACTCACCTTCCTTCTGTTGCTGCAGTTTAGTTTGATTTTCTAGAATGGTATATGAATGGACTCATCTGGCATATACTCTTCATTGGGTCTGGTTCCTTTTACCAGTCATAATTATTTTGCAGCGTATCCACGTTGCAGCGTGTATCAGCAGTTCACTTTTTTACCGCTGCATGGATGTACTGTGGTGCGTTTACCCTTTTATCAGCTGAGGGGCATTTGGGTTGCTTCTAGTTTGGGATGATTCCAGATAAAGCTGCTGTGAACAAGTCTGTGTGAACAAGTACTTTCATCCAACTGGGTAAACACTTAGGAGGGGACAGCTGGGTTGTTGTGGTAAATGTATGTTCAGCTTTTTAAAATAACTGCCAGGCTGTTTTCCAGAGTGGTTGCACCACTTAACTTCCGACCAGCAGTTGAGTTCCAGTTCCTCCACGTCCTCATCAACACTTGATTTGGTCAGTTTTAAAAAATTTCTTGTGGTTTTGATTTGCATTTTCTTCAATACTTTGGCCACCTCATGTGAAGACCTGACTCATTTGAAAAGACCCGGATGCTGGGAAAGATTGACGGCAGGAGGAGAAGGGGACGACAGAGGATGAGATGGTTGGATGGCATCACCGACTCAATGGACATGGGTTTGGATGGACTCCGGAAGTTGGTGATGGACAGGGAGACCTGGCGTGCTGCAGTTCATGGGGTCGCAAAGAGTCGGACATGACTGAGCAACTGAACTGAACTATATTAAATATCTTTTCCTGCTTATTTTCCATTCTTTATATCTTCTTTGGTAAAGTGTCCACTTTTTTTTGCCCCTTTGAAAGTTAGGCTGGTTGTATTCTTGCTGTTGAGTTCTGAGAATCCTTCATATATTCTGGACATAATGTAAATGTTTTCTTCTAGTCCATGGCTTGTCTTTTCTTTCCCTTAAAAGTGTCTTTAAACAGAAATTTAAAGTTTTAAAGCAGTCAAATGTTGGTGTTGTATCCAAGAAGTCTTGCCAAACCCTCGGTCACAGAGGTTTCTTCTTATATTTTCTGGAGATTTTATAGTTTAGGTTTTATATTTTGAGTTGATTTTTGTATAGAACGCAAGGTATGGATTGAAGCTTATTTATTTTTGCATATGGTAACCAGATGTTCCAGCATCATTTGTTAAATTGTCATACTTTGCAATTTTTCTTGGCTGATCAGAGAGATGTGCAATTGTATCTTTTTGCTTCTTTAGTATGAATATAAACTCACATTCGTGACTGCTTCCTCTGTGCTAGGGGGGCTTTGTCCATTGCTGTGGTCCTCACAGCAACCCTCTGATGTTGGTTCAGCCTCTCCGTTGCTAGTTCCTTCTCTTCTCGCTGTTTTCTTAGTATCGGGGCCTCCGAGTTGCTAGCTTTTCTGTTCTTCCAAACTAATCCTTTAGACTGTTTAATGGAATAATGCACCCCACCTCAGCTTTCATTATATTGGTCAGATCTTCGTCGCTTAAGGGGTCTGTGAAATGACTTCTTAATTCCAGGCATCCGTGTGCTTAGCTAGCAATGAGAGGTTCCATTATACAGTCCAAAACTTGCCAGGTTTTCTCACTGCCTGGCCTGGGCAGAAAACGACAGCTTTGCAAGGCACGTGGGTTAAATGGCAGAGGCCGCCTGCCTGTCTAAGGGCTGAGGGTTCAGAACTGGCAGAACCACGTGTGGGCTGCTCACAGGGCGGGAAGCTTTGCTGTTGAGAAGGGAGATCAGTACAACTCTGCCTCAATCAACAGCAAATAAACCAAAAACACCACTAAAAAAAGAGGAAAGAAGGGCGGGCAGGCACGGGGGCCAGCCAGCAGTCCCTTCCACAGCGTTCCTCTAGGAAATTGCTATTTCATGCCCATTTTGCAAAGTCATGGCAAAAAGATGCCTCAGATAGCTTTTGTAATTTAAAAAATAGGTCTGTAGTTCTTCTTTCCGAAAATTTTGTGTTTTTTTCCTTTGATGAGACTTTGAAAAAGCTTCTGAAAGAGACACTGGGTAGCAAAGCGTCAGCTTCTGGTTCTGTGGACACTGACTTCTGTTTCCTTCCACTGATCTCTACTCTGTTCTTCCTCTTAATTTCTTCTGGGGTGTACTTTTTCTAGCCTCTTGAGTAAAAGACACTTAACTCATTTGTTTTTAGTCTTCATCATTTTCAACAGATATATTTAAGACTATACATCTCCCTTTAAGCATGTTTTATCCTTAAATTTAAAAATTTTAAATACTAAAGACTGCTTGAATTTTAGTATGAAGTAGTTGGCTGTTGTCGTTTCTTCTTTAGCACATAAACTATTTGGGAGTTTGGCTTTTAGCTTTTAAACATAGAGGTTTTTTTTTTTGAGTTTTTTTCCTCCCCAGTATCTAGTATGATTGTGTGTTCAAAGAATGTGGTCTCTGTGATGCTGGGTATTTGGAATGGAGACTTTGTTTGTGGCCTAGTTTGTGCTCAGTTGTTATAAATGCTGCTCATGCCTGAAGAGTGTGTCCTCTTTCTCTCTCTGGGGTCGCTGGATTCAGGGTGCACAGCGGACTTCACGGAGAGGCGATGGAAAGACTCTCTGTTTGTAGGCCATATCTACCTGTGGTCACTCTTGATTTATATGTACTAATCATACTATTAATTGTTTATCTTCTCTAGCTCATTCACAAATTCAAATAGTGTTTTCTCTGCTCTCACATAGCTTGTAGTGTGCCCTGAGTTTCGGCACTTTGTACTTTTTTGAGGGAGCGTTTTTTTTCAGTGCTAAGGAAATACATATTTGTAATCTGGGCATCCCTCCAGCCTGTCTTTGAAGTTGTGTTGGAAGAAAAGCCCTTTCTTATTGTGCTAATGGACTTGAGGAATACATTATGGAATAAATATGTGAGTCGGATTGCTTTGAGCATTTTTCTCCTCATCCGGACTTACTTGCTCTCTTTTCAAGAGGAAATATAAACTTTGTTAATAGGAAGATACTGGCTCATGCCAAGCATTTCTTTTCCTTCAGATTTATGAAGTTTTTGAAAAAACAACCAGAAAAGCAGTTTTACTACAGTGTTTCTTTCTTTAAAAATGCTTGCTTTTCAGGCTTTATAAATGAAGACGGTTTGGAGTAATAACAGTGGTGTCAAAGATGGTTCACTCACTTTAAAGCACTGTTTAAAGATTTCGCACTCCTAGTTTTTCAGTCTCCTTTTATACAGTCTTCTCTCGGGCGCTATTTTTTTTTTTCTTCTTCGTTTTATATCTGTTCTGTGACTGTAAACTTCAGCTGCTTTTTCTTTTCATTTAAATTCTTTATTTTGAAGTAGGCTCAGAGAGTCTGCTTCTCTTTGTACGTTTCCTTCTCTTCATTTATTTAAAGTTTTGGTGGGTTTGTTCTCTTCATCTTCTTGGTCACATGAACCACGTGTTGTTGGGGCAGCTAGAAGTCACATGTCTCCACAGACAAGAACCTGAGTGTGTGCCGAATTGGACCTCCACATGCTGTTTTGCTGCCCTTCTGAAGAAAAGCAGTCTTAAGGGCCCATGTTACACCCACACGTCAGTAGAGACTGTGGCTGACTGTCCCGAAGAAGCAGTTATCCGGGAATTTGAGAACCTCTGTATCATGAAATGGTTCTTTTTTTTAAAATATGGAACGCTTTATGAATTTGCGTGTCATCCTTGTGCAGGATTGATGGATAAAATTGACCATGTCACAAGCATGTTATATTTTAACAGTAATAAAGAGAATATAGCTAACAGTAATAACCTAAACTCTTATGTAAAAGTCAGGGGTTTGGGTCATATTCTCTTTTACTTTGGTGATCTGAATAGATCTGAAATAGTTATTTCTTATTTTGGTGGCTAGATGGTGCCATTTCATTACAAATTCCATAACCCTGTTAGAAAAAAGCTATTCTACAACCTTGCTTAACCGAAGTCCTGCACCTGATAAATGTATTTTTTGTTTCAAAGTTTATGGTCCTGGTCTTATTGGATGTTCTTGTACTAGGAATATTGTTCCCATTTAAATTTCTGTGGTAGAAATAAAAGGGACATGTACTGCGATATGTCTAGACTGATGAGACTTTTAATAGCTGAACTGGGAAACCACTGAAATTAATTTTAATTGTGAAGGGTTATAGGGTTTTTGTATTTATTTATTAAGAAATAAGCTGATAGTTTTATGTTTTTTAATATGCAGGCTGGAGATTTTGGGTTTTGGGTATAAAATTGAATTGTCACCACAATTATCAACAGTATCGCTTCAGAATATTTACAGATATATGCCTTGGTTATATTATAGACCACAAAAATGATTTGTTATTCAGTCGCTAAGTCGTGTCCAACTCTTTACAACCTCATGAACTGCAGCACGCCAGGCTTCCCTGTCCTTCACCACCTCCTGGAGTTTTTCTCCGCCTGCCTTGGGCGGCCCGCTAGTCCCTGTGGCACAGTGCAGGGCAGCCTCACGAGCAGGTCTCCATGTCTCTGCGGGCCCAGGGGTGACAGAGGCAGCAAGCCATGGTCCCGCCAGCGTGTCCTGTAATCTCAGCACTGCGCTCAGAGTCCCGCCCAGTACCACTGACAACTTACATTGGGCCCTCTGTGCCCGTGGGTTCCGAACCCAGGGATCCAACCAGCCTCAGACAGAAGATATCTGGAGGGAAAAGTGATTCCAGAAAGTTCCAAAAGGCGAAACTTAAATTTGCGGTGCTGGCAACTGTTTATGTATCATTTACACTGTATTAGGTATTATGAATAATCTAGAGGTGACTTAAAGTATATGAGAGGATGTGCTAGGTTGTACAAATACTTGAGCGTCCGAAGACTTTGAGGTGTGTATGGGGGCCCTGAACCCATCCCCAGATGCCCGGGGAGTCTGCACTGCTGAGGGACTTGGGGTCTGAGTGACTGCGTCCTTGGCCGAGGTCTCCTGCCCCAGGCCCGGGTGCGAGCTCTTCCTGCCCCCTTGGGCGGAGTGTTCGGAGGCGGCAGAGCTTGTGCGTGGACTGGGGACCTGTCCCGGGCTCACCAGAAGCTGCCCGCCATGCAGGGGCAGGGCCTGTGCCGTGTGCATGAAGCAAAGCCGCCTGCTCCCTCTAGAGCCATTTGAATCCCAAGGTCCCGTAATTACTCATCTTTCCTTGAAACAAAGAGGTGTATTTCCCGGCAGCTATTCTTATTCTTAGTTATTTTTGTCCTGCCTAAAACATGCCCAATCTGTGCTTACTGTTTTAGGTGAGAAGCACTTTTATTTTTCTGGTCCCATCTCTTTATCGTTCCTTCTGACTTGAAAACAAAGCAGCTCCCAGCGAAGCGCTGTTGCTGGAGGAACCAGGCCTGGATGCACGAGTTAGGTTTTCTTGAGTTTTTAATGTAATCCGGGCAAAATGGCTGTCTTGGAGGGACTGAAATAGAATATGGCCCAAGGGCGCGGCTCTGTCTCTGTCTCCGGGGTCCAGGTTACGGGGATGTTTCAGAGTTGAGGAAAACTAAAAAGGCTTGGCGTTAAAATGCTTCGATTTTATAGCAGCAGCAGTTTCAGTTTAGTTTATAGCAGCAGTGCATGGACAGTTTTTCGTATTGCAGCACTGTCACGGTGTTGTGATCAAGTCTCCAGAATGTTCCTTCTGGCTTCTGAAGACCCTTCCCCACCAGGTGGGACCCTCTGATGACTGATAAAGCCTGTTCGCCTTCCTGTTGGCACAGAGGCCAGGACCGATGGCCACTTAGTGGAGGGCCTGTGTTGTGTCAGGGCTTTGCTCTGTGTAAGCTATACATTTTTAGAGAGTACTCTTAAATCCCTTAAAGAGAGAAAAGATATTAAAGCAGCAATGTGTTTATTTTAGACATTGCTATGTGTAAATTATTTACAAATAAGATACACTGTGTCTTAATACCCTTTCAGGTATACTCCATACGTGTTATAAAAGGCTTATTTGTTAGGTTTTGGTACTCAGGAGTAATTTCCACATATTAATAGTTTGGGAACTGGTTGGGTTTCTCAGTAGCTTTAAAAAGCTTGATTGTGCTACAAGTAGGGTCATTGGCAGTGAAAAAAGATGGATGATTTATTGTAATAGTACAGCCGAGCAAAGCAAAGCAAATGCTTTTAAACAATTTTAAAAGCTACTTGTGAAGAAAAGCAGATTTAGAAGCAGGTCAACCGTTTAAGGTTGTGAGGGGCGCT
This sequence comes from Muntiacus reevesi, assembly GCF_963930625.1. Taxonomy (NCBI): domain Eukaryota; kingdom Metazoa; phylum Chordata; class Mammalia; order Artiodactyla; family Cervidae; genus Muntiacus; species Muntiacus reevesi. The sequence continues at coordinate 175,957,962 of NC_089249.1, forward strand.
TTTGAGAACTTTCAGATGCTTCAGAGACGACCGACAGGGGAGTGTCGTGTGAGAAAGGAGCGTGTGTCGTGTGTGTGTTGTGTGAGAAAGGAGCGTGTGTCGTGTGTGTGTTGTGTGAGAAAGGAGCGTGTGCCCCCCGCTCGGGCCCCCCTGCCCCACCTGGCTCTGCTCCTCTGGTGAGTCTTGGCTTCATCTCCAGCCCCGGGGGAGTGAAGCCAGCTCGGTTTCCAGGGAAGGAAGGCCTTCTGCGAAACCTGTCCTGGAGGTGGTGGCCGCGATCACCAGGTCCCAGAGCTGGTGGTCTATTAGCGTGCCAGGCCCCGAACACGTGCCTGTGTGGGGCCACAGTGAGTGTCACAGGACTGTTTCACTTGGAGAAAAGTTGCATGTAAGGGACAAAGAAATTCTGTACTCTGAGAACACCCCCAGATACGTTCCTGAACAGTTTCTCTGAACAGGGCCATTCTCCATCCCTGCAGCAGGGCCACCCCGCGCAGGAAGTAAGCGCGGGCACCTCCTCGGCATCGTGGTCATCCTGGGTGGGGACCGCCCAGAAGGGAGGCCTGCTGTCCTCGCCGCATCCCGTCGCGCGGCACGTGTTCTAATCTGTCCCGTTACGGCTGGCGCGCCCTTGGGTCTCTCGCCACTGTCCCGTTACTCTGTGTAATTAATGCTGCATAGGGGGGAAGTGCTTCCAAACCCCGTAGGTAACCTGTTCTTCACTAATTTTCAGTTTATTCTTTATATCACTGTGGGCTCACCACAGTTTCCGGCTTTATTCTATCATTAATTTTACACTTGAACCGCCTCTGATTTGATGCCCAGTGGGGCACCTTCAGATCGGCTCCTGTGTCCTTTCATTCTGCCCGTGTCGTTCCTGGAGCCCTTCCTTACTCTCTGGCCCACCAGGATTTTCTAGGCTTTTCTTGTGCTGTCCCAGCCCTGGCATGAACTGATTCCTCCTGGTTCCTTTCAGTGGAGAATGGTGTTTAGAAACCATGGTCTGTTCCTAGGGGTGCTCACTGCTTTTCAAGTGTTTCTTCTCTCAGGCCCTCTCGTTGGGTCAGAGCCACGGATGAAATGTGTGTGTGTGTGTGTTTATGTGTACACACGGCAGGGTTTATTCCTCTTGTGTGTGTGTGCGCGCGTGAACATGCATGTGCCAGTCTCTTCCCTTTCTGTATTCTCCTCTCTCCAACAGTGTGAAACCTGGCTCTCATTGTCCTGCATAAATGAACCTATTACATGAATCCCCCTTGTATGGAACCCATCTCCCATTGCTGCTGTTACCCTGGCCTCTGTGGCTTCCCCCACCTTGGGCTCCAGTGACCCTCACTGGAACTCCAGGGTAACTGATGAGCTCCCGGTCACTGATGAGCGGATGAGCTCCCGGTCACTTCTGGACTAGACTGTCTCCCTGCGTGGGTGCCTTCTCTACACAGTCAGTTCTGGTTATTAATTTCTTTTAAATTATCAAGCTTATTGCAAAGAAGCTTTTGATGGAATTTGTTTAAATGTCTGCTTTGTTTGTAGTTTAGTTTTGTTCTTTTTTTAAAATTAACAATACTACTTGCTTGTGCTTTTCTGTTTTTCCAGAAATTTGTCTGTCAGTCTCTTAAAACCACCAGCTTGTTTCTTTGTTCTCCTTTTCACTGAACTCTCCAGTTTTCTTTATTTCCTGCCTTCTGTTCTTTGGGTTTATTCTGTTGTTGTTGCTTTAAATTAAGTTGGACTCTTATTACCCTTGTTTTTGTTGTTCAGTTGCTCAGTTGTGTCCCACTCTTTGTGTCCACATGGACTGCAGCACGCCAGGCTTCCCTGTCCTTTACCGTCTCCTGGAGTTTGCTAAACTCATATCCATCGAGTCAGTGATGTCATCCAAACATCTCTTCCTCTGTTGTCCCCTTCTCCTCCTGCCTTCAGTCTTTCCCAGCATCAGGGTCTTTTCCAATGTGTTGGCTCTTCATATCAGGTGGACAAAATATTCCTTCCAAAGAATATTCAGGGTTGATTTCTTTTAGGATTGACTGGTTTGATCTCCTTGCTGTCCAAGAGACTCTCAAGAGTCTTCACCAGCACCACAATTTGAAGGCATCAGTTCTTTGGTGCTCAGCCTTTTTTAATTGTCTAGCTCTTACATCCGTACATGACTACTGGGAAAACCATAGCTTTGTCTATATGGACCTTTGTAGGCAAAGTGATGTCTCTGCTTTTTAATACACTGTCTAGGTTTGAGATTGCTTTTCTTCCAAGGAGCAAACATCTTTTGATTTCATGACTGCAGTCTCTGTCCACAGTGATTTTGGTACCCAAGAAAATAAAGTCTGTCACTGTTTCCATTGTTTCCCCATCTCTTTGCCATGAAATGATGGAACTGGATGCCTTGATCTTAGTTTTTTGAATGTTGAGGTTTAAGCCAGCTTCTTCACTCTCCTCTTTCACCTTTATCAAGAGGCTCTTTAATTCCTCTTTGCTTTCTGCCATAAAAGCGGTGTCATTTGCATATCTGAGGTTATTGATATTTTTCCCCTCAATCTTGATTCCAGCTTGTGCTTTGCCCAGCCTGGCATTTCACATGATGTACTCTGCATAGAAGTTAAATTAGCAGGCTGACATTATACAGCCTTGACATACTCCTTTCCCAATTTGGAATCAGTCTGTTGTTCCATGTCTGGTTCTAACTGTTGCTCCTTGACTTTGACCTTGATTCCCACAGTTACTGGTTTTTACTTAGCCTCTTTTTAATCTTAATGTTAACTTGTTTTGTGATGATAAGTTATCTGGTTTTAAAAGTCAGTGTTCATTCACTCATCAGCCACTTAATTCATCCCCTGCCGTATCCTGGCCACTGCTCTAGGTGTCTCATCAGAACGGATGCTAACTTATCAGGTATCTTTTGGCAGCTGTTGAGATGATCACATATTAATAGAGTTCCTCATGTTGAGCAGTTCTTACTTTCCTAAAATGATCTTGGCTTTGTTGTTCAATCGTGTCTTTGCTCGCTCATAGATAATTATTTGTCCCCTGCAAAACTATATTCACTTTGCTGATATTTTCAAATGGAAGTTTATATCTGTGTTCCAGTGAAATTAACCTGGAGTGTCTGTGCTCCTCCCACACACGGGGCTCAGCTCGCCGCCCCCACCCCAGGAAGCCCCGGAAGGAACTCTGGGCCAGCTGCCCCAGGAGTCTCAGCGGTGTCCCAGAGCTGAGGTCTGTCCCTCTGTGCTTGCTCGAGTTTTGTCCATGGGAGGCAGGGCGGGGCGGCTGTCTGGAGTGTACTGTCCTGCGACCAGGCCTCCTCCTCCCCTGGTTTGTGCAAGTGGCCTTGGCTGCGGGTGTCTGAAGACGATTCCAGCCTCTCGGGCCTGGTGGGCCGTATCAGGACCTGTCAACAGAAAACCCCCAATCGGGCCCCTGCCCACATGTCCCCTCTTCACAGGGGCGTTGCCTGTCTGCTGGCTACACTGGTCCTCCATGCAGCTATCACCCACCAGTCTCCGACCCGACTGTTCTCTTCGTGATGTCAATTGCCATGAAGGATGCAGGAACTGTAGGGTGAAATTTGTCGAATTCTAGGGTGTATCTTTGGGTTGGCTTTTGGTTGCTGGAGGCACAACTAATATTGAGTCCCAGCTTGAGCCCAGTCTCACCATGACGTCTGCATCCGCGCTTCTGCCCCAAGGGTGTGTGGGACCCCACTTCCTGTATCTGAATGTGCCTTGCTCTTCCTGGCCTTGGGCACACTCCTTACGTTCACTGTTAATTCTGTGAAGGTCATTTCCTGCTGAGGTCGCTGATATTCCGGCTGCTTCCAGTTACAGGTCTTACTTCTTCTCCAGCTCACATGCCAACTGGGAAATCCACTGGGGTTCCCATCGCCCAGTCACGGCCTTTTGGGATTAATGGTTAATTTGGCTGTGATTGTTATATCTGGTATCTTTGGAGCTGTGGTCTGAATTTAGAAGTCCAAATATATAAAAATGAAACTAGGGCCAAACTTGTAAGAAAAGATTGGATCAATAGGTTCCATAGAAAAATGATAAATATTTTAGAAGTCGTTTAAAATGGCGGATTCTGCTAGTTAATAGAGGGATGGAAAGGAAAAGCAAAATAATTTAATAATCCTAATGGGTGTTGCCAGCTATGATTGTGGAGAGAGAAAAGTACTTTTAACGTGTATTTTTAAACTTAGGTTCATTCGCTGCCACTGCCTGTATCATGGGAGGCAATTGTAAAACATACGGCAGGTGAACTTTAGAACCTTGTATCCTTTGAAATTTACTTAAGGTGCATCTGCTCAGAGCAGTCTGTGCATGAGACCCATCCAGAGAGAGTTTGTTAAATATTGGTGCTGGGTCTGCCCCAGACCCACGGGTCAGTCTTTGGGCAGGATGCCGGGGTAGATGTGTTTAAAACATTCCCAGGTGATTCAGGGGCACAGCCAGAAACACAGGCCCAGGGCCCTCATGCTTGGGGAGGAAGGAGCCTGTCCACTCCCTCCATCCTCCTGGACCTGGCTCATTTGGGTGGGGATGGGGAGCTCTGCGCTTGAGGCAGACCTAAAGCGCATCATCCTGACCAACCCCCTGCGCTGTGTGTCCCAGGAACGGCATCTTCGTCCTGCTGCCGTGCAGGCGGTGTGTCGGCCCAGCCTGCTGTGTCAGGGGTGGGGCAGGGCTGTGTCCTGTGGGCCCCTCCACCCTATGCGCTTACCCAGGGCGCTCCCCGCTCGCCCAAGGTGAGAGCATCCTAACAGTGTTTTTTTTTTTTGTTTGTTTATTACAAGAAATACCTGCACACACCTTTTTAATCTCTGAGCTCCTGAGAAATCTAAATAGCAAATACAGGATTGTAAAGAGGCTAAGGGAATGTGAGATGTAATGAAAATGGCATAAAAGGATGTTAGTAACTTTGTCATTGAGGATTTATCAGTTGCCTCTTTAAATGTGGGCACTGCGGCCCTGGAGATGCCATGGGTGGAAATCGTGGCCCTCCTGGGAATGTCTTCTCTAGATTTAAATTCCTTTGCATGCTCGATTCCAGTTTTCTCTGCCTGGCACCTCTGGTCTGGTTTTCTGAGAGTACTCCCGAGTCATCTGTCCTCTTTACAAAATTTTGGGCCACGGGTTTTCTTGCCTCGATGGCAGGACTCAGTAGGAGGCTTGGCAGTTTTCCAGAATTCTGTTTCCGTGGAACTTCTAGGTCAGATGGGCAGCCTGGAGCCCAGGAGTTTGCCTTGCCCCCTCCTGTTAGCGTTTTCTTACTCTATTTATGTGCTCCAGTGTTGGGCACTTATGTATGTGATTGCTGTAATCCCTTGGTGAGTTGACTACTTTATCATCATATAGTGACCATTTTTGTCACTTATTACAGTTATTTGCTTAAAGTCTATTCGGTCTGCTACAAGTACAAATACCCCTGCTCTCTTTTGGTTTCTATTTTTGTGGAATATCTTTTTCTGTTCCTTCACTTTGAGCCTCTGTATGTCTTTACAGGTGAAGTGAATCTCTTGTAGGGGGCAGATACCTGAGTCTTGCTTTATCTATCCCACCCATTCTATGCCTTTCCCCACCCCCCAGTTTTACTGAGATGTAATTGACATATAGCACTGTGTACTTTTAAGGTGTACAGCATAATGACTTGACTTAAATATATTGTGAGATAATTGCCAGAACAGGTTAGCTAACATCCATCATCTCATATAGATAGAAAAAAAGAAGGCAATCTTTTCCTTATTGATGAGAACTCTTAGGGTCTACTCTCCTAACAGCTGTCATATATAATATACACTGTTCACGGTAGTCGTCATTGAACATCATATTTCCAGTATTTATTTGTCTGATAACTGGAATTTGGTGCCTCCAGTTCGCTCTCCCCTCACCCCCTATCGTACAGGACTTGTCTTTCTCTTGTCTTTTTGATGGGGGAATTTAATCCATTTACATGTAGAATAATTGTGCTTTTTCAAATCCTAAAAGATGATGCTGTTAAAGTGCTGCTCTCAATATGCCAGCAAATTTGGAAAACTTAGCAGTGGCCATAGGACTGCAAAAGATTAGTTTTCATTCCAATCCCAAAGAAGAGAAAGAAAGTGAAATTGCTCAGTTGTGTCTGACTCTTTGCGACCCCATGGACTGTAGCCCACCAGGCTCCTCCGTCCATGGGATTCTCCAGGCAAGAATACTGGAGTGGGCTGCCATTTCCTTCTCCAGAATATCTTCCTGAACCAGGGATTGAACCCGGATCTCCTGCATTGTAGGCAGATGCTTTACCATCAGAGCCACCGGGGAAGTCAGTCCCAAAGAAGGGCAATGCCAAAGAATGTTCAAACTACTGCACAGTTGTAATCATTTCACATACTAGCAAGGTAATGCTCAAAATCCTTCAAGCTAGGCTTCAACAGTACATGAACCGAGAACTTCTAGGTGTACAAGCTGGGTTTAGAAAAGACACAGGAACCGGGGGTCAAATTGCCAACATCCATTGGATCATAGAAAAAACAAGAGAATTTATTGATTATGCTAAAGCCTTTGACTGTGTGGATCACAACAAATTGTGGAAAATTCTTCAAGAGATGTGAATACCAGCCCACCTTACCAGCTCCTGAGAAACCTGTATGCAGGTCAAGAAGCAATAGTTAGAACTGGACATGGAACAATGGACTGGTTCCTAATTGAGAAAGGAGTTCATCAAGGGTGTATATCGTCACCCTGCTTATTTAACTTATATGCAGAGTACATCATGCCAAATGCCAGGCTGGATGAAGTACAAGCTGGAATCAAGATTGCCAGGAGAAATACCAATAATCTCAGATATGCAGATGACTCCACCCTTATGGCAGAAAGTGAAGAGGAATTAAAGAGTCTCTTGATGAAGGTAAGAGGAGAGTGAAAAAGCTGGCTTAAACTCAAAATTCAAAAAACTAAGATCATGCCATCCGGTCCCATCACTTCATGGCAAATAGAAGGGGAAATAAGGGAAACAGTGACAGACTTTATATTCTGGACTCCAAAATCACTGTGGATGCAGATGGCAATCACGAAATTAAAAGACGCTTGCTCCTTGGAAGAAAAGCTATGACCACCCTAGAAAGCATTTTAAAAAGCAGAGACATCACTTGGCCAACAAATATGTGTATAGTCAAAGCTCTGGTTGTTCCAGTGGTCATGTATGGATGTGAGAGTTGGATCATGAAGAAAGCTGAGCACTGAAGAATAATTCTGTCAAACTGTGGTGTTGGAGAAGACTCTTGAGAGTCCCTTGGACAGCAAGGAGATCAAACCAGTCTACCCTAAAGGAAATCAGCCCTGAATGTTCACTGGAAGGACTGATGCTGAAGCTGAAGCTCTAATACTTTGGCCACCTGATGCAAAGAGGTGACTCATTTGAAAAGACCCTGATGCTGGGAAAGATTGAAGGCAGGAGGAGAAGGGGGCGACAGAGGATGAGATGGTTGGACGATATCACGGATTCAATGGACATGAGTTTGAGCAAGCTCCGGGAGTTGGAGAAGGACAGGGAAGCCTGGTGTGCTGTAGCCCATGAGGTCTAAAAGAGTCGGACACGACTGAGCAACTGGACAACAACAACAAAGTACTTACTAATGCCACCCTGTTGGTTTTCTGACTTTTTGTAGTTCCTGTGTTCCTTTTTTCTTAATCTTTTTTGCCTGCCTCTGTGAATTCATGTCTTTCCATAGTGGTATGCCTTGGTCCTCTTCTCTTTATCCTTTGTGTATCTACTGTAGGTTTTTGCTTTGTGGTTATTCTGAAACTTACATAAAACATCTTGCAGATATAACAGTCTATTTTACACTGATAACAGCTTAACATTAGTTGTATACAAAAATTCTATGCTTTTACTCCCCCTTCATATGTTTTTATTCCCCCTTCATATGTTTTTGATGTTATGGTCTACCTCTTTTTATATTGTTTATTTATTAGCAAAATTACTGTGACTTTAGTTATTTTTAATACTTTTCCTCAAAGCTTCATACTAGAGTTAAGTGCTTAATACCTCCATCATATTATAACATTAGAGTATTTTGAATTTGACTGTATACTTACCTTCCCCATTATGTTGTATGTTTTCTTCTTACTAATTAGTATCCTTTTGTTTCAGCCTGAAGAGCTCCTTTCAGTGTTTCTCCTAAGGCAGGTCTGGTAGTGATGAACTTCCTCAACTTTTTGTTTGTCTGGGAAAGTCTCACCTCTCCTTTATTTCTGAGAGAGAGCTTTGTTGAATAGAGTATTCTTTATTGGCCTTTCTTCCCCTTCATCTCTTTGAATATCTTGCCCTACTCTCTTCTGGCCTGTAAAGTTTCTCCTGGCAAATCTGCAGATTGCTTTATAGCAGGAAGTTACCAGCTGCTTTAAGAGTCTCTTCTTGTCTTTAATTTTTGGCACTTTTATTGTGATACATCTTAAAGAAGATCTCCTTACGTGTGTGATAAGTTGCTTCAGTCGTGTCTGACTCTTTGAGACCCTGTGAACTGTAGCCTCAGGCTCCTCTATCGGTGGGGATTCTCCAGACAAGAACACTGGAGTGAGTGGCCATGCCTTCCTTCATAGGATCTTCCTGAGCCAGGGACCCAACCCACATCGCTCACGTCTCCTGCGTTGGTAGGCAGGGTCTTTACCGCAAGTGCTACCTGGGAAGCCCAAGATCTCCTCACGTGAAGTTTGTTTGATGAACTGTGAGCTTCAAAACTTGGATGTCCAAATGTCTTCCAGATTTTGGAAGTTCTCAGCCATTATTTCTTTAAGTAAGCTTTCTGCCTCTTTCTCCCTCCATTGCTTGCTTAAGCTTACTTCACTCTGGTTTCTTCACTCTTTCCCCCCCTGGACTGGATAATTTTGAAGGTCCTGTCTGCTACTTCTCACATTCTTCTTCCGCTTGAACTGTTTTGCTGCTGATGCTCTTGTCACATTTTTCATTTCATTCACTATGTTATTCAGTTCCTTGTGAAACTTCTCAATTTTCCCCTGTATTATTTTCCTGATTTGTTGAATTGTCTGTGTTTTTTTGCAGCTCATCAAATTTCCTTAAAGTAGCTATTTTGGGTTCTCTATTGGCTGAATTGCAGATTTCCATGTCTTTGAAGTCAGTCACACTGAAAGTGTATTGGTGGTGCTATATTTTCTTGATTTTTCACGTTCCTCGTGCCTTATGTTGCTGTTCTCACATTTGAAGTAGCAGCATCCCCTCCAGTCTTTACTAACTGACTTGGGAGATAAATACTCCACCAGCACGGCTAGGGATCCCGAGGCTTTCTCGCCTCTTTTGGATGCACTCACTCCCTGTTTCCTGCTCCTCCCTTGCAGAAGTCCTCAGCTTTGGTGCCTTCTCTGTGTCCTGCAGCTCCATGCTGGGTACTCACAGCCTCCCTCTGCCTTCCCAGGAGTGGAGCTAACGCTGAAGGTGTGGTTTCTCCCTTTGCAGACTCAGGATGGCTTTCTGCTGGAGTACACTAGCCGTCCATCAAAGCTCACTGTCACCACCGTGGGGGTCACTCACGGGGAGCAACTAGAGAAAGCTCTCGTGCAGCAACAAAGACCCAGTGCAACAACAACAGCAGCAAAGAGAATAAATGGCACCACAAAACTCAGTGTCCATTATTACATTGGACGTGAAGCTTGCAGTGAACTGGAGCAGGAGGGTCCTTCTGGCTGCAAGAGGGAGAGGTCCTGCCTGGAGCAGTCAGCACCCTACACAGCAGGACGGGGCTGTGGGTGTCTCCATGGAATTCAGGAACAAGGGTGTGAAGTGAGACCTGGGTGAGATACTCTGGAGGGCTAACTGGTGCAAAGAGAAATGTGACTGAATTCTGGAAAGGAGACGAGGTCATCCTCATTTGAAGATGACAGCGGTCTATCAAGTCAGTCAACCCCTTAAAGTTTAAAAAATGTTAAAAAAAAATTTGTAAGGTGGCCAGGAACAAAATAAATACACAAAAGTCAGTATTTTTCCTATATGTCAACAATAACCAGATGGAAACAATGTGTATCAAGCTCTTCCTCCAGAACTGAAAACAAAAATGTAAATTTCCAAAGCGTGTGTGCATTTAGTAAGAATTTATAGTAACTGTATTGAGAAGCCACAGAATTCTACCAAGAAATATAAAAGGCTTGGAAAAAGTCATGAGAGACATTGTGTTCTGCATGGAAACTCAATATAGAGATGTCACTTCTCTCAAATTAACTTGTAAGTGTAGTGCAGTCCCAATAAATGTTCAGTGGATGTTTTGGAATTTGGTGCAGGATGTTCTAGTTTCTGTGAGGAGCTTCCCTGTGGTCCAGTGGTTAAGATTCTGCCTTCAGGGCAGGGGGTGCAAGTTTGATCCCTTACTGGGGAACTGAGATCCCACTTGCTGTGCAGTGCAGCCAAAAGAAAAAGTTTTATCTGAAAGAATAAATACACGGTCATAGCCTTTCATAAAAATGCTTGAAAGGACCAGTTTTAGGCCAGTAATGTATTCTTCACTTTCATTCCTTTAAGTAGAGAAGGACTCTCTTTAGCTAGGAGTCTGAGTTCCACATTTCCCTGTTGCCTCCTCTGTTGGTGTCATTTTGATCAGTCTTCATGTGACAAGATGATTTTTTAATTATTTCCATTTTGGGGTCAGTCAAAAAGACCAGTCCGAAGTTGCATCTTCTCTGTTCTGTGCAGTAACCTCAGGCTTCAGCTGCAGTGAACTCACCCAGCCTTCCAAGAGCATTCCTTGTTCCTTTCCAAGGACGGTAATGTTTGTAGAAGTAGCTGACATTTAATGATCTTTTGATTTCTCTCTGCACCAGGTGCTAGGTGGTTCCATATATGCATTTCTTCTCCTGTAGAAGTTTACCCATTAGTTGTTCTCAGTTGTAGATGATATAATCATTATAACAACAGCTGACGTCAGTAGAGCAATTTCTGTCCCTAAGGAATTGCATCCATCGCTTCATTTAATTCTCACGGGAACGTATGAGATAGGTGTCATCCCCATTTTCTAAGTTTGGAAACTGAGGGGCTGAGGTTACATAGACAGTCTCAAAGGGAGGAGGTCACCCCAGGCTTGCCTGCACCCAGTCTGGGAGTTAGCCTCCTACTATATGGCTTCTCACCTGTGCATTTTGGAGGCTTCCTGCTTGTGTTTTCTTTCTTATCTGTAGTGGCCGCAATGAGCAGGATTTTTTTTTTTTTTTTTTGGCTCCCCGGGGTCTTTGTTGCTGCACCCGGGCTTTCTCTAGTGGTGAGCGGGGGCTGTTCTTCATGTTTGGTGCGGGGGCTGCTTGCTGCTGTGACTTCTCTTGCTGCTGACCACAGGTTCGTGTGGGCTGCAGCAGCTGCAGCGCTCGGGCTCAGCAGTTCTGTGGCCAGTGGGCTTAGGCGCTCTGCAGCATGTGGGATCTTCCGTACCAGGGATTGAACCCCTGTCCCTTGCATTGGCAGGCGGGTTCTTAACTACTGGGCCACAAGGCCACAAGGGAAGTCCCCGTGAGCGATTTTTAACCATCGGGGGTTTTTTTAACAGCATGTCCCTGACTTGGAGCAGTGGCTTTCTGTCTGCTGCCTATGCTCAGCAGTCGCTACCTGCAGCGGTCAGGGTGTGGTAGTGCCATTGGAATCAGTGCTGTTGTTTTTTTTCCTGTTATTCTCTTCATTCCTTGACAGATTAATTACAGATTTCAGCTTTTCAGTGCCACATGTGGGTGACTTAGAATAGTCACAGCATCTTGCTAGGGCACTGTGCCAAAGAAACAGGGCATCTGGGCCCACAGGTACCAGCTCTGGCATCAGAGCACAGAAATACAGTCCTGGCTGGTGAAAAATACTTGATGTATGTTGGTGCAACCACGTCGTAAAGCTCTGTGCCGTGATGTCACACGGCTGAGGACAGACGTGCCCACTGACCCAGCAGCGCCGCTTCACGCCACGTGCGCTGGAGGGTCTTTTGCGTGTGTGTGCTGGGACACACGTGCAAGACGGCCCGGAGCCGTGTGGGACCACCGCGTGTCCACCAGCACAGGCGTGGATGGGGACCTCGGTGTGTTCACACGGCCACGTCAGCATTCAGCAGTGCCGAGGGACAGAGGCCAGCACACACGGATACGGGAGTGTGTGTGTGTGTGAGAGAGTCCTTCCATCCACCCTGTGTACATGGACCAGGCGGCGCGCACGCGGGCAGCACAGCTGGTCAGGCAGACCCGGAACTTGATGCGGCAGTGGCCCCTGGGCCCCGGGGCCTGGCAGGGCTTGCCGTCCTGGCCCCGGCGGTGGCTGCAGGGGGCGCCGTGTCCTCTCGGGTGCAGTCCTGTGTGTTAAAGGGTAAGCTGTTTGGTTCCGGACCGTTGTCCCGAGTGTTCACTGTGACCCACACTGGACATGAGTGTCTGCTTTGCAGAGAAGTCTGACGGAGTGTCTCTGGGTGGACAGGACCCTCGGCATAGTCCTCCTGGGGGTCTCTGCTTTCCTCGTGTGGCTTGGATGCAGGCATTCCCTGGTTTAGGAAGAAAAGGAACTTTGACAAGCTGTATATGAATCACTTCCTGAGGTCATGGGGGAGCGTGCTATTTAAAGCAGATGCCCACCAGCTCTGATTTATTGCCCCTTCTTCGATTCATCGGGTGGGTTTCCTTAGCGTGGGGCAGAGTTCTCCCAGGAGGGCCTGGGACCCCTCAGATCAGTGGCCGAGCAGAGGGCAGCGCTGTGCCTGCTCGTGGCTCTTGAGAGATTCTGGCGAGACCTGCGGGTCAGGCTTTGCAGCGTTATTTTAACAACATGTACTTTCTTCTGAAGCCTAGTGTTGAAATGTAAAGAAACAAACCTCTCAGGTCAATGCCTTTTACGTGTATGACTTACAGTAATAAATAATTACAAATTTTAAAAGTCACTATAAACACAATTAAATGCCCACACTTCTGGGGACAAGTACGTGTGGGGTAAATGCAATTAATATTCAGTCCCAGAGGTACCTGTTCCCCTGAAAGATCCTGGAAAGTCACTTCTTCCGAAGTGCGCGTGTGAAGCGGCCAGCCACACAAGGAAATGCTGTGCCAGAGGTCCCGCTGCCCGGCACCAGCGGAGGCAACAGTCTGCAGCCCGCGGGAGGAGGGAGCCCGCGTCACCTGCAGCGGCCCCCCAGCTCAGCTCCCCGCCCAGAACTGCAGCCTTTCCGTGACGGGCTTCAAGAGCGCGTCTCGAGGTGTGAGCTGTGTGTGTTTTAGAAAGTGACTACAGGAAGCGACGTGTCAGGGAGGAAGGTAAATGACACCCCTACGGGAGAACCCGTCTGCCCGAAGCTGGGCAAACGCCGCGTGGGTTGGTGCTGACCACACAGCACGCGAGTGTCGCCGGCAGGAGCGACATCTGCACCCTCTCCCGAGGCCCGGCGCCCTGCCCTTCGCGGTGGGGACATTTATGTCGACCGGGGTTTGTCCAGGGTTTACTATGTGCGAGGCGCTGAGCTGCTTGCTTTACGTTATCCCATCTAATCCTGCCTGCGGGGTAAATGTTAGTATTTCCAGTTTATTGTGAGGAGACCGAGGCAGGGCAGGTCAGGCCGCGGTCCGGAGGCTGTAAACCTGGAGGCGGGTAGGTGGGCTTGGTCCCCGCGGGTCGCAGGGTCCTGACTGCCCACCGTCCGCCCTGAGTCCGCCCACGTTCCAGCGGGTTGTAGGCACTATTTGGGGGTAATGATACAGTTTCTGTTATTTTTTTTTCTCTTCCATTTTCAAAAATTAAGCATATTTCATATGACTAATTCCTTTGTGGTGTGTACAGTGGTGTATTCTCAGATTTTACTGTACATATTAAAAGTCTATAAAACTGAGGTTTATAATGGTTGCATTTGTCTGGAAAGTTGCTGATACAGCAGAACGAGCTGTGTATAAATCAGAGCCTGTCATCAGTGGGGGTGCTTTTTAAAGCACAGAGTCAGTCTTGACTTACCCACTCTACCTGCTGCTTTAGGTGAAAGCTTGGAAAATGCCAGAATTTTGATATTTTGCAGCAATAGGAAAAGCCTCTCCCAGCTATCATAATCCTAGCCCCAAAGCCTCTTGTTTTAAAAGTCCCTAACCTCTCAGAAGTGAGACTGTGAACTTCAGGGTGTGTGTCCCCTCTGCCACTTGGGGCTGACACAGATTCCTGGCTCGCTGGTCTCATAAGACGCTGTGCACGCTGGTCTCCGTCCTGAGTTCTCTGCTCTGGACAGTTTTGTGTTAGAGTCAGTACGATGCCAGATACATAGGAGTTACTTCACATCATTATGAGTGGGTTTAACTAGAATTTTAAACGTCTCAACTAAGTCAGTCGTCAATATGGTCACTATAATAAAGTTCAGTTTAGTACAGTTGATCAGTCTGACTCTTTGCAACCCCGTGGACGGCAGCACGCCAGGTCTCCCTGTCCGTCACCAACTCCCGGAGTTTACTCAAAATCATCTCCATCGAGATGGTGATGCCATCCAGCCATCTCATCCTCTGTCGTCCCCTTCCCCTCCAGCCTTCAGTCTTTCCCAGCATCAGGGTCTTTTCCAGTGAGGCAGTTCTTCGCATCAGGTGGCCAAAATATTGGAGTTTCAACTCCAATATTCAGAACTGAATTCCTTTAGGATGGACGGGTTGGATCTTCTTGCAGTCCAAGGGACTCTCAAGAGTCTTCTCCAATACCACAGTTCAAAAGCATCAATTCTTCTGTGCTCAGCTTTCTTTATAGTCTGACTCTCACATCCATACGTGACTACTGGAAAAACCATAGCCTTGACTAGACAGACCTTTGTTGGCAAAATAATCTCTCTGCTTTTTAATATGCTGTGTAAATTGGTCATATCTTTTCTTCCAAGGAGCAAACATCTTTTAATTTCATGGCTGCAGTCACCATCTGCAGTGATTTTGGAGCCCAAGAAAATAAAGTCTGTCACTGTTTCCATTGTTTCCCCATCTATTTGTCATAAAGTGATGGCACTGGAAACCATGATCTTGGTGTTTTGAATGTTGAGTTTTAAGCCAGCTTCTTCACTCTGCTTTCACTTTCATTAAGAGGCTCTTCAGTTCCCTTTTGCTTTCTGCCGTAAAGGTGGTGTCATCTGCATAGCTGAGGTTATTAATATTTCTCCTGGCAAGCTTGATTCCAGCTTGTGTTTCATCTAGCCTGGCATTTTGCATGATGTATTCTGCATATAAATTAAATAAGCAAAGTGACAATATACAGCCTTGACGTACTCCTTTCCTGATTTGGAACAAGTCCGTTGTTCCATGTCCAGTTCTAACTGTTGCTTCTTGAGCTGCATACAGATTTCTCAGAAGGCAGGTAAGGTGGTCTGGTATTCGCATCTCTTGAAGAATTTTCCACAGTTTGTTGTGATCCACATAGACAAAGGCTCTAGTGTAGTCGATGAAGCTGAAGTAGATGTTTTTCTGGAACTCTCTCGCTTTTTCGATGATCCAGTGGATGTTGGCAGTTTGATCTCTTTTCTAAATTCAGCTTGAACATCTGGAAGTTCTCAGTTCATGTACTGTTGAAGCCTGGCTTGGAGAATTTTGAGCATTACTTTGCTAGCATGTGAGATGAATGCAATTGTGCAGTAGTTTGAGCATTCTTTGGCCTTGCCTTTCTTTGGGATTGGAATGAAAACTGACCTTTTCCAGTCGTGTGGCCACTGCTGAGTTTTCCAGATTTGCTGGTATATTGACTGTAGCACTTTCACAGCATCATCTTTTAGGATTTAAAGTAGCTCAGCTGGAATTCCATCGCCTCCACTAGCTTTGTTCATAGTTATGCTTCCTAAGGCCCACTTGACTTCAGGCTTCAGGATGTCTGGCTCTAGTTGAGTGATGATACCATCGTGGTTATCTGGGTCATGAAGATCTTTTTTGTATAGTTCATAATAAAGTAGTCAGTATGATAAGGACAGCACATTTTTTCCCAGGAAGTAATTTATCATTGTATTGATTCATTTTAGTCACTTAGCATTTTAATTCAAAAGCACTTTAATAGCCACTACCTTTTTTGTTTTTAATTGAAGTTATTTTGAGATAACTAATTTCAAATGTAGTTGTAAGAGATAACAGAGACCCCGGGGACTTCTGACTCAGTTCTCCCCGCTGATGACATCTGGCGAAGCTGAGTGCAGTGTTGCACCCAGGATGCAGACCTTGATGCCGTCAGGATACAGGACATCTCCAGCATCCCAAGGATCCCTCTTGTTGCCCTTTTATAACCACACCCACCCTCTGCCTTCCACCCCACCCTGTCCCGAACCCCTGGCAACTGCTCATCCGTTCTCCATTTCTATAGTGTTAGTATTTTAAGACTTTATGGAAATGGAATCATGCAGCATGTATATTTTGAGACTGGCTTTTTTTCCACTCAGCATAACTCTTTAGCAGGCCCATCCAGGATGTTGTATGAATCAGCAGTTTGTTCCTTTTTTCTTGCCAAGTAGTATTCTGTGATATGGATGTAGCATAGTTTATACATTCACTCCCTGAAGGGCATCTGGGCTGTGTCCAGTTTTTGACTGCTCTGAGTGAAGCTTCCATATGGAATGAAGCTTCCGTAAACATACCTACACAGGTTTTTGTGTCAACATGTCCTCACTTCTCCGGGATCAGTGCCTAGGAGTACAGTTGCTGGCTTGCATGGCAGTTGCACGGTTAGTTTTAAAGACTTGGTCAAACTGTTTGCAGAGCGGCTGTACCATTTTGCATTCCCACCAGCCGTGAATGAGGGGTCCAGTTTCTCCATATCCTTCCCAGCGTTTGATGTGGTCAGTGTGTTTTGTTTTAGCCATTCTGATAGGTGTGGAGTCACATATCATTGTGTTTCTAACTTGCATTTCCTTGGTGGGTAACGATTTTGAGTATCTTTCACGTGCACTTTGGCTGTCTGTGTGTCCTCTTTGGTGAAATGTGTGTTCTTTTGTCCATTTTCTAACTTAATTGTTTGCTTTTTTGCTGTTGATGTCTGGGAGTTTTTACACCCTGGCTTCTAATCCTTTGCCAGGTCTGTGATTTGAACGCACATCCTCTCGCTGTCTAATTTATCTTCCATGCTGTCAGCAGGGTGTTTTGCCCATGGGCAGTTTTTAACGGTGACAGAGCCCATTTATCAGTTTTTCCTTCAACTGATTGTGCTTTTGGTGTCAAGTCAGAACTGTTTATTTACCTGACTGTAAATCCCAAGGACTCTCTTCTAGGTTTTTTCCCCTAGAAGTTTTATGGTTTTATGTTTTACATTTAAGCCCACGGTCCGTCTCAGGGTAGTTTCTGTGTAAGATGAGACTCGGGTCGGAGCTCCGTCTGCCGTGTGTCCAGTTGGTTTTATGTTTTACATTTAAGCCCACGGTCCGTCTCAGGGTGGTTTCTGTGTAAGATGAGACTCTGGTCGGGGCTCCGCTCTGCCATGTCTCCAGTTGGTTTTATGTTTTATGTTTAAGCCCACGGTCCGTCTCAGGGTGGTTTCTGTGTAAGATGAGACTCGGGTCGGGGCTCCGTCTGCCGTGTGTCCAGTTGGTTTTATGTTTTATGTTTAAGCCCACGGTCCGTTTCAGGGTAGTTTCTGTATAAGACGAGACTCGGGCCAGGGCTCCGTCTGCCGTGTGTCCAGGTGCCGCAGCGCTGTGTGTTGGACGTCTGCATCTCCCCGCTGGCTTGCCGTAGCACCTTTGTCAGAAATCAGGTGGGTGTATTTATGAGGAGGACCTGGGTTCTCTGCTCTGTCCCCTGGATCTGTGTGTCCACCCTGCCCTGACCACACCATCCCGAGTGCTAGCGCTGTGTGGTAAGTCCTGAGATCCGGTAGCCTGATGCTTCCCGCTAATTTCTTCTTTTTCAAAATGTTTCAGCCATGCTAGATCCTGTGCTTTTCTGTGTAGGTTTTAGGACAATCTTGTCCACATCTACAAACCATTTGGCACCGTGGTAGGAATTGTATTAAACCTGTGTATAAATTTGGGGAGAATTGACATCTTTACTGTGTTAATCTTGCAGTTGATGGACAGGGTTTGGCTCTCTCTCTGTCGACCTCCTTTGATTTATTTTATCCACGTTGTGTAGTTTTCAGTACACAAGTTCTATATGTATTTTGTTAGATTTATGAATAGTACTTCTGTTTTCTGAGCGATATAGATGGCAGTGTATTTTAAATTTTGGTAGCCGTGTGTTCATTGCCAGCAAATGAAAGAGCTGCTTTTTGTATGTTTATCTTGTATCCCGCAACCTTGCAGAACTCACTCACTAGTTCTGTGAGCTTTGCCTTTTGTTTTTAGTCCTATTTGTTTAGTGCTTCCGTGTGCCAGGCATTGTGTTAAGGCTTTCCACGTGTTTGCTAAAGGCCAGAACACAGTGGAGCTCAGATCTTGACTCATAAATCTCTTACTCACTTCATGCGTTCATTTGGCAAGCATTTAAGGAGCACTTACATGGACCAGACGCAGGTTCCTGCCCTCTGGGGTCTTGGTCTGAAACCGGATTAGAAGTGACACGAGCAGTTATGTGTCACTTCGTTAAACATGTTTAGAAATAAAAGAAGTTGATCAGTTATAACTTAATGCATCTGACTCATGCTGTCCGTGGGTAAAGCAGGGGCATGTAGTCAGCCTGTGTGGAGTGGGAGCATTTGGTGGGCGGCGGGGGGGTGTTTCCTGAAGAGTGTTGATTTCCCCAGGAAAGGTCCCCAAGCCAAAATACCTGTTGGTTCTTGAGATTCAGAGATGTCAGTGGTAAAGTCTCATACGAAGAGAATCCTAGGTATTGCTTGTGTCAAAGAGCCCAAGAACCCCTTGCCAGAACTGAGTGAAGGTCTCGGGTCACCTCCCTCCTCCCCTGCTTCAGCAGCGGCCGTGTGAGCCGCTCTCCCACCGACCCTGCCCTGGGGCCCCAGGCTGGCCAGCCCAGGGCAGCGGGCCTGGGCCTCACTGCTGCCCCATGGTGGCCCGGCCACACCCTCCGTCGGGACACTCCGGCTCCTCCCTCTGCGGTGGTCCTCCCCTCCCCTCCCCTCCTCTGCTGGCCAGGCAGGCGGGGCTGCAGCCCTGTGAAGTGGGGAGGTGGGACCCTCAGGGAGTGATGCACCCCCGGGCCCCCTTTACTTTGGGGACTGTCCTCTGTGTACCTGCCTGAGCTCTTGTAACAAGAACAGCTGTAGGTTTCCGGTCAGTTGGGAGGTGAAGATCTTGCTGTACCGGCCCTCACGGGGCGCTGCTGACCGAGCCGCGGGGTCTCGGGCATGAAGCCCTGTCTGCAGGCCAGCGGGTCCCGCGCCCATGCCCTCTGCGCTCAGGTGTGAGCGTGCTCCTCTCCCTTCACACTCCTCCCAGGAGAAGCTGCTCGTGTTCGAGTCGGCCTGGAAGAAGGAGAAGGACATCGTCTCCAAGGAGATAGAGAAGCTCCGGGTGTCCATCCAGACCCTGTGCCGGAGCGCCCTCCCCCTGGGCAAGATCATGGACTACATCCAGGAGGACGTGGACGCCATGCAGAACGAGCTGCAGCTGTGGCACAGCGAGAGCCAGCAGCATGCGGAGGCCCTGCAGCTGGAGCAGAGGTGGGGGGGGTGGGGGAGGGGGAGGGAGGGGCGGGGGAGGGGCGGGAGGGGAACACAGCCCAGGGCAGCCAGCGGAGACCCCGCAGCAGAGCAGAGGTGGGGGGACGGGGGAGGGCTGGGTGGATGGGGAGGGGAGGGGGAGGGGCGGGGGAGGGGGGGAACACAGCCCAGGGGGAGACCTCTGGAGAACCGAGCCCTCTCAACCCTCTTTCTTACCTCCTCCCCCAAGGAAAGTACATTGTTTCTTCATTCACAGCATAATGTGCATTTCTCCGTAGCAGCTAGAAAAGAGTTGCTCTTGGTGTTCAGAAACCCTCCAAAGACAGGAAACTGTGCAGTTTGAATACCATGTTTATCATGTGTCTTATCAAAATTCCCAAAGTTTTGTGACTGTAATTTGAAAGTATTTTAAATTTTTTACTTGAGAAAAGTACATTTATATTACTTTTCTCCTCTTTTTTTTTTTTTTTTTATCCTTTTTGAAATTATTTTCCCTCTTTGGATACAATGAGTAATTTACTTTTGTTACCTCCCATTGTTTTAATTAAGAAGCCAGTGTACAGACTTCCCTAGTGGTCCAGTGGTTAAGACGCCACATCCCAACTCAGGGACCCTGGGTTCAGTCCCCGGTCTGGGAACTAAGATCCCCGCATGCTGCACGACGACGATGCAGCCAAAAAGAAAAGCATCAGATGGGAAAGGGAGAGGTCCTCATGAGCCCCGGCTTGTGTCCCGGCAGCATCACGGACAGCGCCGTGGAGCCCCTGAAGGCGGAGCTGGCGGAGCTGGAGCAGCTGGTCAGGGACCAGCAGGACAAGATCTGTGCCGTGAAGGCCAACATCCTGAAGAACGAGGAAAAGATCCAGAAGATGGTGTACAGCATCAACCTGAGTTCCAGGAGGTGAGGGCTCAAAGCTGCAGAGACTCCAGGGGGTCCCTCAACTTGCACGTGAGGAGGAGGCCAGCACTTGGCTCCCCGTGCAGGGTTTCAGTCTGAAGGCAGCGGTGAGCAACTCACACCATCATCCTCCTGGTTTTCAGAGCTTTACCACCTTAGGCACGTTTGGTGTAGGAGAGACCGTGTTTCCCTGCCTTCCTCCACTGGAAACTTGCTAGTTATAAGCGAGCGGCTCTTGCAGACGCTGCCGGTGTGAGACGTTTCTCTGCAAGCCTGGTCTCTGCCGTCGGCTGTTGGGTTCTGTGCCAGTCTGTCCAGCAGGCGAGCGGTGCTGGGACCGCCCAGGACACGGGAGTCCGAGACGGCCAACACCGAGCCTGCTGACAGGACTGCTGGAGCCCCGAGTGAAGGCTGGCTGCACATTTTGACAGGAGCCTTATAAATGCAGTGAGGCCTGAAAAGCAAAGACTTATATTTTTAGCTCACTCCCACTTGCAAAGAGTTCATTTCAGCCTGTGTCTTTATAAAGTATCCACGAACTCTAGTTTTTAACCTCTCTGTCGTTGCGTGTACCTTAACGCAATTTTCTTTTTGCTTCCTATTATGTTTTGCTTATTTTTCCAACCCTTAAAGTTCATGCATTTAAAAAGGAGATTTGACTGCAGCCTTCGCGGGCATCGTCTGACCTAAGATTGTCAGAGGCCGCATCCCCACTTTCTTCAACATCGAGCCCCTGGGCTTCCCTACGAGCACATCAGTGCAGCTGCGGGGTCCCTCATCCTCTCTAGAAGCGAAGCTTCCTCTTCAAGCCGACGGCCCAGGCCTGTTCCTTTGCCCAGGTGTATGCACCTGCGCGCCTCAGAGGCAGGTGGTTAGGGAAATCCTCCAGAAGGAGGACTTAAAAGGATGCACAGATTTGCAAAATTTTTTGATGTTACCATTTTTTTAGAAATTTTTTTTAAAGCAAAAGTTTTTTTTTTTTTTAAAACACAGTTTATATTTAGTTTTTCACTACATATAATATTGTAAATACTGAAGTCTTATATTTGTGTATAAAGGATTTCACAGTTTGGAGACATACTTACGGGTCTTAAAGTCTGGGTCCAGACACTTGTATTCTAGATACTGTTATTTATGATGTAACCCAAGCAGTGTCATTTTAAACGTTAGAATTTCCTCAGCAAGTTTTGTTTCTTTAAAAGATTAGCACAGTTAAGTTTCCTTAGTGTAATTTCCAAAATAAATCTGTTACAAAGGTCGTTCTATGATTTTTGAAGTGAAGCTCAAGATTGGATTATTAAGATGTGCCATTGTGAAACATTGGTCTTTTTCTCCTTTCTGTAGCTAACCATAAAATTCTGTCTGCTGAGATGACACTAAATATTAATTAACACGTCATTGGAGGAGGGGAGGTGTACCAGTTAGCCAGGTCTTCCTCTGTCCACAGCCTCTCCTCCACTGACTCAGGTGACAGCCACCACCCCACAGGGACCCTGTTTTGGGTCAGGTTAAGAAGTCTGCCTTTTATGAATTTGTATGTAAGGCTAGAGCTTTTGTGTTGCAAAAAAATCACATACCTTGTTTGTGAGTCAAATTTTGTATGAAATAGTCTCTCAAATTGTATCATAAAATTTATTTTTCTTTTATACATAAATCATTAAAAATAATCACCTGTTTTTTTCTATCAGTGTATGGGGTTGTGCAGTTCAGTTCACACCTGGAAAAAAGCATTTGGATTTTTAAAACTTCAGCATGTGTGCAGTTTATTTTTCTGTGAAGATAGTTCAGGGAAATTTATGTTTTCACTCATGACACCCCTTTTCTGTATAAATTGGAGTCTTACATTAGGCAGGTAAACACTTTTCAGGAATTTTAAGATCATTCATGAAGTCCTAGGAAGTCGCTGCATGTGGTTATGACTGTACCTCGACACAGATGAATAAATCCTGTTATCTATGATTTCGATAAAATACGCAAATAGGATTATTAAATGTTTTCCTCTGCTTTGGCGTGTTAAGTTTTCCAGAAGCACTGGAGTCATACTTTAGATGTTTTAATTAAAAACAATTGAGCTGATTGAGCTGACACATTTATGTTTAAAGGAAATACAGCAACCTTTGAAAAAATAACTTGGAAACTAAAATTCAAGCTTTCTGCTTTGATATTCATACTGATTTTTCTTCTCAATAAGCAACTTGAAAACTAGTAACTGGAATCTAGGAAGAGAGGTGGTGGTATTTAGTGACGGTGTAAGTGGGGTTGGGGGCTTGGGGGGTCTGGAATCCTTAGTCTGTCGACAGGTGCCCCTGCAGTGTTCCTGGACTCCTTCTCCAAGCCGCCCCGAACTGGCCGGGATGTGTCTTCTGCTGACATGTGCAGCGTGGGGGGACTCGAGTGAGGGGAAGGGTGGCCAGACCTCTCCCGGCTTTTGAATAAACAGCACGGTGTCCCCAGGCACAGGCTTAGGGTGACCAACCTGCTTGAGCTCCCACAAAAACCAGGTTCAGAATGAGACTGCCTTTGGATGTATCTTCCTGAAAGTTTATAAAAAAAATCAAAAAAGGAATAAAGATATTCGGTTTCTCCTTTTTCCTAAAAAAAACAAAAAAACAAGAATGACATTGCCCGTAGGACCCTGTGCTCAGGCGGCCCCCCCTGAAGGGTTTCTGCACAGGCTGGACTACCCTCCCAGCCTCAGGGTCCTCCACCCACTCGCAGGGAGGCAGAGACAGGTCGCCTCATTCCTCATGGCCCGCCGCGTCCTCCGCTCCGCCAGGAGCCCACGGGCCAGAAAAGCAGGTGTGTGAGTCCCAAGGGCTGCCGAGACAGGAGGAAGCCCGCAGCGCGTCCACTCCCTGAGCGAGCTCACCTCCGTCCCATGAT